>NC_044279.2:15898330-16203330 GCF_004027225.2 Strigops habroptila
ACTTCTGCAGGAGACATAGAATAATAACATGTATAGAAAAGGTTTAATGTGGGTTCAGATCTAGGATAGAACAAAAAAGAAAATTCAGAATGCTATTCCTGTGACCCTGCTTTCTTTATAATATTATTGTATTTTTTGTCATTAAGGTTACGTTGCTGAAACTGATACAGCAGTTGAGTACCTAGAAGTGCATTGTTGGTGCTGGTGCTAGATTGATGTATGGGTTTGACTTTTCCAGGAAACATTTTTAGATATAGCATACTAGGAAGGCAATATTTTCCTTTTCTTTATTCCTTCTCAGAGTTCAACTGGCAACTATGTATTTTTCCTCCCTTTCTGCAAAGCATGCACTTGCACTTAAAACATACACATGGACAAACCTATTTTAATATGGGTGCCAAATGTATTAGTTCTGTGCATTACAAATGGCATATGCTTTCTTGCAGAAATTAAGTAAATAAACTTAAAGCATCTCTAATAATAAAGAAGAGATGTAATGGAATGTCATTAGAAGATTATTTAATCATTAAAATTTCGTGAGTCTGTTCAAAAATAAGGGAGTTCACTTGCAGGAATATGTTACCTATGTCCTTAAACTATGCTTAAAATAATAATATGCAAATTAGAGCATTTGGTTTCCCAGCAGTTTGGAACTGATTGTACATATGCCCTGGACTGGTTGTCGCAGCTTAATGTTTTGCATTGTTTGCATGCAGACATGTTGATCTGATGTTTGACAGTGTTAGTGTGACATGCATGCTGGTTTTGTCTTTTGTGGACAGGTCTGTGTACCCGTTTTACTTCAGGAGCATTTCCACTGAACAGCTTTATTTTAACTTCAGTACACTTAATCTCTCCTTAGGAAGCAGTTCTATAGTATTAAGTGATGGCATCATCTTGTTTTGAAACCTAAATGCTTATATACTAATGAAGTTCTTGCTTCTTGTCAGCTCAAATGGTGCCATTCAATATAAGCTGAGGCTGAGCCCCATCTTGCTAGCTAGTTAAAAAAACAGATTTTTTTCATTATAACCAGGCTGATTCTGCCTTAGAGCAAGAAGATTACAGAAAAAGAGGAGGGAAAGACATCCTTACTTGTCCATAGATTTACATCCTGTCTCTTCCATGTCTTGCAGTTAATTTCCTTTGCTGTATCTTTTTTCTTCCAGATTTGCTTCTAGAATTTATCTCTGGTTTTCTGTCATCCCTGTTGCTCTGCTACAACAGATAGAGGACCACATTTGGCACAGTATGCCTAGGTGTATGATTTATTTAGCTTGTATGAAAAACTTAGTTTAGACATCAGGAAAATTCAGTAGGGACTGGGTAGCAAATAGTCAAGATACTTTGAAAATCCCTACCTTTTTTATGCTTTTGATGTATATATTCATTGACATTCAACATTGTCCGAGCTGTTTTGTATAGCACTTAAAAGCTGCACGTCCGCTTTTAGATGGACAGGCTAACATAACTCTTTTGGAAATTTTCTAGAAAATTTGGAAGATAGTACTGATGAGGATGCCCCATTGCATAGTCCTGGGACAGAAGGAAGGTGAGCAATCTCTGTTAACAAGATACTGAGTCTGGTTCTAGAAAAATTACTGTCTTTGTAACACAACATGTATCCACTACAAGATACCTCTGAAATTGTTTCATTACACTTTACCCACAATTTCAGTAAAGAAGAATCAAATAACATACACATTCTGCAAAACTGTGATTATTTCCTTTCTAACTGTGATGCAATTTTTCTTTTAGCTCACTATCTTCAGATCTTTTGAAGCTTTGCGGTGAAGTCAAACCCAAAAGCAAGGTAGGCTGGATGATGATGATTCATCTACGCTGCTTTTAAAAGATTCTGTGATTCTATAGCAATTGACTTTTATGGCATCTTCTGGAGAGTGCTCTTGCTTTGCTCTAGAGACATTAATGAAGACATGTAAAAGGTGAACTTGACATACAGTTCATGTGATCTGTCTGTAATATGCTCTCTGAGAAGCAATGATAAAAATACACTTTTCCAGTATTTTGTGGTTGAATTTTTACAGTTTTGGAAAGAGACACATTCTTCCACTCACTATGATTTTTTTGTTTCTCTGCTCACAGGAGCATAAACCAAGTTTGCAAAGTACATGGGAGCTTAGCCTCCACTCTTCTAACTGTAGTTGGCTTTGGAGTACTATCTCTAGGTGGCTGTTGCGTTACTGGTAGCGCTTATTAGTGTGCAGCTCTTTGGGCTGATAAATTGAGTTTGGTCTGAAAATGCTGGCATAAAATAAAAGTGTCATTTTTGTAATGGTTCTGTTCAAACTAGACCTTTGTCTTCCCCAAAGATTGTTCTTTCTCTGAGGAATAGATCTTAATTTCACAGCATCTTCACACCTAACATGTATGATCAGTTTGTTAAGAATGACTGTGTTGCACAAAGCATGGCTCTTTTGTGAGGGTTTTGTGTTTTAAAATTGTTGAAATGCTGAGCAAGCCTTAATTCATGTTGGCTTAAACTACTTTTGAAGTGATATAAATTAACTAAGAAGCAGAGTTTATATATCAGAAGCAGCTTTGGGTTGAAAAGTTACACCAATATAATGGTAGCTATTTAAATTTACATTTTGCGTTATTCCTATTATATTACACTTCACTTGGATAAACCTTTAATTCAAAATTCATTTGGATAAATAGTAAAATAATATTGTACTCCTGTAGTATTGACCTGCACTTGTAGCTGGTCGAAAGGATATTCTGGGAAACCAGTTGTCAAATCAGTGTTTAGTGCTGTTGAATTTGACTTGCCTCCTATGAAATTGTTGCCAAAGAGTAGAAGTGAGCTCCTTGATTTAATTTCCAAAGGTAGTTGCCAGGTGATTGAGAGGGATGCTCATTACCAGCTAATGATTAAGCTTAAATGTAGCACTCTTGACACATACCATGAAATGTTCAAGTTGCAACTTGGTTTTTATTTGTCTCCAGGCCCGTCGGAGGACCACAACGCAGATGGAGTTGCTGTATGCAGACAGCAGTGATCTAGTCTCTGACATCAGTGCTGCAGACTCTACTTCGGCTGGCCCTCTTGCATCAGTTGCAGAAAACCAAGAAAGTGGAATGGCTGCTGACACAAATGATACTTCTGCTAGGGACAGAGAATCTATTCCCCCGCCATCTGGCTTACCTTCTAAGATAGGCAGCATGTAAGTCTGGCCATGCTGTACTAATTATTCTTTGCTTTAAAAAAAAAAAAAGCATGTTGCCAATTTCTTGTAATCTATTATTTTAACTTTACAAAGGAGGTTGATATTCTTGAAGCTAACTAAATAATACTCACAAAGCTCCTCCTTCTTTTCTACCATCACTGCTCTAGAAAGCATAACTGCACTGTTGCAACATGCTTCTTACTGAAGATACGCTTTCTGTTAAGTTGCTTTGTCATAGTAAAATTGTTGTAGCCCTGTTTCTAAGTAGTGGGAAAACCCCACCTAGTACTTTGGATATGTTGCTTTATTAGTGCTATTGAGAAATGCACACTTGAGGGAGGTAGTGAGAATCTGATTAGAACAGTAGAGAGATAAGGGAAAAAAAAAAATCAAACCCAACACCTCCTCTCCAAACTCAAAGCTTTATATAATGTAGTAATAATATCTGTATATGGTCCTAACTATTAGGCAAAATCTTCCGGTGGGTCATCTTATGTGGACCATGCTTAAATTGAAGAAGTCTATACAACAATAGAGCATACAAGTGTAAACTTGAAAGAAACATGTTGGATATTATGAATCCTCAAAAATCCTTTCTACTTGCAGGTTGCACTTTTGCCTGCAGAACAGTTTACTAATTAAAAGTATTACTTGATGACAAATAGAATGAAAATATTATTTTTCTATATTTGGGGGCAGTAGGTCTCACTCACATGTGCTCTCTTTTTTCACTTACTCTTGCTGTTCTTTCTGCCAAGATCATTGTTGGTTATTAGCCATTCACTGCTAAAAACCTTTTTCTTGGCTTTTTAGGTACTAGTTCCTATATTGCACAAACTCTTGTGTAAACTGAATGTGCTTTCCACATTCAGTGATGTGGAAAAATTGTATCCCATAGCTATCTTCATGTTACAGATTCTGGAATTAGGCATCTTTTACTGTCCATCTGTCCTACTTGCATAATATTTTTATAGCAGTCTCCATCTAATATATGTTTGCAATTCATATTATTTTTACTATGTATTTCTAGCATGTGCTTGAGGTGGCAATCATGAACTGTAAAACACTGCTGACAGCAATATTAACCCATGCTGATGGCTTCAGTGCATTTTACACGTAGAATCTGCTTGGAAAGAATGCTCCTGGGGGTGAGGATAGGTGGAGAGATCTGCTTGTTTTAGCAGTTAGTGTAAGATTGCTAGAGACTTTTGAAGCTTCAAGATTTAAAACATCAAGTGTTTTGACCTGGCGTCCAAGACTCAGGTAATACGAACTTTTGCCTCACTCTGTCTTCTAGAATGTATCCGTTTATGAAAGTTAGCCAGTAATGAGGCAAACCAGGATTTTCCCAAAGCTGTATTCTGTGAGCATTAGAGAGTTACACACTGTCAATAAATCAGTCAGCAGTAAGCCTCACATATTTTGGCTTGTTACTGATCACGTTTTAGCAGATAAGCCATCAAAAATTCCCACAATCAGTCTGCAGTGACTTCCTCCCTGTAACTAAGATCCTTTTTCAAAACTAGAACTCGGTATACCTCTTACAGTACTGCCATTTTTGCTGTTCACTGGTCATTGTTGGAAGAAATGTTTTCTTCGTGAGCCATCTGGCCTTCCTCTTCGGGCCTGTAGTGCCATCATCTCTCTTGTAATGAAATACGTTCTTCTGGAGCTGATTGTGGTCTTATCTGCCATAAACATTATCTGCCTTGTGCCACTTGAGTGGCATTTGGGGATGTAGAAGCAGTAACAGTGATCCAAAATACGTATTCTTAAAGCTCCAAATTAATGATATGCTTAGGTGCAAATCTAGGTGTCACAATACGTACAAACTACTCTACTCTGGAAACCCCTCAGTTTTCTCAGATCTGTGGTGATTCAGAAATGCCTGTGGGCAACAGGTAGTTTGGTTGGAATTCTCTTTACAAAGCTGGCTAATGCTGTTCTTTGATATGCTCAACTCATTTACAACATCCTTTTCAAAGTAGAGTGGTCTCCTGCAGGTCTTGTGCCAGCTCTGTTCAGATGTCTGATATCCTGGGAAATCTAAAAGGGCATGGAAGCTTTTAATTAGATCTGTGTCTTAAACGTATGTTTAGGAAGTTCGTTCCAGCAAGACTGCTGCATTTTTATAATACCTGCATTTCCAGGCTTTCAAATAGAATTCCTAATACAAATATGCTCTTTATACCTTCTTCTGAGGATGTGCCACTGTGGAATCAAAGATGGAAGACTCAACAGGCAGATGGAAAGGGAGCAAGAGGGAGCTGGGTCCATGTCTCAGTATGCAGGATGTTGGTGTGAGGCAGAGGAACTTGGGTTCTGATTTCTGGTGTGGTTTATTTAATCTAGTAGCTACGCAGTAGTCACATAGGCAACCATGGCAGTGGAGACTGTAACCCGTTTGTCATCCTTACTGAAAGGTCTAGCTATCAGGCTCATCATAGGATTTGCCTTGTGACCCCAGGACTTTTGCATTCTTAAATGCATACTGGTCCAGCATAAAGAGAGGGAGGGAGTGTGTCATGTGCCACCTCTTTTTGTCTTTGCAGAATTTGCCTAGCGGTGAGGGACCCCTGCACAGAAATTGGTGCTCTGACCTTGAGGAGGGAATTGAACCCACCTTCTCTTCTTTTTGTGTAGTTTAACTGCCAGGCTTTTGTGCAAAACCAGACAGGTTATTGCTTGTCCTCCTTTTCCTGTGTCTTAAAAGACCCAGAGGGAGCTCTAGGGTCTGCACTTGGGTACAATTCTTGGCACCAGTCCTTACAGGTAGGACCTTCACCTTCAAACTACAGTTTGTGTTCAGTGTGTGTGTGATAGCTTGAGACAGTCAGTGTCAGCTGCTTGACTCAAATAGCTGTTCTTGGTTGTGCTGTCCTTGTTAAATCAT
Organism: Strigops habroptila; assembly: GCF_004027225.2. Classification (NCBI taxonomy): domain Eukaryota; kingdom Metazoa; phylum Chordata; class Aves; order Psittaciformes; family Psittacidae; genus Strigops; species Strigops habroptila. Next base: position 15,904,415 of record NC_044279.2, read on the forward strand.
GTTATTTTGCATGCCAGTCCCCAGGTGGATTTTTTATAGCACAGACTTCCTCTCCAGGGAAACTGGTACAGCTTTATGCATGTAGAGACGATGCAGCTATGTACATCCAAAGCCAGTAACGCTCTGAGACCAGATCCTGGCGACTGCATTAGGCAGGTGGCCTACCAACTAAACTTTGTTTAATAAGGTTATGTGGCACAAAAGCGCTTTCTGGTCCTTATATGGACCTTATCTTTATGGAAACACCTTCTAAGAACATGAAAATAAAAACAAAAAAAACCCAAAAGGAAATACTGCTTTTTGAATTGCCCACTAGTGAGAAGCAGGAGTTCAGAACAGTAGAGACCATCCAGATTCCCTTATTATTATTTTTAAATCTGACTGTGGTGAAATGATTACATTTGGGTGTCAGCATTAATATTGCACTCTTGACCTTTTTGCTGTTTTTAATGGGGAGTAACAGGTTGTGAGAAAGAACACAGTGACTGTGAACTGGAATTATATCAGGGCAAGAACTAGAGAGACAAAGGAGGGGATGCAAAGCAAGGAAGAAGGGAACAGGAGACAAAGGAGGGGATGCAAAGCAAGAAAGAAGGGAACAGGAAACAAAGAGAAGCAATGTTATAACAGTCAGGCTGTCAATAGGAAATGCTTTTTCTCAGTTCCTAATTTAGAATTTGATATTGAAACATGAATATGTTAATGCAAGGTTTAATTCATATCATAAAATCATAGAATAGTTTGGGTTGGAAGGGACCTTAGAGATCAAGTAGTTCCAATCCCCCTGCTATCGTCAGGGACACCTTTCACTAGAGCAGGTTCCTCAAAGCCCAGTCCATATGTAAGAGTCATTGTGATTTCTGTGTTCTTCATGACTCTAAGTGGTCTATTGTAGATGAAAGTGACAGAATCTGAAATTTTAGATCTTAGTCAGATCTTCCTTTCTCTGTGGTCTTAATTTGAGATGCATTTCTGCTGTTTCTTCTAGTTGGTCTCTCTTATTATTAAACTAGTAGATCTTCTTTTCATATTCAGTATGTGGATGAACTGTGAACATTAATAAACTTGGTGTATTGTTATGTTAAAATGTGAAAACAACTTTAGAGTCCACAGATTCAAGAGAGACAATAATAGGTTAAGCACATTCTGCAAGATTTCAAATGTCAGAATGACAGCTAACGTAAGAAAAGCAAGTTTGTAAAGGGCTTTGAAGTAAGTTAATGATTACTCTTACTTTAGTTCTAGGCAGCCATCTCTGTCAGAGAAGAAGATGCCTGAGCCTTCACCTTTAGCAAAGAGAAAAGCCTATGAAAAAACAATGGAAAAGACAAAGACAAAAGAACAAAAACTGTAAGATTCTTTTAAACTTATTTTCTCTGACATAATTTAAGCCTTGGGTATATTTTATTGAAATCTCTATTTTTTTATTTATTTAGTTTTGAACAGTTTTTATTGTTGGCAGTGAAATTACTGCCCAACTTCTGTGTGGTTTTGGGTTTTTGGTTTCGTTTGTGGTTTGGTTTTTTTTCTTTTTGGTGGCTTTTTTTTTTTTTTGGTGGTTGTTGTTTTGTTTTGTTTGCATGTTTTTTGGGTTTTATTTTCCAAGAATATTTTTCTGTACAGAATAGCTCAGGAGCAGAGCCCTGTGAAATTGTCCTTTGGAGCATTTGCAAATGACTTTTTTTTTCCCCCCTTTAAATGAGACTCATCAATTTCTCCAAGAAACTGCAGTTTTATAAGAATTCATTTTACATATGTGTCACGTGTGTTTTCTGCCTGGAGCTATCACTGTTAGCACTTAAACTTTGAACATTGTGCCACCTTGCACTCTGCAGCAGTTTGTAGTCTTTAAGTTTATTGCCTTCTCTGGGAAATGTCTGTAGCTAGCATTATAATTTTATTTATCTGCTTAAAAGCATCTAACTTTTGGGGCATGTTGCATTTAACTTCTCTAACGATTCATAACCTGTTAAAGAAGATGTTCTTTTTTTCTTGTAGCTCAGATTCTGGAGCCCCAGAGGCTAGTCTGTCACCTCCTACTTCCCCACCAAGCCGGCCCCGTAATGAAATGAATGTTTTTAGTCGTCTTACTGTTTCTCAGGGAAACACATCAGTTCAGCAGGATAAGTAAGTCAAGAGGGAAGCCTCAGCCCCCAACCAGGGAATTGCCCTTCTTCTGCAAGACAGGAGGAGACATTTCTTGTGGTTTTGTGTAGCTTTCAAAGAAAATACTTTAAACTTCCATGGAACCATTGTAAAAATTCAAGAAAAGCAATTTCCTGCTGAACCTTGTTTCCTGTTTTCTAGGCTACACCTGATAGTTGTAGTTTTAAATCCCAAATAGAAAAGAACAGTAGAATTCTTAGCTGTATGTGTATTTCTGTGTTTACACTTCGAAACAGGATTTAGCTGACCATTTATGAAATGGTGCTTTTGAGAGTTACTCAGTTACTCCAGCATTGCTCCAAGTGCTGTCACAACAGCACCTGGAGGATGGGACGTTGAAATGGCTAGAACACAATTGTTTAGAAATTATCCAAATTATTGAACAGATTGACTTGAGGAGGTCATATCTTGTTTAGAAGAAGAGCAGCTCACTTTTCTTGCGTGTTAGGCATCTATTAGGAATCTTACCCCAAATTGCAGTGGACTTGACTGCAGCAAAATCCTTATTACAGGTTTCAGTACTGATACTGGTGTCATGCGGCACTTGTGAACTGCAACTCAGACAGAATAAACCTGTAGTTCTGACCATGGCAAGACAAGTCATTGATCTTGTCTTCCATTGTTTTTTATAAAACTTTGTTATTTTCCAGTGGTCTACAGAGTCACCACATACCCAGCAGTAGCTTGCAAGGCTTTCAGTGGTTTAACTGTGCTTGTAACTTCTTTATCTTAGCTATGACACCTTTCTTATCGCTAACTCCCACCTAACCCTTTTCATTTTCTCTGGACTGACTTTGAAGTCAAATTGAAACTGCTGAATCTGTTTGATTTGCGTTGGAAGGGAAGGACATCTTGAGACATACTGCAAATGTTCATGTCTGGGGGGGAATTTTTCCGTGTTGCATGTTTTCTTGGTTCTTATTTTTAAATGGTTTTGAAAATGAGAGGTGAAGGACTTTGAACGAAGGAATGTTTGCAAGTCACTCATCTTATTCCAGTGGGCTATTAATATGTATACTTATATTTTTATTATTAACATTTTAAATGTTTCTTCTACATTTAACAGGCATTGATGTTCAGAATTTTTTTCCTTTTGATATTTTCAACAAGCACTATGTTATGGAGGTTAAATTATGGATTTGTCTTCTCCTTTTACTTCGTTGCCTTTCCTTTTGTAAGAAAACGTTGGGAAAATAAGAAATGGCTCAGCTGGTGTTGCTTATCTTGGGGTCTGCCAGTCTGCCAGTGCAACTTACTGCTGAGAGTGCTATTTTAACATTATTATTCCGCCCTTTCCATATTATCATGGGTTTAAGGTATACCCTGAGCAATGCTGCATACTGTTTGTGGATTTGCATTGCTTTTCTGAATTGGCCATGCTGCTGTTTGTTCTTCTCATATGGAGGCGTTACTTTGCTGATACCTATATTCTTTCTCCTCACAATTCCACCACTGTTGATTGTAGGTCTGATGAAAGTGATTCCTCTCTGTCGGAGGTACACAGGTACTCTCTCTTTCTCTTTTCTGTTTTCTTGGCATCTCTCATTGAAGTTATTCCAGTTCTTAGAAAATTTCATTTTGCTGCATGATTTTTCCTGATCCTTGTGCATTGTATCTCTTTTTGCTTTTCCCAGAAGTTTAACAATTTGTCGTTTTGGTCAAGCATGTCTTCCCCCTCTCCTTTTTTTAGGGTGTTTATTATCGCTGTGAGCATGTCAGGTTTTTTTCTTTTTAAATGAAGTATAGTGTAAACCTTTCCTTTGACATATTCTTTCTTTGTTTTCTTAAAATAAGAGGAGCAGACATTTTCTTAGATTTTATATGCTTCTCTCTTTCTTTTTGTTGTTCAGTTCTATGCTTTAGTCACTCAAAATTAAATCCCAGTGTAAATAAAAATGAGTAGGTTTCTCATTATGTCTTTCTGACAGAATGCACAGTGGCTTAAGAGAAATATCCCCACCCGTGTTCCTTAACTGTGGTTTAGGATTTTGGTACTCAGTGAAAAATCAGTTTATCAAGAGAAGGACAGTGAAAGGGCTAATAGTAATGTGATGGTGGCTTTTTCTGGTCATCGTAGCAGTCATAGGATTTTTTCTCTGTGAATTTCAGAGCACTGCACATAGGTAGATAAAAAGCTCCGGAACATGTGTTTTACGTGGCTTGTCAAGGGAATGAGTGGGTGAGGACAGCAGTAGGAATAACTCACTGTACAGGCAGCATGGTCCACTGGGGAGTATTACAGAGAAAAACATATTAGTTTTGTGTGATGTTAGAAAACAAAGTATAGAGACCTAAATTAAATTGTACCTGTACTCTTGAAAACATAAAAAGGTGCAGATCGAAAGGTGAATACCTTTCCAAAATGAGGAAGTTAATGTCAAACAATTTAAGGCAATGTTAATATTAACAAAAGCTATAAAAGGATTGCAGAGGAGTAATGAATTATATGAATGAAGATCTCCTGAGCAGTAAAAATGTGTAAAATAATAATTTCTAAGACTACTAGACAAACTAGCTAATTGTGACAGAGTTAGTATCATGAAGGGCATTTTCCTTCCTATAGCAAGCTTCGGGGCAATATTATGGATGTTTTACATTTTCCTAAAGCATCTGACACTCATTTTTTTTTTGACATAGGGCTATGACTTAGATCTTTTTCTTCATAGTTGTGTGTGTAATCCCCAGAAGAGCATGACAGTGAGTCTTAACTGCAAGCTGGTCAGGTCACAGCATTGCGTTGCATGTTTTGGGCATTACCCTGAGGCTTTTCTACACTTCACAGAAATTAATGGGGTCTCTGTGTGTGCAGTTGTATGCATGAGATTTTAGACTGCTAATAATTCCTGTTTGGTGATGAACTGTGATTAATTTTTTCAGGCTGAGTTGGTCTTTTGTCATCACCGCAGAACTAGCTGCAAATCCTCAGAATGATTCCTCTGGGGTATCTGTACTCCAGCCATACTCTCTTTCAGCCATTTGAGTACAAATGTGAAGTTGTGTATGGGGTGCAGTAGGAACCTCTCTCAGGCACACAAATCAGCAGCAGTTCTCCAAGCCTGCCCACAGAAGGCAGTTGATGTGATGTGACTGCTGAGTTTGGAATTAGCAGCATACATCATATTTGCTTCATTTTTCAACGTGCTATTTAGACTAAGATGTCTTTATGCAATCTGCAGTCTTAAGGGTGGTCCTAGGCATCCAGGAGCTTTAGGCATCCTGGATTTTTCAGCATAACAGTTTCCTATATACCCAGCATTCAGCATCTTGTCTTTTCATTTGTTCATTTTTGTATGTGATTTCCTTTCACTGATAGTCCAGAGTTGATACTTGTTGAAGCTAAACAGTAAAAATCCTTACTTAATTCATGAAATGCATTCAGCTGTCCCGCTCTCACATGTAAGAAAATTAGATTTTTTTTTTTTTCCCCCCTACATTTAAGTAAATTAATTTTATCTGTGTCTGTTACCATACCAAATTCACATTCTCTTTTTTTTCTTTAGGGGGGTAATTAACCCATTCCCTGCCTCAAAATGCATCCGATCATCCCCACTTCAATGTATCTATACAGCTGAAGGACATACCAAGGCTGTGCTTTGTGTTGACGCAACTGATGATCTTCTCTTCACTGGATCTAAAGGTTAGGCAAGCTGTATGCATCCATACTGGCTTCAAAAGTTGCTTTGACAGCTTGGGGTATTTTGAAATTCTCAGTTTGTGCTTAGGCTGTAAACACAGTGAAAAATTGTGAGGATCTGTTTTGCAACATAAGCTGAAGAAGGATTTACAGTAATTACCTACAGGTTTTTAATTCCAATGTGTAGTATTTGGCTGTTTAGTTGTAATGGAAAAAGTAATTGTCAAGAGTAACATTAACATTTGTTGAGTGATATGATGAAAACCAATTGTGGTAACACATGCACACATGACATGCAATGCAAAGTAATAGCCTCAGGGTAGGGTTAGAGGTTGGAATTAGCACATCTTTGGCTGTGCTACCTATGGAGCTTGAATAGTCTTCATGGCATAGTTTCTTCAAGCAGAGCTAAGGATGTTATCTGCTTCTCTTGTGCATCTCGTTGCCTGTCTCTTGTGGATGTAACTGGCTGTTATGGGAGGGACTGGATTTTTAGTAGTCGCTAAATTCGTTACTGAATGGATCAACCAATCTATGAACTCTTCCAGCTACTAGAAAGAGTGTTTTGGAAAAAAACATTTTCCTCCTGTCTTTGGAGGCTTTCTTTTGTAATCACTCAGTTTGGCTTGAAGATAACATAACCAGACATCAATAGTTACTTTTCATATCACCCAAAAAGTGATTTTTGTGTTCTCTTCTTTTTCTCTGGGCCTTTTCATATAAGGGACTTATGGTAAAAGACTTGCTGTATTGTTAATCATGCAGCTGAAACTATAGCAGACTCATTTTCTCCCAAATAGAACCTGTGTGGTAATCTGAGATTACTTGTTTGGTTTCTTTTTTTTTTTCTTTCCTGAAGTATCAAAGCTAAGGTGGAATTGTGGCTGGGGAGAAGTTAACACCTACTGATAGGGAGACTCTCCTTTTCACTAGTTCACATAATGGATAAACTCTGAAATTTCAGGGTATCCTTTTTATCCCTGTATTAACATAGAGATAACCCCATCAGATGTGGGTTTTCCACTGCTAATATTTAGGTACTCTCTCTGTGGTTATTCTGCTAGTTGGCTGTTAAAAATACCAAGACGCACTCTTATAATGTTGGAAAACTTTTGGTCTTGCAAGTTTGAAGCCAACATTTCAGCATTTGTGCAAGTGTATACAAATGCAAAAAAGGACATGTATATTTAATTTCAGTAAATGTTGCTTAGTTGATTTTTCTCTTCATCCTCCTAGTAATTATTCCAGTAAAAATGTACTTCTAAAACATGTGGAGTGGTGCAGATATGGTAGAAGGCGAGTTTCCTGTGCTCTTCGTGTTGCAAAATTCTTGAAAACTTCCATGCATTTGGGATTTTGGTACACAAAAGGTTGCAGTATTTAAATTCCTTTGCTAGTGAATGAGTACTGTGACTAAAGCACTTTTTCTGGTATTTTCAGAGGCTCCTAAAGCACCAAATAGTTCGGATCACTTCTCACCGTCGTAGTTTTGTTGTGGCAGTTAGTACTGTCATGCTAAGCCTCAAAAACCCTCCTCAGCTATGCTATTGATGAAGAATTCTTCTAAAAATTGGGTTCTTCTCCTGATCTGTCATCATCCAAACTTCACAGCCTCTAAACTGTCTGTATCTTCACTTTCCTTGAGATGGAATTTATTTTTTTTTTTTCCCCTTGTTTGTCTCTTAATAGATCGTACCTGTAAAGTCTGGAATTTGGTAACTGGACAAGAGATTATGTCTCTAGGGGGTCATCCAAATAATGTTGTTTCTATAAAATATTGCAACTACACTAGCCTCGTCTTCACAGTCTCAACCTCCTATATCAAGGTGTGGGACATCAGAGATTCTGCTAAGTGCATTCGGACATTGACGTGAGTATGCTACACCTCAAATGCAAAGAGTTCAAATGAGTCTTAATTTTAGATAAATATTAGATTTAATTTAATAGTGCAGCACAGTGTAATTTAAATACACTGTTTGTTGGGGCTAGAAGCTTTCTTTGCATGTTCAGCCTTAGTCTGTATGGTGCATTGGTAATATATGGAAACACAAGCCAATTTACATTCATGCATATAGTGTTTTATCAAATGTTCAGTATTCATAATTGGCTTACAGCGTTTTTGCTCAGGTAAATAGGTTTGTTTTTAAACAGTATGTGAAGCAGGGAGGACAAAATATAGGGGTTTTGTTTTTCATTTCGTCATTCCTCCCCGTACTCAGGTCTTCAGGCCAAGCAATGCCTGGTGATGTGTGTTCAGGAAGTACTAACAGAACAGTCACTATCCCAGCTGGAGAGAACCAGATCAATCAGATTGCACTAAATCCAACTGGCACATTCCTCTATGCAGCTGCTGGGAACTCAGTGAGGATGTGGGACCTGAAAAGGTACTGAATACAAGCAGAAGAGACTGTTCTGGAGGTGGTTACATGTACATATGAAACAAAATTAGTGCATGTGAAACAGCGAATGAAGTGTTTCCTGTTTATGGTAATGTCTGTAACCTTGGCAAAATATGGTCAAGACATGGATCAACTAATCCATGCCATCATGGTTACTGAGATAATGGAGGTGCTCATGATTTCCTCATGCATTAAGGTTATGGTGAATTGTTTCAGAAAAATTATTGGAAAACCACAATTTTGTTAAACGGGCTCTTGTAAGGTGATGGATGCATGAATCCTGGCTAGTAATTGTTGATGAAATGATGAAAGCCAATTGATGTAATGTAATATAATGTGGGGCTATGATAGCCACACTATAACAGCAGTTTTCCAAGCAGAACCCGCACCCGAAGGGTGCGTTCAGAATACAGAAAATACTTTGAGGGGTGTGATTTATCTTTAAAAGTAAATTTTGTAATTATTATTTTACATAAGTAGAAGCTTTTGTTTACATTTAACATTAAATTTAACACCCATAGGTATGAGCAATAGGGGGTATGTAAACCAGAGAATGAGCAGAAGACATAAGGAAAAACAGATCCTTTCTGGTAGAAACCATGCTATAGACTGTATTGGATATATGGGAAAAAAATAACAAATCCTCATTTCTTCCCCTTATCCTCGAAGATTTCAGTCTACAGGAAAGCTAACTGGTCACCAGGGTCCTGTTATGTGCCTTACTGTAGATCGAATTTCCAATGGACAAGATCTTATTGTCACTGGTTCAAAGGATCATTATATAAAGGTAAACCATTAGCATTTACTTATTTATTTTAAGTCTTCACATCAGCATGGGATGCAGACCTCAGCAGAAGTGACTCACATCTCCATATCTGAAATATGATAGCCAAGATGGAAATTCTTTCATCAGTTAGAGATTATGAATAATGTTCAGACTTCCTAAATGCTTACCACTTCAGTGCTGCTTTTCTTTCATGGTGGAACATGGGTAGATGCTTGTCTGTAGTTAAACTTTTTCTTAATCCCCAGTAAGTTGGACATCAGGTATATTAAGTTTTGTAAAAATATTCATAACATCTACTTTTAAGCAACATTTAGCTCTTGAAAGTATTTTAAGTCAATGCCTCTGTTTTGGAGTACAGACCTAATTTCTTCAGCAGAGACACTGCTCCCCGCAGAAGAGGGTCTGAGGGTCTAGCCCAGGCTCTTGCTTAAGTGGGGAAGGAGAGAGAGGTCAGTATATCCAGCCAATGTGTCTGATGAGGCACTCTAATAATTACTTCCCTGCACAGTTCAGAATATTGGGTTAGGTAAGAGCTGCTATCCTGGCACAGTAATGAGTGTAGGCCTTCAGTGGGGGCACATGATGTGATCACAAAATGCAAGTTTGTCATGCTACCAGCTCATGTGACAAGCAATAGGTAGAGGGGCTTTTGGAAAACGTAGCTGTCAGCAGAGGGGTTTATCTGCCATTCTTGCTCCCTCACTGTCGGCAGGCTACAGAAATCTTCATGAGGCCATCTGCCTCTTGACTAACACCACTAGAATATCCACAGATATTCTATCCATGTGTATGTGTGGCACAGTAATGGTTGTTCCGCAAGGTGAATGCCTCCAGAATTGTCAGGCCACTTTGGGTAGCACAAAAGATCTGTATGTGCGTGGTCAGAGCAGCAGTTGGGGAATTCTTAGTACTTCTCCACATGGGTAGGTCCACTGCAGGTAGTAGGTCTGGTCACAGATACTTTCCCCTGCCACGGGAAGCTACTCTCATGTCACCTGAGCCAGGAATATTCATTTGCTCTGTCAAAGTGCTTGATTTTTCTGATGCATCATTGAAGATTTTTCTTACAACTGGAACTGATGCATGTTAATTGACTGCAGTAACTTTTCAAATACCTTTAACTCACCTAAGGTATTCTTTTACACTACCAAGCTGTCCCTTTTTTACTGCCAAGCTTATACATTTTAAAAGGTCAATGAAGAGCAAATAATAGGGGATGAAGTCTGACATTTGCTTGTGAAACAGAGGTAGTGGTTTAATAAGTTACTGCTCACCTTTTCCTTCTCAGCTCAGTCTAACTGGTGGTGTTCTGGCTCCCTACAATGCAAAATGAAACAGGGTTGCTTACACTGCTGCCCTAGGGACAAAGACCTGATCATTCCTTAAATAGTTAAAATGGCCTCACTTGACTCCATTCTTGGAGCACATGCAAGGAGAGAGGTATATCTAGTCCATGGAAAGTATCAGCATGTAATGGTATGTAACCCTTGCCAGAACACCTTGTCCAGAAAAATATATTAATCCCTCTTCCCGCAGCTGCCTGTGCAATTCTCCCAGAGTAAGTCATGTTTCCCACAACCACACGAGCTTTGTTTCTCTAGCCCACCACACAATGTATATATAGGCTCTTCCTTGTGAAGATATTGTGAAGATTTAATAATCAAATAGTAGCAGTTCTTCCCAGTGCAGTCTTTTCTGAAGTCAGTGAAGAATTCCTGCTTCAGACAAGAGGTAGAAGATGAGAAAGGAGTGGTTCTTATAGATAAGTTCTGTCAAATATACATCATGATACAGTGGTCTGTAAGAAGTTTTCCCCCAGAAGTTATTCACTGCATGATTTCCAAGCTGGTTAGATGGCAGATAAGTTTGCTTAACATATTTGATCTTGTATTTATTTATTTTAGATGTTTGATGTGACCGAAGGGGCTCTTGGAAGCGTAAGTCCTACACACAATTTTGAACCTCCTCATTATGATGGCATTGAGGCGCTTGCTATTATGGGAGACAACCTTTTTAGTGGATCCAGAGATAATGGCATTAAGAAATGGGATTTGGCTCAAAAAGACCTTCTTCAGGTAATGCAAAAAAATCATGCGGCTAATGTGACAGTCCTGCTGTACAACTGTTTTCAGGCTGTGTAATGACTGTTCGCTTTAGGTACTGATGTTTTTAATAGGAAAGGCACAGAGCACTAAGAAAGAAATCAATAACGTACTTGATCTTTACAGTAGAATGCAGTTGCTTTTATTTTCAGTATATGTAGCATGAGGAAATTCTCATGAAGTGGTTATATTCAGAGCTCAAGTGGAGGGCTGTGGGTTTTGGTTTTTTTGCTTTGGAATGCAGCCAGCACTTTGCCTCCCCTGTGATTGGAACCATTGGGTGTCATCCTTGTCGTTGACAAGTTGGTGAATTTTGGACTGGGAACTCATTAATGACAAACAATGCTTGACAATGTTTTCTTGTGAAGTGGGTTTACAACCTACCTCACTCCACCCAGCCTTTTGCTATGTAGTGTATAGAACATGCACAAAACAATGTTTGCTGTTAGAACATATTTGCTGTAAGCTTTCACTGGGGAAATAAAAGAGGGATGTGTGGCAAGAAGGACCTCACATCCAGGGAAACTTCAAAGTTCATTGTAATTTGTTTGACATGGAGAACTTTGATTTTTTTTGGCTACTTGCTATAAGCCAGTCTCTTATTTTAGGTCTTGTGGGAGGTGGTTGAGGTAGAGAGACAGTTATGTGAGACTGTCTGAGAAATGGAAGGCAGAAAACAAATACCAGAAAATACTGTTGTTTTTGCAAAGGTTTGATTAGATACCAATCATTTAATAATTTCTGGAGGGAGGAAGAGCATGTCTTTTTGTGCATTTAATGTACAGACTGATAGCAAGGAAACAAATAGAATATTAAAGTTTTGAGACATGAGAGAATAATGGACTGGTCACCTTATATAAGTTCTTTATGGGCATACTTAGTATTCCATAAATACACAAGACTTTCTGGACCTTCTTTCAGAATTGCCCAATCAAGTGTCAGTTCCTTTTCAGAATACTACTAAGACTTCACATTTAAAATAAGGATTCAGAAATCCAGCTTCTTGCAGAAAATGTTCACTCGGTCGTATTGGGACATCTTCCCCCTTACATGTCTAGGGAAATGTATTAAGCAGCTTGTTAGAAAAAACAGCAGGAGCATAGAAACAGGAAACATTTTGTATTCTCAGAATGACTTTATTGAAGTTTTAAGAAGTGTCTTCACTCTTGCATTTTAGGCTCATTAAAATTTTATGCAATATGCACTTTTGCCATTGCAGTTAATTTAACACCAGAAAGAATACAGGGGTGGGGTGAAGTAGTATGTATCAGTGGACTAGCTGTATTCCTTATTTTTCTTTTGGTGTATGTGCATTTCATGAGTTCTATACTTCATGTTCCCCTGTTTGTTGGTTTTAAAAGTAGAGCTTAACAAAAATGATCTCAAGCTTCCTTCTTATTTCTACAAAGTGCATGTTTTTCAGGGTGGAGAGACTAAAGCATTTGACAAAACAATATAATTTTTATTCACTGTCTTTCTAGGAAATGAAGAGAAGTGGTTACTTTTGGGGGTAATTCAGGATGAATGGGTCCACTGGAGGTCACAGTGCAAAGCTGGTCCAAGCAAGGCTGACTCTGTAGTTAGGTCTGGTTACTCAAGGCCTTGCCCAGCTGAGTCTTCAAAATCTCCAAGGTTGCAGATTGCAGAGCTGCCCTGGGTGACCCATTGCACTCCTTAAACTACTCTTCTATGAATTCCCCCCTACACTCATATCCAGACAGAATTTCTGTTGTTGCAACTTTCTTTTGGCCTGTACATTTGAGTGTTTTGAATGAGGGAAAATAAACCTGAAACAGCTGAGCTGCTTGAAAGTATAAATGCTAACATTTCAACAGAGGTTCCGGTTTGGCATACATGTGTTAAACAAGTCTGATCCTCTGTAATTAGTGAAAATCGCTTAACATGCTATTCAGAAGAATTTGGAGATCGTTTACTTCGCTTGCTGTAATACATCCCAAGCCACAAAACACTGCTGTGACAAAATTAAGATTTGTAAGACCCATTCCTCCTCCCAGTTTCATGAAGTGTTGCAGGACCAGACCACCAGTGTTGTGATAGCAGTGTATGTTATAGATAAAATGTCATGATGATCCTAGAAAGCTGAGTGTACTCCCTAATATGAGAAATGCAGCAAAGCAGTTCCTACCAAAATAAACTGGAGAAGAGTCATTCCTGGTCCCCTTAAAAGACAGCAAACTTGGGCTATTATTTCCCAGTGGTGGTACCAAATGGATGTTATTCTCAGCTGGTCTGTGCAGCATTTCGCTTTCTGAATTAATAGTAAAATGCCAGTGAGTGTCTTTCCTCGATAAAGATTAATGTATTGTTAAGTGCTACATCACAACATCAATTTATAATGTGTAATGGGAAAAGAAGAAAGGAGGAAGGCAAATACTTCTATAGTTCCTGTCTCCCTGCTGTATTTTTGAGCAGTGTACTGGATTTTCTTTTTGTGTGTTTTATAGTTAGTTTACAGACAGACGTGAAACAGAGACCATATGTTCAAACATGCATTTGAACATATGCAGATTTAGCATCATCCTAAATTAATTTCTGTTCCACATGGGTAGCTGTGCATATTGGATTTTCTTCTTGTTTTGCAGTACTATTTCATAAAGAGAAACAAACTTATGGTGCAGAGTTAGCCTTACGGAAGATAGCACCCTCCTTGCTCTAAAGGAGGAGAAGCGGCACGCCTGGGATATACCCAGAGTCATGTAGCAAATCTGCTGCAGGACAGGAATCAGTCTTGGAATTTGGGATTTTACCATTTCTGCACTCATTCCTCTAGAAGCTTTTGCAGCCCTGTGAGACTCGCCTGCCTTCTCTTTTTCAGCAAGTTCCTAATGCTCATAAAGACTGGGTGTGTGCTCTTGGCCTGGTACCTGGTGCTCCCGTTCTGCTCAGCGGCTGCAGAGGAGGCACCCTCAAGCTCTGGAATGTGGACACCTTCGCACCCATTGGGGAGATGAAGGGACATGACAGCCCTATCAATGCAATCTGCACCAACTCCAGCCAGATTTTCACAGCTGCAGAGTGAGTTTTTCTTCTCCATTAATCTTTCTTTTCCATTGCTTCTGCTAGAATTCTGTCTACACAAACGCACTTAGGAGAGCTTCAGTTATGTAAGTCACTTTATTGCAAGCATGGTGAGACCCGGTCCGTGCCCCTAAATGTGGTTAATCTACTGCAGTGATCTCCAAGGTGGGGTGCCCGCACCCCAGGGGATTTGCAATATGATCCATTGAGGTGCAGGAAGAAAATATGAGAAATTCAACAGTACTTTTATGTAATTTACAAGTGAATAAATATGCATAGAGGTGTGTGCTCAAAAAAATTTTTAGTGGTAGGGGTGCATGATCGAAGTTTGGAGACCACTGGATGGCAGGGAGAATTAGGCAATAGCTGAGAACTTTACCAGCTTCTCTCTGCAGCTGGGCTGTTTACTGCTAGGACTGATCCCTGGCCTGTGGGAATTTTTCTGAAAGCTATGTGGTTGGGTTTTGTTTGGTTGGGTTTTTTGTTTGGTTTTAAGTGCTGGCATACAGCAGAAGCTTTGCAAGTCTTCCTGTTGTCCTTTAAACACCCTGATTGGAATATTTGCTTCCTCACTAAAAGTGAGCAAATTGAGTAGCTGAAACCTCAGGGGACTTGACTAGGAAAAACGGCTCATTCTGGAGAAAGCTAGCTCTGGTGCTGCCTCCTGCACTTAGTGGTGTAGTCTGAGCACAGGAGCTGAGAAAGCTGTTGTGTTACCCTCTAGTGCCAACTGCAGAAGCTTCTGGCCTTCTGAATTGAGAACAAGTCTTTCTCAGTCAAAGCAGGATTTCAAAGTGGCCACCTTTGGTGGGCAATTTTTATGCTTAAGCATTAATAGATGGGGTAAAGACATCAAAGCTTGTGTCTCTGTTTGCCTAAAGATAAGGCAAATAAGTTTAGAACATGCAAGCACCTGAAATGTATTCTTTATTACCAGCAAAAGAAAATCACAACCTTTTGGCACTTGTAACCTTGTGGTGAAGGTCTACAGACCTTAGGGTATTCTTCACAATTTACAGTGAAGTGAAGGCACAAGTCAGAAAACCTCTGTACTGTGATAAAGTCTGTCCTGGCTGCTGCCTCCTGGCTGGTTTTGAGGGGGTTATAGGGAAAGCGTGAGTCAATGTTTGCTCATCACACAACTCAATGTTTGAGACATTCATAACTTTTACTCCTTTTTCCACAGGATTAATTGCTATTTAACAAGACTATTTTACTTTTTAATTATGTTAATAGAGTTTTTAACATATTCCATGTGACACTTTACTTACACATCCTTTAAAATTGTGTAAATAATGATTATTGCCAAAAGTACAGAATTATGGCTTGCTTCTCCTGGGTTTCTGAACACCATCTCACAGGTGTATGTTTCCCAGCATCAGTCAAAGGGTTCTTTGTGGAGGGGGGAATTAGGACTTTGTATCATCTTGTGGTTCTGTGCTTTTTTACCTTATCATAGACTGACATCTCGTGTGCAAACAGAGCACATTTCAGGTCCTGTTTAATTTAACCTGTTATAACTTTTTACGCTTTTTTTAATGTCAGAAAGTAGCCTCATCCTGTTGAGTCTATCTCTCTAATTTTGTAGTACACTGACTGTTTGCCTGTGGTCTGCTGAGTTGCAAACAGTTACATGCTAGAAGCTGTTCTCTGTTAGTCTACTTAAGCCTATTACCATTAGCTGTGTTTTAAAAACTAAGTAACAGCACAGTAGGATTTTACTTTCCTTAGACATATGATCTTAATATTTGTCTAGATGCTTAAAGGTAGTAGCCAGTGCTGTGGCAAGGTTAGGGAATCTTAAATGTTGTACATGTTCGATTACAAAGTTTCCTGGAGGTGGAATGACCCTTTCATATCCATTAAGGAAATATTATTTTGCCAACAATGCCGTTCTGAATAAATTACCCAAGCTTTTAAGAAAGCTTCCGTCTCATCCCCTTCTTCCCCCTTCCCTCTCCAATACCTCTCCCTCATCAGTTTAATTATCTAGCACTCTAATACTGCTTTGGTTTGGTTTTCAGTGACCGGACTGTGAGGATCTGGAAAGCTCGAAGCCTCATAGATGGACAGATCTCAGATACAGGAGATGCAAGTGAAGATCTTGCCAGTAATTGAAGTGATGGGGATAAAGGAGTACATTGTTGAATTTGAGGTGCACTCTATGCAGTTTGCTGCATGCTTATTAGGTAAACACTGATGACTGGAATGAACTGACAATTAAGAGTGAACTCTTCCACTAGACCTGCTGTCCTTAAAATGTGTACTGTATTTAAGAAAAAAATAACCTCTTGGTAACCAGCTTGTGTCTCAGTGGTCACATATATGTCTATGTATTATGGCTGAAATTGTGTGCATATGTAATACTTGTTGTTTAAATTAACTGGCAATCAGTCTAATGACCGTCTCAAAATTATAACCTGGAATATATAACAAGTGCTCTGCTGTATTTCACTCACCAGTATGATTAGCTGGTTTGCATTTTAGGGTAGCAGGGGAGTGATGATATCCCAGTAATAAGCCTTTGATTATGACAGGCAGTTTCAAGATTCTAAAGGTCACTTACACTGTTGTTAGAGAAGTGGAGTGAATAAAAGATGGGAAGAAGCTGTTAATGACACCTCTATCTGACACAGCTGTATCCTGCTAACAGAATGCCGTATGATTTGTGTTAATGTTAGCGTAGAATCCTTGTTGACCAAAGTTGTGCAGCTATGTATACTCTGTGCTCAGGACTAGAACTCAAATGCTCATAAACTGGTATGTTTTATTAGTGTTTTGCCTGTATTCTGTAATGACTGGGTGTTCTCAATGTCATGACAAATATATCTTAATCTATTTTTCTTACAGATTTGTTTCTATCATCTCACATTTTCTTTTCTAAAGCAAAATGTCTTTCCTTTTTATCTAATTTTATATGCTGCTAAACGTATTTTAAATACACTGTTTTGCAAACCTTGGCTTTGAGAACTGAACCACCTGTGCTGGATAAAGCTATGTAAATAGATGGTTGTACAAAGAAAATATCTTATCTTGTGCCTGTATGACTTTTAAAGCCCTTAGAGTGTGGATATTGAGGGAGGATGTATAATTTACGCAGCTGTTTTGAATATTAATTTGTAAATTCTGCAGATTTTAAAAACTTATGTAGATTTAGATACACTGTTTGGATATTGAGGTTTTTGGTTGGTGTTTGTTTTGGTTTGTTTGTTTTCCAGGAAAATATAGGTCTGTAAATTATAGCTTGTGTAGGTAACGCTTAAATAAAGATGTGACTGTGAACTACTTCTTGGTTTTGCCTTTTCCATCACGCTTCCTTATAAAAAATTCACTTCCATTGCAAAAGCCCCGAATATAGAATGCACAACTTTACATAGTGCAGTGGATTAGCTTGCTGAGTAATATAGCCAATAGGTTATTCTGGTATCCTATGTTTGTGTTCTTGTTGGCTATTATTTGCGTTTTGATGGTAGTTGGGAATCCTGGTAGGATTCCCTCATACTAAGTACAGTACAGCATTAAAATGAAGCAGATGGCTCCTGTTCCTAAGAGATGACAGTTCTTACCTTATTACATATGATCTGTCAAACAAAAAATAGTTGTGATGCCTCTTACTGATCTTAGGGAAATCATTTCCTTCTCAGCTTAGCTTGAAAGGAGATGAAAATAAAAACTGCTTGTGATCTGAGGTTACTGGTTTCTTCCAAGTTTTGGCACAAACAAGTAAAGATACATATTGTTAAGGAACTATGTATAGGTTAGTTAAAATAAACAGCAGCCATACCAGTTAATGTTTATCATGCTTTTTCACTACTCAAGGGATGTGCATACACAGGAATTGGGACCATAGCGCAACTTTGAGCAAAACTGCCAATGGAGATTGGATTTACATACAAGACTTGTATGAAAGACTTTGTGTACCTGGTGGAAGGGTCCCTGTTCTGCCTGGCCCAGCAGGTAAAGGCCACCAACAAGTGATGCCAACAGGTTGGTGACCCCTGATTTTGAGCTGAACACTCACAGCTGTCATCTGGGAACCCTGGGTAATTGTGGGGTTTTAGTGTGTGTGTTTAGTGTGTGTAAGATTCATAAGAATGTTGTGCTTTGCAACTGCGGGACAAAAGTCCTTACAAACCTTAGGAAATGGCTGCCTGCTGTCAGGTAGTCTGGCTTGCAGATGCTTCTCTGGTGATGCTTGACAGCACAGCCATCTTGTTTCATGGAGGCACCCATATAACTTAAAGAATGTGTGTATAGAAAAATTTTGGGTATTTTCCTCCAGGAAGACATTCCACCTAAACCAGATCTTACCATAGAACACAGCTTTACTCTGAAAGTTCTTGCTATTAAGTAATTGGAAGAAATTTGTCATTTTGTAAAGGTCACACTATCAGTGTCTTGTTTTAATGAAGAACTCTTCAACTGTTTGTTTTTCTCCAAACTTTTCATTTGTACTATAAAACTACACATGTAACAAAAGATAATATGAAATCAGATAAAGGTAGGTACTGGCCTATGATTGTCTGAAGATGTGATGTTTGTTTAAAAATGTGGTCAGTCTCTGAAACTCTTTTCTATGAATTCTAAAAAGTCATGGGAAAATCGTTCTAAAAGTCGGATTTCAGAAGTTGAGCAAAGCTTGTGGACAAATTGCCGACTGTATCTCATCTTATCTGCTTAGACATGTTCTTAAATACAGGGTCATGTGTACAATTAATCTCATGTAAGTTACAGCTGGTGAGAAAATATTTGCAGTGTTTCCTATGATGTATCAGAACAAGTGCTTATTGTGCCCCTGCCTTGTATAAAAGGCTCCATGCGGCCTGCAGAAATCGCCCTTCAACCATGGAGCGGATCAGGAGCCTGTGCTGCTTGGCTCTTGTGCTGGCAGGTAAACATATAGCACCTGTATTTTGCTGTAGGCTTCAAAACCAGGATATAAATGTGATAGCAGTAGAAGAGCTGTTAGAGGAGGTGGTCCTTTTACATGGGAAAGGAGAGAACCAGTGTGGCTTTAACTCCACCCGAGGTGAATCTGTGGCAGGGCACCAGGAC
This sequence comes from Strigops habroptila, assembly GCF_004027225.2. Lineage (NCBI taxonomy): Eukaryota > Metazoa > Chordata > Aves > Psittaciformes > Psittacidae > Strigops > Strigops habroptila. The sequence goes on from NC_044279.2 coordinate 15,923,597, forward strand.
TGGCTTGTTCAGAAACATACCCCAGTCCAACAGCATGTTTAGCTCCAGGGCACAGCACAGATACACTGGAGTCAATGGGACTGTTACTCTGTGCTTTGCTAGTTTGTTTTTGGTGCTCTTCTTTCTCCCAGCATACCAGAGGTTAATTTGGTCCAGAGTCTAGTAAAGGGAGAAAAATCTTATGCTGCTAGATAAAGGAAGAGAGAACCTCTGCAGCAACTGCCTTTGAAACATATGGATGAACCTGAAATGTAAAGACTAATGCTGTTAAATTAAAAGGTCTGTGGTAATAGTTTAATTCCTTGCTTATGCCTTACTGCAGCAGTTTCTAATCCAATCTCAAAAAGTTGAAGTCAAGGTTTTTAAACATAAGTGGGGATAGTTTATCACATATATCTTTCAAACTACCTCTCTTTAGCTTCTGTTCCCATGGAAATTATTGTGGAAAAGCAGCAAGTAGCCATAGCTGTTGCTATATTCAACTGCTCGTTTGCATTTCATCTTCTATGTATGATTACAGACATAGGCCATAAATACAGTGAAAATGGTGCGGAGATTTTAAAATCAAGATGTTTTCAAAAGCAGGGAAGGAAAATTGCTTTTTCCCACTTGCTGCTACCCCATTTGTGCTATTAACAGAAGTAAATCCAGGAATCCAGGGATGAACAAGGTTGCAGCTTTGTTCAGCTCCTCATACCTGCAAATGCTTGTTTTCAAAATTTATTGGAAAATTTAAGCTTCACATTGGTGGGGGGAGAGGGAACTAAAGAAATTTCTTGGTTCCTGCAGGGAATTTTTTTTCCCTTGAACTAGATTTTTCATTATAATATCCCTCTTGTGAAGTATTTCAAAGGTATTTTATTATACAAATGAATTGATAAGTCTCCCATAGACCTATGCTATATAAAATGTCACCAAGTTAATAATCTGCTGTAGTATGTTCAGTAAGATTCTTTGATTTCAGCAATGGAAGCTCTGATGCAGTGTTTAACTCAAATATAGAAAAAACAAGCAAACAACAAATGAACCTAAATAAACTGTGATGGGTTCACTCTATTTTGTGCGTTTCCTGCTAAGGTGTTAACTCAAGTGCACAAGGCAGAACAGTGCAAAGCTGCTGGACACAGAAGCCATGCACTGACTATAGAAGTGGTCCTTGGTACTGCACTATTTTACCCTCTGCAGTTGCACAGTTCAAGGACATCAGGATCCAGAGGGCTGCAGGAAGCCTTTGAAATCCTTCCACCTCCCTCAATAAGTAGGATTAGTCAGTGCATAGTGATACAAGGCAGGGCAGTTATTTCCATGGGACTTGCACACTATCTTTCCCGCATGTGCAGCAGGGACACAGTACAAAAAGGCAAGAGTTTACCCACCCAGCCCAGTGTCTTCAGTGTGCCATTAGAACATTGAATCCTCCCTGATTTCTGCTCCAAGAAGCAATAATCTCAGAATTATAGAGGGATCTTCATATTCCTGTTGCACTCTGTGTGAAAAAGAGGATCCGAATTAAGGCCTTACCTATGTGACAGATCACAGGGGATGAATGCTGCATGGAAAGCAGCCAGCATTTGAGGCATGACCGTCCACTCCAGAAAACAAAGGTCGAAGCCAAGCCTGCCTGTCTGGCAGCTGGGGAAGGGTAACAGGGTTTCATGTGTAAATACCTGCCTATAGAAGGGGATATGATGCCTTGTGACAGCAAGGAGTGAGCTCTGCTGTGCATCCCAGGAGCCTCAGACCTGAGCATCAGGTGCTCCTGCATCAACAGGGAGATGAGAGCTTTCTCAAAAGACAAATATAGATGGCACTCGGCTCCAACTTTTCTGCATTCCCATCCCCTATTTGGAAATGAACTCTGGCATAGCTGCATGATGGCATTTTCTAGTGAAGCTACAGTTCTATTCTGTAAATTTTCCCAGTATACATAATTATTGCTTGTGCACATCTGCTTGTAAAGTTCTTTCTATGGAGAAGCCCAGACTGCATCAGCAATCATGCTTTAAGCTTTCAAGCACACAACAGTCCACATTAAAAGAAAAAAATAATTAAGGCAGAGGTATTAGTCATTTCATGGAAAAGAGCAATTATCATTCAAGTAGATTTAATCTTTGAGTACTGCTGTAATGACTAAAATGACATAAGTTAACTTCAAAATAAGTATGCTGCCTGCAGTACTCCTCCTCTCTTTATGGATACTTGATAACAGGGTGTTTTGTCAGCACGGCAGGGAGCCAGTCTCACAGTGCCCCTGCTCTCAGGGGGCTTGCTCAGTGCAGGGGAAACCACAGGGCTCGATCTGCAGCTGCAAAAAGGAGAAGATTTAGCACCTTACTAAGGCTTTGTCAGGATGATTCTGCAAATGACTAATTTGTGCCTTTTCTTTAACACCTTCCCTTTACTCATAACCATACTTGTATTAAAACAAGCTCCTAATATTACGTATATGTAGTTGTCAGAGTATGGAAATGAAACCCAATGAAAACATACACATAATCAGTATTTTTATATTTTTATCATACAGGTGCATGCTCATTTCACATAGTTGTGTGTATATATATAGGTAACCTCTAAGTATAACGTGAGAGAGTAAGTACACTGAAAATATAGCCTTCTAATTATTGACAGCAGTTTTAGTCCTTACTGAAGTACATACACCTCCTGTTCAGGGAACCTGAAGTTCTGCTCTCCCACCTCGACAGCAGTTTCATTAATCTGTATTTAACTTTCTATGAGTATTTCAAGCAAGTCGTGCTTCAGCTGAGCACCAGCAGCTCTGAGCACTGAACAACACAGACCCATTGCCTTGGCTTGTAAAAGAAGCCGGTTGCTCTTGCCTCAGCCACGAGCAGGCAGGGTGCTCTGCCATCATCTTAGTCAGAAGAATCATGTGTATAAGCCTCAAAATGGGGGGGGGGGGAATGCACAACAAAAAAGAATAACTAAAGAAGTTTGCATTGTTGTTTGTTATTTAACTCTGAACGCTGTTTCCCGGTGCCAGCCGCCGGCGGGTGCCTCGGCTCAGCCCAGGACCCACAGTGCTCAGGGGCAGCGGCGGTGCAGAGGCGCAGCAACTGCCACCCGCAGTCTGGCGTGTCCCGCGAGGCCTGCGAGGCGCGGGGCTGCACATGGTGTGCCACCGACGTGGCCAGCGCTCCCTCGTGCTTCTTCCCTGAGGACAGTCCCTATGGCTACTCGCTGGGTGGGAGCACTGAGAAGACAACCAAAGGCTGGAGGTAAGTGTGCGCGGCTCCTTCGGCGCTGCAGTCCTGCACTGCACCGTGACCACTGCTGCCACCCCAGGGCAGCTCCCCACATTCTAGGATCTTGTCCTGGAATGGTTTGGCTTGGAAGGGACCTTAAAGATCATTCAGTTCCAACCCCCTGCTATGGGCAGGGACACCTTCCACTAGACCAGGTTGTTCAGAGCCTCGTCCAACCTGGCCTTGAACAGTGCCAGAGATGGGGCAGCCACAGCATCTCTGGGCAACCTGAAGTCAAGAACTTCTTCCTAATATCTAATTCTCTCCTGCACGCTCAGCTTGCAACAACAAGGATAATGGACGTAGTTCCCTGCATATGAGCCATGCAGAGCTGGGGTCCTCTGCTCATACCACGCTGCTGGTGAGGAAACTGAGTGGTGGTACAGCATGGTCCCTCCTGCTCTGGGATCTGTGTCCCAGGAGAGCGGTAGTACCTATTTTATCCATTAACGGCAAGGAGAGCCTAAACTAACCTCAGAGATTATTTCTCTCGATAAGTCAATGAGTTATTTAGAAAAAGCTGATGTAGGATAGCTGCGTTGATGTAGGATACCTGCGTTGCAGGTAGCGAGCGGTTGCACTGGGCATCAGCACATGTTTCTATCACAGGGTAACACTGAGCAAGCACCAGGCCTTGTCCCTCTTCGGAAATGACATTTCCCCGGTCGTCTTGGAAGTGGAGTTCCAGACAACGGACAGACTCCGGTTCAGGGTGAGTATCTGGGGGATGTGTGCTAATTAACCAAGGCAATACATGCTAATGAATGAGCTAACCTGCCTCCTCCTCACCTTGTTGTAGCTCTATGACCCCAACAGTCAGCGGTTTGAAGTCCCACTCGAGATCAGCTCCCCCGGGGTTACAGCCGATGAGGCCAGCTATGATGTGGAGCTCACGGATGACTCCTCACAGTTCAGGATCAGGAGGAAAAGCACTGGCACTGTGCTGTGAGTACCAGATGTCATTCACATTGCTCTTTGCAGAAATTAAGCACCAGTTCCTCATACCTGATTGCTTGGGTCTGTGTGACACAGGCTCAAGCACAAACAGGATGTGTCATAAACACAGATTTATGTCCCTGGAAAATACTCATTATTAATAGGAGTATGTGCCTGTGTAACAGACAATTATCTATGTGCGTGTATGAAAGGTTATTCAGCAAGCCAAATTTTGAGGTTATGCTTTCAGTGCTTGGGACACTGGTGGACTCAACTCGTGAAAGCACTGAAGATTTCTGAAATTTGGGATGTTTTAATATGTCAGAATTTGAGCACTAAATCTCCTCTCACTCTCCAAGAGGTAGGTCTAGGACATTAAAGCTCAAAGCCATGGAGGCCATACGTCCATAACTTCCACTGTCTTCAGCGAATGGCATTTGTGGGTCTAGTTTGTCACTACAAAAATACAGTTGTATTCTCAAGCTGGCACTGTCAGTTTAACTCCAGCAAAAGCTCCTCCACTAGCAAAGGTCACCAGGTGTCATAATTTCCCATTTTCTTGGCTTCCACCAACGCATCTCTAGTGTGTAATAGTACTTGGCAAGAGAGTCCCAATCAAGGCGCACTCCTGCCAGCTGCATTCAGGGGTGCTACAGTGTGACATCAACAGCAGCCTCTGGCTGGCTGTGGTGACAAATGACAGTGTTACAGAGTGCTCTGGGTTATCACTGCTTGACTCAGGCAGGTGAAGGAGATGCACAGAACATAGAGATATGGGTACCGTTCACATCAGGCTGTGTTTGTGTCTATATTAGCATTTTAATTCAGCAGCACCTTTAGATGTGAAACTCCTGGTTATACCCAGCTCTTGTGCACTGGCTGACCTTGTAGTGGTTCTGAGGAGCATGGATTAAGTCCTTCCATGTGGCCTTACCGGTCAGGTGTGCTCTGGGAGCACGCACTGTGATACGGCTGTTATCAGCCTACTTCAGAGCAAGCCCCAACATGTGTGTGGCTGCTGCGTGATCAGCACCAGCTCTGCCTGTCTTGCACCCACCACTAGTGTAAGCACATTCCCTGATCATTGCGATCGAGTAATTAAAAAATTAGCTCAGATTCCACCCCCCCAAAAAACTTTTTGTTAAACAGATTTAAAATACAAGCACTATCTTTGTGAGCAGTGTAAGGATGCCTTAACACGTGTGATGCAAGACAATACAACCTCTAGAATGGTTCGAGTCTGCAGGTAGAACTACCACACCAGGTTTTTAATTAGCTGCTCATCCTTTTAAACTACAATCTCATGGCATCTCTTTTTATACATGTTGCAGTCAATTCTGTGAAGTTTTTTGGTTTTTTTCCCCACGCTATTGTACATGGATGTAATATACATTACTCTGATAACAAAAATAATTCAACTCCTCATAAAACTTAACAGCTTTGTGAAAACAGTGGGCTTACATTAAAAGCCCAGTTTTCTTCTCTTTGTAAGAAGAGTTTTTTTTGGTAAAGGCTCATTAGTTGGGATGGTGATGCAAGAGGGGAATGCATAACAAGACAAGGTGAGCAGCTAGCTCATAGCCTGTTCCCACACAGCCCTCCACAGCTTCACCCAAACCCCAAGGGCTTAGTCTCGGTTAGTCAAGGCATCCTCAAACTTCGGGCATCCCAGTTAAAGGAAGGGGCCTGCCATGAAGCGGGCACAGGTGTGATCTGCTGAGCTGCCAAACACGCAGCAAGAGGCAGAGGAGCACAAGTCGGTCCCTGCTGAGCAGGTTTCCAGGAGGGCACATTCACTGGCCTACCACGGGCCCGGGGAAGCTTCCTCCATAGGCCGGCAGTGAGTGAGGCACCCTTTTTGTCCCCCAGAATCTGTGCTCAGCAGCGGCGCAGGTGTGGGGTGCAGCAGCGATGCGCTTCAGAGCCCGGGGAGGTAGAGGGCAGTCTTGGTTAGTAGCATCGGCGCAGCACTCGCAGCGATGCTCTGCTATCGAGCGTTGCAACTGGAAAAGCATGTGCTGTCTCCAGACAGGTAAAGGAGTTCTCCTGAATCCCAGCCGGCCCCCAAAAGAGGAAATTGTGGGCGAATATAATGGGCAGTTAGTAGGGTTTTATCCTGCAAACAATGGCAGGGCTGCTACTAGAAGATTCTCATCCGCAGAGACACGGGATTTTGCATATAGAAAAGGAAATTATGAGTTCCTGGGATTTTTTGTTTCGTGTGAAATGGCACAGCCAGTACTATAGACTGAAAGATCGCATCTCGGCAGGGAGCCATTCCTCTCACAGCTGAATCATTTTTGGAGTTAAGTTCCTTGTGTGAGAAGCAGAAATACTTCCCTTTCTTTTGCTTGCCTGTCCGTCCTGTCAGGATGAGCGAATGCAGATGTTCAGGGATGCCTCCACAGCCTGACTTGGAGGGCTTTGCAACCTCCTTAGCCACCAGAATAGCTGTGCAGATGGAAATCTTTCAAAACAGAAAGGCAGGTTATATATCCTGACCTAAAAGCCAGGGGCGGCTGCATTTGCTTGGCTGGGGAAGATGAACCCTCAGCAAGCAGTGTTACAAGAGCATCCCCACCAGTGACTGCAGTAGCTGGCTGGGTCCAGGGGAGCACTGGTGGCATCTGGCATGTTAGGTAGATTTTCATGTTAGTTCAGCATGCCCAAAGGCAGGTTTGGACGCCTGGGAGGTGGGTCTCAGCATGCTGTGGCAAGGGTTCAGCAGGAACTGCTGCAGAGCATCTTCACCATTGTCTTGCCCCCTGTCCCAAGTGCAGTCTGCAGAGAAGATGCTAACCCCCAAATTTTTTCCTCTGAGCTCCCTGCACAGGTGGGAGCTGCTGTTCCAGAGCACTCAGAATGCCTGTGTTCCGGCTCAGAACTGCACGCAGGTGCCTCTGTGGCTGTGCCAGCTTAGAGCAGGCTGTGTAGGCAAGTGTTCCTGAGAAAGAGGTGAGCACCTAACACCTGGAGAGACTCCAGTCTCCTATTTTAAGATGAGAATGGCCACGGCCTTGCTGTCTCAATGAACAGCTGAACCAGTCGTTAATCTTCGTATGAACAAAAACACTGCTCAGAACAGTTGATGTGGGCAAACAAAGCCTCCGCACAGGTGCTGTAGTTGCACTCCCTGGGTGTGGGTGGATCATAACTCATGTCTACACCAAACCAGGTCATGGGGCTTTGCTAGACCTTTCTAACATCTCTGAGGAAGGCTTTTTTATTGTAAAGCAATCCCAGATCCTCAGAAATCTCTTTTATGTTCCTTATTATCTCCCACCAGCAGCTTTGAACTCCTGGATGACCAAGTCCCAAAAATACCTAAAATCCCTCCTGATCTTCAGCGTGCCCTGGCATAGCTGGCAGTCCACATGGGAAGGGAGCAGCATGTCCCAAACAGAAACATGGTATAGGTTTGGGTTGTTCTTTCCAAGTCCATGCTTATATTTGCCTCTCCTCCTTTCCATGGTGCAGTCTATCCTATTGTTAGCGTCTTTGTGCCACAGACTTTGCAGTGATGGGGGAGCCGACACCAGGATCCACATCTGTCTACTTGATTTAAAACCCCATCCCAGCTCTGCCACTCGCATGCACAAAGCCTCCTCCTTGTGTAGAGTGATTTAGTACCACGCTGGAAACGATGCAGGGGAGAGACAGCGGAGACTTTGAGGTGTTCCTGAATGTGCTTCACAGGCACTTCTGCTTGCTGCATGCGAGGAGCTGTTTCTGCAGCTGAGGTACCCAAGTGCCAGCTCAAGGAGGGCAGGACAAACTGGGGGCTGCATGTAACCACAGTAACGGGGGAGAGGAATGAATTATGTCAGGGGAGAGATATTAACAGCTGACTGCAAACATGCAGAGCCAGCAGCAAGGAAGAAAGGTGAAGTCCCACTGCATTGATCCAAGGTAACCAGGTGACAGCTGCTGCTTCATCTGCATCGGGTGAAAATTAGATGGGGTTCTGAAGGAACCTACAGCAATAAAAATAGGAGAGAAAATATTGGGTTGTAGTAAGGCAGGTGAGGGAGCAAAACAGCTTCTGAGTTATTTCATGGCATGTGATCTCAGGTTGAGTCCTACTCTCCTTTCTGCTCCTGCCACTAAAAGCAGCAACCCCTGGAGGACGTAGTATCAAGTATAAGCATGGAGGCTTCAAGAAAGCATAGATTTCCTCAAGAACAGAGAGTAAAAGGCTGGGAACTGTTTGCTTTAAGGCAGCGATAAATAACAAAGACATCCTCATTTTGCAGTGCGTGATTACTCTGTGGGACTCATTGCCCCAGGGCATACTGACATGGTAGGCTTAGCAGGATGCACATTCACGCATAATAAAAAAATCATCTGTAGAAAAAACACCAAAACAACTATTTTTGTCTCCTTGTTTCACAACATAAAGCTAATTCTATGAAAACAGCCAGAAACTTCCTCCATAAGCAAATTATTGCAAGACTGGCTCTGAGTGACATCTTATGCCTTCCTCTGTGATATCTGGCCTGGGCTGTTGCTGGAGACAGGCTGCAGAGGGATGGACTATTGATTTGATTCTCCACTTTAATATCCGTTCTCCATCTGACTTTTCCTTCATGATGTCATATGAATAATGGAAGGCAGAACTTTTTTTCCAAGCCAGATAAGTGCTCCTTTCTCTCTATTAAGAGTTTGGAATACCTCGTTTGCTATGACACTTGGGAAGATACAGCACAAATAACCACAATCTAATCAAGATTTTCCCCAATTTCCAAAAAGGCTGCTGCAGAGTTCAGCTGCCTTTTTTATTGATTGTGGTAGTAAGCACAGGCACCACTTACCATGAAGATATTTTTACATAGGCAAGGCTATTAGAATGATTTATAACACTATTGTCTTAAACTGCAATTTTGCTGAAAGCAACAGGAGCAAATTGTGTGCATCATGGGTAACTTGGGTTTGCTTCTAGTTTGTAAAAGCCATTGTTTTAGTCTTCTAATCATTAAGATTTATGTTACGCAGGCAAGAAATATTGTAGGTATATCACTTATCCAAGTGTTTTTCAGAACAAAAATGAAGTGTTTGTTATATATCCAGCCACTTATAGGAGATGTGCTGATACCATGACGAAGAATACAGTAGAAGTAGAGCAGAACTGTGTCAATAACTGTAAATATACCTGCAATTCTTTCTTTTAAAATGTCATGTTTGTGGAAAATCTGTTGGTTACTCATGCTGACTTTCTCTGCCTATTTGAGAAGTCACCTTAAAAGAAAGATAAGCATATAAAAATTCATTTTTATGTGCCTTCGGCAGTCCAGTGGTGCCCCAAGACTTACAGCTAATAAGGGATATGGCTGTTGTGAGACTGTGTCATGGTTTAACCCCTGATGTGTACTGAGCCCCACACAGCCACTTGCTCACTGCCCCCTCCAGCAGGATGGATGGGAAAAGAATTGGAAGGGCAAAAGTGAGAAAACTCATAGGTTGAGATAAACAGGTTAAGAATTAAAATATGATAATAATAACAATAATAATAAAGATAAAAATAAAATAAATAAACCCAAGAAAGATGAGTGATGCAAATGAAAACAATTGTTCATCATCAATCGACTGATAGCCAGCCAGTTCTCAGACAGCAGCAAAATATATCTGAAATTAACCTAAAAGTAGGGCCTATACTCCTCAGCCCCTATGGTACTTTTCTGTTTTATACGCAGCCTGCTTATAGAGCAATAGTCTGTGCCCTCTGAAAAGGTATGTCCAAGCTCTGCCAAGAGGCTTAGGCCCATGATTGATAGCCATGTGAAGTTTCCACCTGAATTTGCACACAGATAATATATACAGGGTGCTCCCTTTCACAAGGCTGCAGTTTCCAAAGGGTCTGGAGGCCAAGAAAAGCAGATGTTAGAGAAGACATTTTCTTCAAGCATCTGAGTGGGACAGGTGTTCACACCTTAGAGAAATGAGCTTGTTTCTCCAGGATTCGTTGCAACAAGAAGGGAAAAGAAAAAAAACCCTCTCCCAACCTAAAATGATTTTTGAGTGTCCAGATAATTCATGATGCATGTCCTAATGATGTATCATACATGTGTCCCAAGTCTCCTTCTTGAGTGCCACCAGCTGCTTGCTCACAGCAGGTGGGTCCATGCTCTGAGACATTGCACACACCACAGCTGTTGGTCTCCACTAAACATAAACAGAGCAAAGTCATTCAACCAAGCCAATTGTCATGGCCAGTTCATATTACTAAGGTACATTACTCTTGAGTACAGTGCATGGTGTTTGGAAGAAAACAATAGCTGGGAAGGCAGACTTCCCGGGCAGGCAGCAGGCAGCTGTTTGCAGGCAATGGGCCAGGCAGACATGTGGGGTGTATTTCTACAGGCAGGAGCATTCCCACCACAGAGGCACTAAAAGGTTAGGACTTTCAGCCATGAACCTGAGTGCAGCTACTACCCCTTGTGCACGGGAAAGGTTTCTCCTCTTCACAGGCTTTGCCATGTCTAACTGCTGGTAGGGCTTGATTTTTTGACAGTGAACAACTTCTCAGCTGTATTTTTAGATTTTTTTAGATCCCTTCTGTTGTCCATCACAGCACTGTTATGGGCTGTAGAACTGCCAGAGAACCACGTGCATAATGTCATCTTCTGCTCCCTTCTGTTTGATTCCTTCTCTCTGCTTTAAGCCATCAGAAGGAGAGGTGGGAGAAATATAACTTTTTTTTATTGTCTCCAAGTGTTTCAGACATCTCTTTTTTTCATTTAAAAGATTGCTTTTTGCCAACATAACACAAGCAAACCCATAGAGTAACACAACAGCTTACCACAGTGTGCTGCAGAGCACAAGGGCAGCCACTTGGGAGTGGAGGCAGAGAGAGGTGCCAGGGGAAAACCTGTCAGTGCTTTCCTTCAGATGGGGAAGACAAAATGGTGCCCAGGGAAAGGAAAGAGTCATTACCAGTCTTCTTATGTCATACTTATTTCTATATATTGTTGTGGTAAGCAGAGATGTAAGGGAAGATGAGGCTGATGGAGGGCGATGGCAGTGGCAGCACAGCATGGGGAGCTGCACTGTTGGGAATGTCAGCCCCTGGGGAGATGAGTGATCGAGGGAAGAAGAGCAGGGCACTGTTTTGGTGATGCCATGCAGAAGCTGAGCATGTAACAGTGGCCTGAGGGAATGCATGAGGTATAAAACAGTTTCTCTGTGCTATTGAAAGACATGGTGGGGCAGAGGGGTTGTTCCTAGGGTTGGAGTTTGCTCCGCCCCAGTGACCCTCCTCTGCTGAGTGGAAGGAGCATTTTTGATGCCATGGTAACAGTAATTGCTGTCATGATGGGAAATGTCAGTGCTGTAATGTGGGTACCATGAATGTACAAAGCCTCATGTCCTCTCAACAGACATCATGGAGAGTGCTCAATGAGTTAGGACAGATATTTAAGCTCTTCCCAGAGCATGTCCCCTCCGGCATCCTTTGCTTTTTGCATAACACCATGGTCTGCTCAGAGCAATGACCATGCCTGCCTTGGCATAGAGCAGAGCTACGTGGCGGCGCTCCTTTGGACAGGAATATAGCTCCACAGAGTCCATCCGTGTTCCTACACAGCAGCAGCCTCTTGCAGAAAGGCCTCTGTTTGCCAAGGGCTGGATCTGATTCTCAGGGATGTTTTGCGTGCATTAACCTTCCTATATAAAAAATAACCTTATTCAGTACCACATGTAGGTGGACGAGATGATGGAAGGGAGGGAGGGTTGCTGTTGGCAAACGACTAAATCAAGACTTAAATACAAATTCTTACTTTTCCTGCTTGTGAGAAATGCCAAATAGGCCTTTTTAAAATAACACAGACCCTTCACTATGTGTGCGTGACTTAAAACTAGGACACTTTAGGGATAGATTGTGCCTGCTTTGCATGGAGAGGCAGGAGGGTGCCTTGGATCCACCTCTGGGCATCCCTGTGTGTGGCTATCCTTGCTTCCTCGTAGAGGCTAGTGTGGTGGGAGTGGCCATGTCCTCCCAGTCCCCCAGCAATGGGGACTTGTCCCCAAGCAGGGGTGCTGGTGGCACGGGTGGCAGCCAGGGCTCATCAGGGAGCGCATCTCTTGTAGGGTAGCGCTGCTCCCTGATAACAGAGCCCATCTTCCACTGCTCTAATTTACTGGTCAATTTGATCAACTATTTAATTTTGTCAAAATCATTGACAAAAGACCATTAAAAGGAGAGTTATGCCACTTCTATCCTCTATGGCTTTGGCTCATTTATTTTAATTAGCTGTAACAAATTCATGGTTAAACAAGGCTCGAGAGGGTGCTATCTAAATGTGGTACTCATGGCATACACAATACCATTAACAAAACACTTCTCCACAGCTTGACTATATTCTCCCCCATCTAGCTTGCAGCTCATTATAGCACGAGGGATAGGAAACAGAATGTAACACCTAATTAAAATGTGAGCTTGTGTCCACAGATGATTCGGTAGAAAGCAAGGCACTAAACTGGTGAGAGAGGTAAGAGAGTCATCACATGAAAAACATCTCATTCAAGCAGTCCGGAGGAAGCTATCCCTCTGCTTCAGGCACCTGCATAAAGTCAGGGTAACGAATATTTGGGTCCTGATCCAGCAAAAGATTAGAAAGTAAAAACTGGTAGCACAAAATGTCTGTTGTTCCCATTAAGGATTCTGAACCCCACTGCGTAATAACAATTTTTAGCCTGCCCTGTTGGTTGTCATAGAAATACCACAAGCAACCACTTATTTTGGTAATAAGATTATAGATAGTGTCTTCTCTTATTTTAGTTGTTCCTTTCAAAATTATACTGATGCATTTTATTGTATCCGTAGACGAGATAGCTGCAGCCATTGCAAGGTGAATTCAGTGTGTGTTAGGTTAAGCATGTAAGAGGCTTGCACAGAATTTAATGTTGTGGGGTTTTTTTAATATTGTTAGTCTCCAAAATACAAACGAATAAATAGGCATATGTGAACTTCAAATGATGCATACCAAAGAGAAGCAAACTAATCGTGTCTCCCTCTGTTTGCTGCAGGTGGGACAGTCCCCTCGCTGATCTGATTTTCTCCAACCAGTATCTTCAGATTGCAACTACTGTGCCATCCACTTCGGTGTATGGGTTTGGTGAACATGAGCACCCATCCTTCAAACACAGCATGGACTTCGTTACCTATGGCATGTTCAGCAGAGATCAGGCACCAGAGGTAATTTGCTTTGTACAACACCTTTTGTCCTAAGTTGTATCACCAAAAGGAAGTGGTGAGGTTTGCTGAGGGGGCACCTCTCTCTATATGGTAGCACTGAGCTAACGTGAATCAGTGCCAAACACGGAATGTCATACATTTCACAGGTGTCTTAAGTTTTAATTAAATGACAAAACCCTGAGTCATTTTGAGGGGACTTTGAAACCTTTTATCAGAAGCTTTCTCACGATGCAGCTAGTTTTCAGAAAAAAAGTATTTTGTGTGCCAAGATCCTGGTTCAGGAAAGCATTTAATTTCATGTTTGGTTCAATCCCTGATCATCCAAACAAGCTGGACTTCAGCAGGACCCGTTAGATGTTTGGCTAAACTGGAGTCAGTGGTTGATGAGTCTATTTTAACTGGCAAAGCAGTTCTTACCCCTGTCATTTTGAGGGTTTTGGAAGAGTATGGAAGGTTTAACTTTTTAGGGGAGACTAAAAAGTATCATCATGATGAGGCAGAAAAAAAATAACTCTTTTCTATCAATTTGACTTCATAGCAATTTAGATGAAAAAATCCCCAACCTTTCAAAACAAGTCTCTATGAATGAATTTATTTCCTTGTTTTTCCATATATACCTAGCTAACAGAAAATATGAAAAATAGCAAAGTCAAGCCATATCTAATGTGCTGTTTGTATTTCAGCCATTTGCCAACCTCTATGGAGTTCACCCTTTCTATATGTGTGTAGAAGCTGACTCCAATGCCCATGGTGTTCTCCTGCTGAACTCCAATGCACAAGGTAAATAGATACATGGATTCCCTATATAGACTGCATATAGAAAGATGATAAATTAGTAAATATAAGAAGCTGTTTTACTGATTGCTTTTTCAATGTGGTATAAACAAGAGTGACTGTTCCATGACTGAGGTCCCAGGAATTGCTATAAAGTTTTCAAAGCGATTTCATTAGAAGGACTGCTTAATAAGGCGAGGTATTTTCAGGAAAAATTTATTATTAAGTTTTGGGTTTGGTTTTGTTTTTTGGTTTTTGGTTTTTGGGGTGTTTTTTTTGTTCTTTTTAAAAAACAGATGCACAGACAAGGAAAGGAGAAGGTGGAAGAAATTTCCTCTGGGATTGGCATAATCAATTTAGTTTAGCCCTATATTCTGCCTGTGGAGAATAGTTTTGTGCGTTGCCATGGTCACCTTACTGTATTAATCCACTGCTATAATTTCAGAAAAGGGGAATCTTCACTCAGTTTATAAAATCAGTTTTTCCTGGAAGCCAATGACGTCCAATAAGAAGATTAAAATAGCATAAAGGAACCCTAAACACAAGCTTGTGGTTCCTTTTTATATATAAATGAAACTGAGACAAATGGATCTGTGCAATCTACTCTGTGTGAGTTTCTGTGATTTATTGTTGCACAATGCCAATCTGAAAGAGAAGATTACAGAAACACTGGACAACTGCTAGCCTACATATGGGTCCTGTTTGCTCATCCAATCATACCCACAAGGTGTCAGGTAGTGACTTGAATGTGTAGCCACCTCTGCCTCAGGATACACTTATGTACAGAAGAGCCCAGCATGTATATATATATAGGATAGGATGCAGTAAAATATTTCAGTTGGAAAGGACCAACAGTGATCATCTAGTCCTGACCACTTCAGGGCTGAACAAAAGCTTAAGAATGTTATTAAGGGTATTGTCCAAATACCTCTTAAACACTGCCAGGCTTGGAGCATCGACCACATCTCTAGGAAGCCTGTTCCAAGGTTTGACTACCCTCTCGGTAACGAAATGTTTCGTAATGTCAAGTCTGATCTTTCCCTGATGCAGCTTTGAACCATTCCCATGTATAATGCAGAACTGGTTTGTACTGAGAACCTGTTTTTCTCTTTTCAGATGTTACTCTGAGTCCAAACCCATCTTTAACTTTCCGCACTATTGGAGGGATCCTTGACTTCTATGTCTTCCTTGGACCAACTCCTGAAAACGTAATTCAACAATACACAGAGGTTAGTAGAAAAGTGTATACGGCACACAGGGCAGTACCTTGTAACGAACACTGCTGTAGTATCAGCAGGTAGCACAGCCAAAGCTTTGTCCTGACTTGTTCATACAAAGCCATAGCTTCAGGTCTATGGGCAACATGGTGTATGCTCAAGCATCTGCAAGCAGTCTGTCTAAGCGTAGCAGACTGGCTGGGTGTTCAGTGCACATCTCCAGCCTTTCCTGCAGCATTTCACTATTGAGAGGAGTGCATTAAGGGATGCAATGACTAGAAAGAAATTTGTCCAAGCTTACTTTTTTCTGGGCCACGGTGGTTTTACAGTCTTCACTACATGGCTGTAATGGTGTTCTGACACTGTGCATGGAGGAAACAAAGTAGGTAGAGCACAGATGGGAATGTTGGGAACTTTACATCTGCCAGACTTCAGAGGTGTTGAATGAATTTCAAAGGCTTCATACCTTTGTTTGCTACTGGAATTGCCTGTTAGTTTTGGAGTTGTCACCCTGTTTTTTACTAATGAAAACCCATGTAATTGCATTGGAGAGCACAGATGTGAAAAAACATTCTTACTGCTGGTCTCACAGAGCATAACTACTTGCTTTCCAATTGCCCAGTGTTTTCCAAAGAACTGAGAGTACACATACAAATAGCTGTTTTGGAGATGTACATTCAGTTATTACCCAGTGAGGGCTGCCCAGAAAAAAGTAGCAGGTAACATGTTCCTCCTGGTCACCAAGTGCCAGGTGCCCATTAGCTGGGCCCCTGCACAGAAAATTGCCACTTCAAGATCAAGCTCTGTACATAAAGAAACTGGTGCCAAGCCTAAAGAGTGTGGAGCAAAGTTGAGAAGGGGCATGTCTCTGTAAGAAGGGGGATGCATGTGTGCAGACCCTGAGGTTTAAGCTGCAACAGGAGGTGCCAAGCAGCCTGCGGTAGGGCATCCTGTAGCTAGGCAGCTGGAGCTCACAGTGAGGTGTGCACGTGTTTTGCCTTGCCCTCTGCTGCCCCAGCAAGGGACTCGAGCTCCGATTTTCAGCAAACATTTTGTCTTTCTTCACTTTTCAAAGCCTCCATATCATATGCATGCCTTCTTTTAAAGTGCCTGAAATGGAAACAGAAATATTGTGGTTTGGACCAAGGGAAAAAGAAGGTTTAGCCCAAAAAGAAAGTATTGGTGGGTCCTCCCCACCAGCCACCTCTGACCCTGGTGCCACAGACCAACCAGCAAACTGGGTTTTGAACTTACACATCAACAGTCAAACAAAGCAAAACAAACCCAAACAACCCCCCTCCCCAAAACCCCCAACAAATAAAGAAAGAACAAGCCAAGTGACTCTCCATGTAGCCGCAGCTTTGACCCCTGCAATGAAAGCACCTATTTCACGGGAGTCGCTGTGGCAGTGTGATGGAGATTAGAGCCATCCCTGCTTCTTTTCAAAGCCTTTTGCTGGTGTTCGAAGGCAGCATTTCAGTGGTTTAGCAGGTGGCTGGCAGCTGAAAATAAAATGAAAGAGTTCTCACTCCTCAACTGATGGGTACTGGCAGCTCACTTTCCACCCCTGCCTCTCTGGAAATGGAGCTGGAGTGAAGAAAACAAGGTAAAGGGGAGCCAGTGGGTGTCTCCTAACTAGACATGTCACATGCCAGGACAAAAAATCCCCTACTCTGTATTCTCCGAGCTTGCACTCAGCTCTCTAGGGAATCTTAAAGAACGCATGGTAGCAATTTCATAGTGAAATAATAACTTCTTCAGTAAACATCCTGAAATTCTGGGATCGCAAATGTTACAATTACCTTATTATTAGTCTCTGGGTAATGATTTGGCTTTTATGTACAAGATCTGTGGGAATGTGAAGGAGACAGAAAAGACTTTATTTTTCAATTGTATTTTCTGTCACACTGAGAGGACTCTCCTGCATGGTCATTGTCATACTCCAGGGAAGCAGAGGGGGTGGAAATAAGCAGTGTGACTGATGTCGGCAAGGCACTGCTCAGCAGCATCCCTCAGCTCTCTTGGCTGTTTGCATGGGTCTCCTCTGGAAAGTGTGTTCTGGGAGCTCACAGCTGCAGGGTATCCTGGTGGGACCACGCTGCTCTGCTGCATCAAGCTCCTTGGGGAATTGGCACCCACCTCCTGCCTATGCAAACATCTGCCCAAAATCACTGCGTGGGGTGTTTTGCGGGGGACCACCCATTGCATCTTCTCCAGCAGGGTCCTAGTGGTATGGCAGGGTGGCCAGGAGCCAGACAGTGCCTGGCTGTTGAGAGCAAGGGAGCTGTGTCCAGAGCAAGGGAGCCATGTCCAGAGCAAAGTGCCCCCCAGCTTACAGAAATATTTTGTGCTGTTGCCTTCAGCATGCCGCTTCAAGACCTGAGCGACTCCCCTGGCCCCTGCTGTACTAGTTTCTGTGAATGATTTAGGAGCTTAGCTCTGCTCAGTGCTTTTATGCAGCTCCCTCCAAAACAATGAGTTAGGACAGCCTTGTGATGAAGCTCTTTACTGGGTTTCTGGATTATGCAAGCTTTCCCCATGCACCTCTGCAGCTTGCTGCCAGCACCCTGGAGTGGCTCATGGGCTCTTGCCCAGAGCCACTGCTGCGTGGCCAGGGGGGGACAGATGGGCTGTGTAAGAGTGAGGCTCCCTGTGTGGTGGTCAGGGGTGATGGTGGCTGCTCTGCCAGGGCCACCAGCCTCTCTGTGCATCCTCGGGGTGAGGACAGGTGGCAGAGAAACCCATGGTGACCCTGGGTGTCCTCCTGGCCCAAGGTGATCTGCTTTAAATGGGCTCCAAGAGCAATGCACGGAGTGGGAAGGGAGCAGAGGGCTGAATGCCAGTGCCTCTGTCCCCTGTGCTGTGTCTTGTGTGGAGCTGAGGTTGGCTGTTGGATGCATCCTGCCAGTGACACCACAGCACTGCAGCAGTGATGGCAGCAACAGAGCATGTGGTGGGCATCGTGCAAAGGGAAGGAGAAACCTCCATCCTGATCCTTCTGCTCCCTAATGTCCCTAAACATGGCCATGAGGAGCACTGCACTGGGCACATCAGAGATGGTCCTGCTACAGCTTTATGTATTACATATTGTAGTTATAGTTGTTTATTGTAGTTGCCCAAGGAAGTTGTGAATGCTCCATCCCGGGCAGTGTTCAAGGCCAGGCTGGACAGAGCCCTGGGTGACATGGTTTAGTGTGTGGTGTCCCTGCCCATGACAGGAGCTTGGACTAGATGATCTTAAGGTCCTTTCCAACCCTTACTATTTTATGATTCTATGTGTGTTTGACAATAATCACAGTTTTGTCCTACTACAGAAGAGGTCCAGTGTGCGGAACAGTTATATAACCCAAATCTCACTTCTAACAGCAAATGCCTCAGTTTGCAGAAGGACGGGAAAAAGCAGTAATAAACTAAAGAGCTCAGCAACTGAGCTGAGCCTAGCTAAGGCTCTACAGCCTGACCTGGTACCAGTCCACCATTGCAAAGTCCACTGGTGGCCTTTCAGGAGAGAGTAGCAGTGCATAGCAGTAGAATATAAGCTCCATAACAAGACACTCAGCAAAGTTATAGCCCAACAAATGGGCATTTAACATCTTTTGGGTGGAGAGAATTTGTTAATAACAAATTTGTTATTTTATCAGAAATTATCCAATGACAAGCTTCAAGAGAGCACGTTGCATGTCTCCTAATTCTGTTTTAAGAACAAATTGCTGGTTTACTTCCTCCTTAGAGAAACATAGCATAGTTCTGGGCAGAAGGGACCTCGTGAGGTCTTTAGTCCAGCCTCCTATTTGAGAGGTAACATGGGGAACCTGCTTGAACTTACAGTTTATCCCAGATGATTCAGTGAGAGTTTCACAGTTGATTTCATGGGTCTCCCAAAAAAAGAATAAGCAGCTGATAAGTGTTTGTGCAGCAAAGAAGAAGGTTTGAAGACTTTGGCATTGAAACTTTTAGGCCCCTGTGGTTGTGAGCATCTTATTAAGGGTTCAGCAGCTTGCAGGGCCTTTCTCCTTGCTCTTCTAAAACAAAGTTCAACTTAATGGTTGGACTTGATGATTTTAAAGGTCTTTTCCAACCTTCTATGATTCTATAATTCTGTGCATAGGCTTTGAGTGGAGGTTACCCCCTGCCTCACTAGATGCCCACAGTGCTCACTTGCCTGCCTCAACCGCAGCAGATGAGCTGGATACAGATATCTGGGCCATAGGAGCACCTATGCCATTTAGCTATTGTGTGACTACCCAAACACACTGTTTCTGTGTCTAAATCCAGAGCATTAGCCCACTTGGATTTTTATAGTTTCCTCCTACAGCTCTTCCTTAAAGAAAGGAAGTTTAAACAAATATCAAGCTTCAAAAGTAATTTTATATGACTAATTAGGCTGCAAGTTTAGCAATTTTAAATGTGCTTGTGTTGCTGGAGAGCTCATCTCCTTTGTAAGCACAGGAAAGAATATCTCTCTTTATGGCTTCTATGATACATAGGACATAACTCTTCACCCATTTCTCTTGCATCAAAGTCTTTGGTCATAGTGTTAATAGAACAGGATCCTGACATACTGTATGGCATTTGTAACTTTGTTTATATCCTTGGTGCTCATAGTAATAATGTTATTTGTCCAGTTACTCAACACAGGGAAAGTGAATACAGGTCACCTGCTCCCTGGGCATGGACTTTAGTGAGATGTACATGTTTTCACTGAACTTTTCTCTCACTGCACGATGCTCCCAGGGTATCCCCCACATTCATCAGCTCTCAGGTGCATCTAAAAAAAAAAAAAATAAAATTACATAATGCCAAGTTATGTAAATGTGGAAAAAACAACAGAGAACTTGTTAACAACTCCAGGAGTTATTTAAGACCCAAGTGCAGGAGGAATTGTAGAACAGAAAATAGGAGCTATTTCTTTTTCTGCTTCTGCACTACCATACTTTCCCCTTTTTCATTCCTCAGTTTGGATACTCCGTATATTTGCTGTTTCTGCATTTCTCATGTTTTCTTCTCTCAGTTCCCCTGACATACCTCGTTTACCTTTTCTGATTCTATGGAAGTCAGTTTTGCCAAGCAGGCTTTCTCTGTCTACTGCATTTTATGATCATTTGTATGCAGAATGCAATCTATATGAATTAACTAGATCCTAAATATATATCAATTCCAACATGCATTTTCAGGTTTGCGAAATTACATTCCTGCCTCTGCTGATCCATCTGCTCGTAGGTACCATATGTCAGTTACTTTATATGGAAGCTTCAGGGGGATCCATTAAAGAGAGTCCACAGCATAATTAGAAAAAAGAACATTTGTTTTCCCAGCTGCCCTGTTTTCATCTTTCCTCTTCAAATGTTCTGCTGATTTCAATTAAGCTCACCATAGATGTGCCATCCTGGTGAACCTGGGGAACTAATTCCTTTAAAACTTAATATCTTCCTTGCAAGGTGGATTTTCTTCAGCTGGTTCAGATGTAATCCCAAGCGCCTCAAAGGATGCTGTTACAAAAACTGCCTCGCAGAGCTGTGAGGCAGCTCTGGTGCCCACAGGCAAGACAGCCCTGTCATGTAGGGCTGAGCAAACCCCAGCGCTGGGGCTGTGCCCTTTGGGAAGCACAACGGTGGCCACGGCTCCACCTCCAGCCCTGCTGGTGGTCTACCTGGGTGTTTGATAGGACACGGGGACAGACGCAAATCCCCATCCGGCTCTTGAAGCACATTGTACTGGTGATGTCCTGGCTGGTGTCCTCCCCAGCCAATAGTGACCTGGGGTATTGCAGGACCTGGAGCAGGGCTGCCCAGGCTGGTCACCCCCATGGTGGTTCCTGTTTCCTGGTTTGCTGGGGGAGAGGCAGTGGATGCTACATAGACACACTACCAGGGCACTGGGATCTGAGTTCAGCTGCAGGATTAATATTTATCAGTTGGTTTTCCCTCTTCCTTTTGTCAAAGGGGAGAAGCCTATGCACAAACCATTTTATTTCATTAGGGAGTTATTTTGTTTTGCTCTGTCTTTTTAACCTTGTTTGTAGAGGTCACTTTGTATTTACAGCAGAGAAAGCACAGGAAATGTGCATCTGCTTCAGGAGCACAAAGTGGTGGTGTTCACAGAGCTCTTCTTGCAGCCTTGGCTGGTCTAAAACAAGCTCTGCTGCCTTCTCAGATTAATTTATCCTGAGTATGGCTAGTGTGGTTGTGACAGAGAAGCAGACTACTTGCCCTGAGGCTTGCTGTTCTCTGCTGGACACCTCGGTGCTAGCTCACGGGGTGTCCAAGAGATGGTTCTGAGCCATCCTGCCCCACTCAGCTCTCTGCAGGAAAACCCCAGCAGAGCTTGAAAGATGGTCTGGGCGATCAGGTGTGTCCACACAAGCTGGAAACAACTAGTGACCAAATGAGACTGCACCGTGGTGGCAATGGCATGTCCTTGCCCACCAGTCTTCCCCTACATGGTAGGGGCCACCTTCATCTCTCCAGGGCCTCTCCCACAGGCATGCAGTGACATGCAGCAAAGGCTGAGTGCAGCTGCGTCTGGAGCATGCTCCTCATAGCTATCTTGTTTCCTCTGCAGATCTTAGCCCCAGCGAAGTTGGAGGTGAAGTAGGCATTGAGAAGAGTGAAGGGAGTTAAGTCTGGTAGAATGGGATGGGTAGCAGGCGAACGGTGCAGCTGTGCTGCTCAGCCAGCGTATTTCTCACAGAGCGACTCAAACCATTAGCCTCACCACTTGTTCTGGCCTCCTCCTGCTTTTTCTTAGGTGAGATAGCAGCATCCCAACAAGCAAAAGTGCACTGGTAGCCAAATTTGTAATGCTTAATGCTTAAAGTTTGCCTGTCTGACTGCAACCCATTCTTGTTTGGAAGCAATTTACCCCATGTGCTCTCCCAGCTCAGGTGCATTGAAACATCCTCTGCTTTTCCCCACTTCTCTCCTGTACCTGTTTCTCTGTCCAGTGCAGTTTGCACATCTCGCCAGCTCTAGCATCTCTGGCACATTTTAGAGCAATTTCAACTTCAGCATTGCTTTCCCAGGGCAGGCTTGTACTGCAGAAAATCCCATAGGAAGATGTGCCTTTATGTGTTGCGATTTCTAGAGAGCTTAGCAATGCAATAGATACAGAGTGCCAGGAGTGCCTTGGTTTATTTAATTAAAGTTGGTGGGGTTTAGCTGCCAATATGCAAGTTTTATTCTTTTTCACTTCTTAGTGTGATTACCTAACTATAAAGATCCACAAGGAAATAAGGGAGGAACAGTTATTTAGCCAAAGGAAGTCAATAGATGCAACTGATTAATAAGTCACGGGTGCTTACTAGCTACTTCATTTTCATGTATTGCCTGAAAGGATGTTAGAAATACTGAACAAAGGTTAATTTTGTGGAATCTAACTCTTAGAACTGGAGTAAGGATTTCAAGAGATGTCTCCCAGAAAACAGCAGTGTGTGCTAATGAGGCAATGCCAGATTTCAGCTTATTTCTAGAACAGACACATTGTGGTTGCTTGTCCCAGGTTGCCAGAGCAGCTCTCACCGGGGGAAGCAGAGCAGGATGCTTCACTCCCCTATGCTCTCAATTGAGTTTCCTCATGCAATTTACATCTGGATTATGTGGAGCCACTGGAAATTAAATATTTATAAAATCATACGTAGCTCATTACCTCCTGTTTCACTTGAGAATTTTGGGACCAAACAGTAACTCTGACCTTGAAGAGGTTTGTGAATGCCTGGCAGCACAGTGCTGTGGGCAAGCAGTGAGGCCAGTCAGTCATAAGTAACTGCATTTCATCAGGGTGGTGTGTAAATATAATTAAAACTTCAGAGAGCTCAAATAAACATCAGACTCTTGATGAGTTAGTTCAGCTGGATGTGGCAAGAGAAATTAGCAAAGCTGCTGTTGCTGCATCGCGTCAGAGATTTGCCTGCTGTTGACCAAAGGGTTTGTGGACTTGGCATGGGTCAGGCTGTGCAAGGCTCCTCACTGGGTTTCTGCCAGACTGTGTCACATAAGAGAAGGCATGTGCTACTGTGTGGAGGCTGAGACCTCAGAGAGACCCTCATTTAATATTACCATGGGCTTTAGACACTGTCTTCCACTGGGGTGTTCTTAGAAGTGATGCACAGTGTGGGTGTCACTCTGAACCTCTGCTAAGGACAAGGATCCACCAGGAGAAGCACTTTTTTGAAGCAAGCATA
Source organism: Strigops habroptila (assembly GCF_004027225.2). NCBI lineage: Eukaryota > Metazoa > Chordata > Aves > Psittaciformes > Psittacidae > Strigops > Strigops habroptila. Next base: position 15,947,156 of record NC_044279.2, read on the forward strand.
CTATACAGTGAGCTGTTCTGAGAAAGCAAAGGGTATTTCATGGATGTGTGATACCTGTGCCCTGATCTTCATGGCTTAAATGAGCTGAGAGCCACTCCTGGTGTTTCAGAATAATTTCTCTTTGTCTCACCCTTTGCACTTCTGTATTCCTATCCCTGCTGTAGGCCATTGGACGCCCACACATGCCTGCCTACTGGTCTCTGGGATTTCACCTCTCCCGATGGGATTATGGCAGCATTGATGTTTTAAAGAAAACCGTTGATCGTATGCACTACTATGATATCCCATACGTAAGTATGAATTTTTCACTGTGTATACTAATTCTACAATGCAAAGTGAGAGGAATAAAATTGTGATAGAAGAAAAGTGATTTATCCTACAAAGAGAATTGTAGAATAAAAGACTGTTCATAATCTTATGTAGTGGTTTTGCTTGTAATATCTTCACAATGCTTAAAAGAACATTTAAAGCAGGCTTTGAACATGAGGTTTAAGTGCCGCTCTTGGCTGCATAGCTGGTGATTCTGGTGCGGATTTACTGCTATGCAGTATGAGGTGCTAGCATTTTAAAAATAAATTATGGTACTTCTGATGCATATCACTGCCAAACAGTTGCTAAACTAGGACTCCTACATTTCTATTTTGTCCATTGATACCATGTCAGTTTTTTGGACCTGAATCTGGCCTGACAATTATTTACAATTTTTATAGCCAATCTCTTAGGTTTCATTTCATATGTTAATTACCTTTAGAATTGCAGTTGCATACATTCTAATTTTCTGTATCAGATACTTCAGTCATAGAATAAGAGAATCATAGAATAGTTTGGGTTGGAAGGGACTGCAATGAGCCACCCTGCAATGAGCAGGGACATCTTCAACTAGATCATGTTGCTCAGAGCCCTGTCCAACCTGACCTTTAATGTTTTCAGGGATGGGGCATCTATCACCTCCCTGGGCAACCTGTTTTGGGGTTTCACCACCCACACTATTAAAAATTTCTTCCTTATATCTAGTCTGAATCTACTCTCTTTTAGTTTAAAGCCAATACCCCTTGTCCTATCACACTAGGCCCTACTAAAGAGTCTGTCCCCATTCTTCTTATAAGCCCTATTCAAGCATTAGAAGGGTGCAATAAGGTCACCCCAGAGCCTTCTCCTCTCCAGGCTGAACAACCCCAACTTTCTCAGCCCTCCCTCATAGAAGAGGTGCTCCAGCCCTCTGAACATTTCTGGGGCCCTTCTCTGGACTCGCTCCAACAGGTCCATGTCTTTCCTGTTCTGAGGACTCCAGAGCTGGATGAAGTACTAATGTAATGTTTATTTTAAAAATGTTTAGGATGTCCAACATTTTGATATTGACTACATGGAGCGTCGCCTGGACTTTACCTATGACAAAGTGAACTATGCAGGTCTGCCACAGTACCTCCAACAGCTGAAGAAGGAAGGAATGCACAATGTCATAATTCTGGTAAATTAATGATGTTGCTAATTATTTCTCTATTTATAAGAGCTATTTTCAGCATAGTGTTCATAGCAGTATCTAGGTGCTAATGCACACATGCTGTTATACCAGATTTTCTATTTTTATCATTTGTTGAGAAGAGCTGAAGAACAATTTCTTACAGATTTCATATTTAAATAATTGTTGCATTTATCAGATGTCTGTGTACCAGCACCATCCCTATACTGTAACATTAATTCTCTTTCACTTTGTCTCACTCAGTTATGAGAAATTTTGCCTCTGTTAAGGGTTGAGTTGAAGTAGGATTGGTTTCATGCCATTCTTTTTTCCTAGAAATGAACAAATGAGTTCAATATGCACACATAAATAGTTGAATAGTGGAAAAAATCTATTCATAGTTATTCTGGAAAGCTAGTAACTACAATTCATGTTGCCTCATATTTACTTTTCTTCTGGATTAATATAAGAGATACTTGTTTGCATGAAAATTTGTGGAAAATGTATGTTGAACCTGTAACCAAAATTCACGTATGACCAAATTGAAAATCAGAGTTTTCCATCTTCGCCCCCAATTTTGCCAAAAAAGTTTGCTGTTTCTCTCCAGCAGGTCCCCATATATGTCCTTGTGCTAAAATTACTCTTTGTCACGGTAGCTAAGTGAGTGCCAATGGTGTCAAGCAAATCAGGGACCAATTAAATTGACATTTAAAGAAAGAAATAAAGAAATTAAGAAATTTTAGAAACATCCTTGACAGATGCACAGACCTTGCTCTCCAGGGTCCCCCAGCAGCATGGTAGTAGGAGGGCTGCACTCCCCAGCACAGGGTCCTCATCTAAAAATCACATTATCTTGTAAAACAGATAAAGTCAGAAGTGCCTCCTTGTCCTTGTGTTTAATGCCACAGTTTGTTGTAAAGTTTAGTATATGACTAAGGATGGACTAGTCAGCACCACGGATACCCATATCAGTGTTTTCTGTTTAAGACAGTTATGAGGTTTGCTGTTCTTTGAGCTGCGGGTGTTCTTTTTATGGTTTCATTAAAAGTACCTGCTCTGAATTTATTATTGGCCTAATCTGCACTTTGTCATTGTACTATAATTACATTCACTGCTAGGAATCTCAAACAAAACCACACAGCCCAAGTGATTAATTACATACTGATAATGGAAATAGCAGCTTATATAGTGAGTGCTGTTAGCCAGCATTTTGTCCGCAAAGATACATTCCCATGAATGTCCCAGTTCTTTTGCAGCTGTAAACTCATGAGAAGCTCCAGGGTGCAGCAATGAAAACAGTTTCCATCAGTGGAGGTCCAAGGCACAGAGTTTAAACAATAACAGACTACTAAGCCACTCTGATGGAGAGCAACTTCAAGACAAAAGTAGTCCAAAATTAACTGGATGCATCGTTGTAAATAATTAACAGTGATAGATGAGCACATGTGCTGTCAGGACTGAGTGCTCTTTCCAAGTATTAGACAGTTTAGGTTCCCTATATCCTCAATACTGCTCTAAAAATTACCTAATCTCTATGGGCTCTAACATTAAGTACCACCTGCCTATTTATTGGTTTATCTCAAAAATGTTTGCTAGACATTAATATATCAGTAAAATACTATGAGTCTGGGGTAGGTCTTCCTGTGCACACGTTGGCCTTTCAGTAAATCCACAGTAGCCACCTCTCTTTCATCAGACTTAGGATGCTTCCAGTTGTTTTGTACTTGCTTCTGGGTAAGAAGCTACAGGCAAGCAGTCGCGGGTTGGTGCGTGAACTACATTATCTTCTTACTTGTGTGTTTAACTTCAACAACATTTTTGAAAGCCCCTTCAGTTTCTCAGGTGACACATCTAGAGCAGTGCAAGGAGGTGTTGCTATATAAATCTAAATTCAACTGTTGGGTAGATGCAAGGCGTATAATAACAACAACTTTAATCCATGCAATGAGCTAATGGGAATCCAGATAGGAAGCCCTTCTTTTCTCCTTCCAATTAACCCATAACCAAGAACTGTATTCTGCTCTAGTTCTTTAGATAAGCTTCTGAAAAAGAGCAAAAACTGATCCAGTTTTTCCTTCATTTTGTAAAAGCCGATGGAAAGTACAAGTTGCACTGGCAGTGAAGTTTTCTAGTTTCACTTTATTACAGTTGCTGATATTTTTGTCAAACTCTAACTGTTAGCGTTCCCGTAAGTTGAGTCAGGAGCTGAAACAGTATAAAAGGTTTCATTCCCAAGTGACAGCAAAGCCATGCTAACTGCAATCAAGGCAAGTGTAATCCAGTTTGATAACAAAAGAACATTTTTCTATTTAGATTCCCTTTGGGTAGTGACAGTAATGAGTGAGTTCCCCAAGTGCAGCAGCACATTGCTGCCTCTCTTGTGATGAGTTCAGGAAATGGGCTCTGATTGCAGTCACTTAGTGTCATGCAGAACCTCTAGGAAATGGATTCAGGGAAGAGAGTTCAGTCCTCCTCATCTCAGACCACTCTGGTCACAAGCAAAGTGCAGATCGTGACAGCCAGCATACTAACAGCAGTAACCTGCCTGAGGATGGGACCTTGAACTTGGTTGTGGGATGGCTGGTTCCTCACCGTTGGGAAGTCCAGTCCCCACACTGGCATCCAGTGCTGAGAGCCCTCCATGTCTATGGCCACCTTGCTAGTAACATGGACCCATTATCAGAGTCTCTAAATGTAGTCCCTCAGCACTTCTCTCTCCTGATCTCTTTCAGAGGCCACCCCCATTTACAGGAAATTTTGACTAAGAGTGTCAGTACTTGGTCATCATTATAATGTTGAATAATGTGCATGCTTCAGCTGAGTCAGAAGAAATATGTTCTTTAGAAACGAAAGAAATTCTAAAAGTAACAATGACTACAATGTGAAATTATAAACATTATTACTGAAGAGGAGCTTTAATGAAAGACCTTGTATACCTTCCATTAAAACACACTAAAAATAGAAACAGCTAGGAATGACATGAGTGACAAATCACTTAAAAGTCAATAGCAACATGCTTATGATTCAATATAATACTTGATATCTTTAACATTTTAAATTCCAGCTCTGTTAGCTGTAGAGGCTAAAATTTCCAGAGATGAGTTTTTATGGATGTGCATCAAAATCTATGTTCGGGGCCATAGGTAGAATTACATTGGTCTGGATAAGGCTGGTTGCCCCCAAGTCTCAGGGCAGTCGGAGTTAAGGGTACTCAGCACCTCTTTTCCAAGAGCTGCTAACAGGCATGAACTTCCTCCCCCACAAACAACCCATAAATTCACTGGAGGGTTTTGTTCTCTTTAGAATGATACTAAACCTGCATAATATAATAGATTTATGCACTGGAATAACCTTTCAGATGAACAAAAGCAGAAGTTTGGATTAGGAGTAGCTAATTAAGATGACCTTCCAGCCTTCATGTCCCTGGAGAGACATCTTTTCCACAATTATAAGATAATTATTGCAGATGGACAGTTTTCTCTTTTCCAAAGCTGAACTATTAAACAAGTTAAAAATATAATGGACACTTATAACTCTTAATGGAGGTGATGCTGGAGCTAGATAAAGTTGAACAGAACTTTGCTTTTAAGGTAGGGATTTAGCAGGGACTTTTGTTTATGAGGCATGGAAGAATATGTTTTTTTCACCAGCACTATAGCTATCAGAGGGCTTACAAGTAAATCAGGCAACAAATTCAGGTTTAAATGAGCTTAAACATGCCTTTAAAGAAATTGGCCATTTGGGTAATTTTTTTGGTTGAAAGAAGTTTATTTGTTAGACTGCTATACATTTTCATTGAAATTCACTTAAGTTACTGCACAAGCTTTAAGTGAATGGAAGAACTGTTTCAGTGTTTTTTTCCATTTTGTTCCATAACCGAAAGGTTCTGCCTTAAGCAGAACCTGAGGCAATAACATTTCCTGAGAAAAAAAGTAAAGAATTCCCTTACTCTGAAATGTCTGCAGTCTTCCTCTGTTCTAAATAACACAAAGCGGATCGCTGCTCCCAATTAGGGACATATTGCAAAGTGCACTTATCTTCTTTCATCCCAGTTGACTGTGATGAGCAAAGTTGAATAGTATCTCTTCATTCACTGGCATTTCAGAGTACTCCTAACTTTATTATTTACTGGCATGGCGGGCCACCCTCTTTCCCAAGGGAAGATTAGGCTCCCTTTCAATGAGCTTGGTGGCCTCCAATGGCCATCCTGAGGCAGAGAAGCTGGTGGTGTCAATGCCACTGGCAGAAATAGGAGGTGGTGATGACCCCAAGATTTAAAGTGGCAGCAAGGATGAGCTATGGGATATAAAATCCTGTGGTATTCACACCTGGGGAAAACATTTGGCTCCACAGGCATGTGTTAGTTGGGTTGCTCTGCACCAGACTGGTATAAAACAACTTCATCTGACATCATATCCAAAGGGAGGAAGGGAGGACTAACAAGGTCCTTTTGAGGTTGTGTCCCAACTTCAAGCCCTTTGAGAAATTTGTTCCTTTGGCACTGAGCTGCTGATGCCAGGGCAGATGGAATGAGGATTGTCTTGGAGGAAACCCAGAGGTGTCCAAGTGTGAGAATGCCCAGCGTAGCAGAGACCTCGGCAAGGGGGAAAGTAAAAAGCCAGTGCCTCTCTAAAATCATTTCAACATAAAATGTCTCATAAAGAATAAAAATTAGGGTATTTAATAACTTCACATTACTTTTGCCTTATACAACAAATACTCGTGACGTATCTTTAATGGCTTTTCCTAAATTATGTGCTCTCCACTCTTATTAAATTTTAATGCTGTTTTCTTCCAATTTTATTGCAATCTGCATTGAGAACATAATCCAGATTTTTCCAACAAATAGAAAAGTAATTGTTACCTTTGGGATTTTGATAATGGAAATGTAATCACTGTTTTCAGGACCCTTTCATAACTAAGGATGAAGAACCAGGCACTTACAGGCCTTATGACCTTGGAGAGGAAATGGGAGTCTGGGTGAACAACTCTGATGGCGTAACTCCTGCTGTCGGCAAGGTTGGTTTATTATATTGTCTCATGTATTTGGTCTAGTGCTGCTTCAAAGTGATAAAGCATCTGTGTAACAGAAATGAGAAGATAACCAGGTGTCATACCTGTGAACTCTAGGCCTTGCCCCCCGGAGATTCGGTGTTTCCTGACTACACTAACCCCAGGACAGTGGAATGGTGGACCCAGATGTGTCTGGAGTTTAAGGATGTCCTTGACTACGATGGGATCTGGATTGTATGTCTCCTTATATTTGCCCTCCCTTCTTTTAAAAAGAGAAAATGAGGCTTTTGACATGTGTCTTACTCTCTTTATTAAAGGATATGAATGAACCATCCAATTTCTTAGAAGGCCAGTATCCTGGATGTGCTGTTAATGATATCAATAACCCTCCTTATGTTCCTAGTAAGTAAAGTTTCCTTCACAATCTTTTTTTATAACCCTGGATTAGCTATTTCTTAGAAAAAAGAAATCCATCTTCTTGTTTTCCATTTTTCCAAGCCCGTTCTTGTGCATTCAGTTACATACTTGTTCAAGATTTCACTGGCTCCGTTTTGGTGGAGTATCAAACAGAGGCCACTTTCCTCTGTCAGTAGGGCTGCCTTGTAACAGGACTAGAACAGTGGCCTCCCCTTCTGTTCTCAACTGGTCTACATCAGAGAAAGGGCAAGATACCTATTCACAATAACAAAGTTACACAGTTATGGAAGGAGTAACCCTTCTGCCTTGCCATCACCACAACTAGTCCCAGGGATGAACAGTCTCTGCCTTTTCCACAAACCATGGCAAGTAAGGTGGCATTCCCTGATTCAATATCTTTTCTTACTCTTAGGAAAGGAGTTTTCATTGCCTTACTAGAAATGGGCTAAAAATAAGTTTAAAAATGCCCAGGCCTATGGGAGACTGATGGGAGTGAGAGCGCCTCTTCCAGCAACCAAGTTAATGACATGCTCATTCTTCCCCAGGAAGCCATAAGTACTTACAATTAGTGCCAGTGGTCCTGGCAATTAATCCAGTCAACATTTCCCCAGGAAAGCCCAGCTGCCTGAGCAATGCTAATATGCAGCAGGAAGTTGATAGATAAATGAGTTATTGACAGTGAAGTACTGAAAATGTCCCTCTTTTCTCTTCAGGCTGTTGTACTGTCATGTGAATTCTTCATTTTATTTATTAAATCTCATTTCTTTTCAGTCTGGATACAAGAGAAACATCAACATAACAAAAGCATGACAAAATATTATAAAAATATTGTAAATTATTGAAACCAGAAGCCAAGCTTTTAATTGTGGTTTGGTGTTTGCTCTCTTTTTGGGGAAACCGCTGATTGTAACAGTTGTATACTGGCTCTGTGCATCTTGTCACTGGCCAAAGCCTGGCAACTGATGAGAGATTTCCACCTTTGCCTTAAGTTACCTCCATTTTTGTCAATGGAGCTGCAAAAAAAGGTGTGAGACTTTGGGCAAGATGGCTGAAAGAGCAGAGCTCCCTTTATCCTCACAAATAAAGGACTGAGGCGTGGACCCCTAAAGAAGCTTCTGAGCGATGAAACTGAGTTTTATGACAACTAGTGTTGATAGTCTGAGCCATTATAGAGGAGTCAGACCTAGAGACCTAGATAGCGACATGACATGTAAGAACAGTGAGAGATGCTGAAGACAGGCGTGTTCTGAGCCCAGCTTCTCTCTCTGACTTGCTCTTTCTTGTGCATGTATGCACCTACTTCTGCTCGTGACTCACAGTGTTAGAATCATATCATAGAATCATAGAATGGTTTGGGTTGGAAGGGACCTTAAAGATCATCTAATTCCAACCCTCCTGCCATGGGCAGGGACACCTTCCACTAGACCAGGTTGCTCCAAGCCCCGTCCAACCTGGCCTTGAACACTGCCAGGGATGGGGCAGCCACAACTTCTCTGGGCACCCTGTGCCAGTGCCTCACCACCCTTATAGTAAAGAATTTCTTCCTAATGTCTAACCTAAATCTACCCTCTTTCAGCTTAAAGCCATTCCCCCTTGTCCTATCACTACATGCCCTGGTGAGAAATCCCTCTCCAGCTTTCCTGTAGACCCCTTTTAGATACTGGAACACTGTTATAACATCTCTCTGGAGAGCTCCCTGGTGTTGGTCTCCGTTATGCAGACAAGAGCTTAAGGCATTTTTCCCAAGGTATAGAAGATCTGTTTTCAAGCAGTGTTTAAGTGCTTTCTTTTACATTCCACTTTATGCCAACACTATATATGCCCTTGGCTGTTCAAGACCTTGACTGGTGTACGTGTGAGGTGGGACCTAAGCTGCTTAGTCCAACAAGACTTTAGGACCTTCCTGGGCTTGGCAGGGTTTTGGGGGCTCACTATTCTCTTAGGTGACCAAATCTGTCAAGTCCCAGTCTCAGTGCCTCAGGCTTTTTGTCATCATAGCCTTCAGCTTCCTTATCTAAATTATAACCACGATTACATGTAACTGTGGTTTGAACTTCTAAAAACAGATGTCCTTCAAATCAATTTTCTATAAAACACTTTATACTGAAGATAATATGCAGTTGTAAAATAACCAGTATTACTGAGGCAGAACACAAAATACTCAGAATAAGAATAAAACATGAAAATATGACTCATTTAGCAGTATTTTTTTTTTCATATCCCATTTTAACTTTATGGGGTTAATAATTAAGTGCTGCTGGAACATGAAGTGTGACTTTCCCCAGAATCTTAGTGTCTTCTTCAAAGCCATGTCAGCCAAAGTTACCTGGAAATTGCCTACAAATTAATTTATTTCTGATGCAGATCAGGCACACTGGAGTCTTTGTGTCTAAAGATCCAAACACAAGGATTCCTGCTGTGGTGGCACAGCAGAGCAGAGAGGCTAATGGGGTTTGAGGTACAGAGAAATGCATTTTGTAGTAATGAACTGCAAACATACAGTGAAGTGCGATTAGGCAGTGAGATTGCTTGCTCACAGAGAAATAGTTACAATGCTGCCTGCACCTAATTAAGCATGCAAAAGAAGAATATTTGAGAATCTACCTTCTTTTTTTGAGAAGATTTTATAACATTTTCAACTCCATCTCTAGAAATTAATACATGGGGCAAACCAGACATCTGATCTGTCCAATTCCTGCTGAATTCACATGGCATTTTCATGGAGGTTACCTGCAGAGGATGAGAATCACATTCTCTGCACCAAAAGGGCTTTGCCAGCATCTCCTTAATATGGGATCAAAGAACAGCCAGCATCTGTGCAGCCAATTTGTGCCTCATATTGCTTCCCCTTGGCTCAGCTAAAACAGTGCTGTGCCAGCGACATCAGGGCTATCCCTGACTAATACTGACAGCGGAAAGCCACCGCTGCCTCCACTGCCTGTGACCTCCTGATAGAAAGAGTTACTGGATAATCATCCGCATGTGAATATGCTCATCATAATCTGTTCTTGCTCTCCTGTGCAGCCTATCAGGCCGTAGCAGATGACAGCCTGTGGACTGCTGCACTTCATGCTTTTTCCTCCCCTGCACACCTATGACGCTCCCCACTCATCACTTACAATGCCGTCTGGGGCCTCTGGTCCTTTTATTTTTCCTGTCTTTTAGTCCTAGATGCTTCAGGGGAAGAGAGGGGCTGGAGCTGAGTTTAGGTGTGAATTTTGCCATGGTAGGGCAGAATCGTGCTGCCTACCTACATCTGCAACTGAGTGATACACAGAGGTCCCATCATTCCACACAATCATACAAGTTCCCTGGGTGCCTGAATTTCTGGGTTTGTTTTGTTTTGTTTTTCTTGCAACATTTTTGCTCTTCAGTAATATTTGTCGCTATGTAAAAGAATATGCAGGTGTGCTCTTAATTCAGCAGTGCAGAAGTTTTCTTTCTGGCTATTACTTACTGAATACATGATATCTGTACAGAGGTTTGGAATTATTGGACATAGAACTTGCAAATAATGAGCAGTGTTTAGTCAGTCCTCTCACCACCCTGAGGACACGTGCCTGTCTGCAAGCAGCTGTTCATGGCTACATGCTAACCTCTAATCAGCGCAGATCTGGCACTTCTTCAGCTTTTCCTCTTCCCAAATCCTTTGGAGTTTTCACCCCTAAATGAGTAAAAAGAGATTTGGTCTTGATCCTTGAGGTCCTTTCCAACCTGCTATTCTATGATTGATGTATGCAATTTTAGTGTTTTGTACCATTCTCAGGTGTTTCTAATAATTCCCTGGCACAGAAGACATTGTGTCCCGATTCCAAGACCTACCTTGGGGAGCATTATAACACACACTCTCTCTTCGGCTGGTCACAGACAGCACCAACTTTCAAGTAAGTTTTCTAAGCATTTTAAGCAGATTTCAAGTGATTGAAATACATTTTAAAAGCTGCTAATGATACCTGGCAAATCTGTAATAGCATCTAATAAGAAACAAACAGCCCCATGCTTCATTTTACTGTTTGTCATTTAGTAAGAAGTTTCAAGAAAAGAGAATCTTCAAAGAAGGAATAAAATCTTTTCCAATTTTACTTTTCTTAGCTGAAATAAGGATCTACTTGTAAGGCCTAACTCTTCAGCTGCTGCTTTTGTATAACTAGAGCAAGATGTTCCTATCTTCCATTAGAGATGCTCGTGTGCAGCTGCTGCAGAAGCAGCCCTGTGTGGAGTCAGGGGAATCTTTCCATCCCTCCACTCTGTGGCCCAAGCAGAGGAGTTTCTATCACTGCCAGTGAAGGATCTCAATGGTGCAGCTTCCCCAGCTGCCCCTGGTTCCTGGCAGGCAACGCTCTGCCTTTTGGCTTGGGGCTCAGTCAGTCCAGGAGGGCACAGCTGCATTGCAGCACAGTTGCTGTCAGCTACTGTAAAACTCATTTTGCATCTGGGAAGCACTCAGAACTAGTTTATGCAGGCAGACTATTGCTGTGAAACTGGAGTGACAGTGGAAAGCTAGCTGCTGGATTAAATCAAATGGGCAATTCATGCTTTTTCCAGCAGAGACTGAGCTAAACCATGCATAAGTTTGGTACCACAATGTAAGTGCCAAAGCAGGGGTACTTGTGCTGGCTTATTTCAGTATTTAGCACTCGTTTTCAGCAGTTGTATTGTGATAGCATCCAGAGGACATGGCTAAGTGAGTCTACTTATGGTGCTGATGCACTTGTATTTTATATGCCAAGCCTACAGGGAAGAGAAGCACTGGGTGAAAACCAGGAGCAGTTTGCCAGCTCCTGTGGGCCTGGCTGAAGAGCAGTCCAGCTTTCAAGAGAAGGAGCAAGAAAGCCCTCGAACCCTGGACCTCGCTGGCCACCCAGCCCAGCTAGGATGCATGGGACTTAGCATGGTTTTTTGGCCCCTAAGCCCCCATTTCAGCAAAGATCCTCCCATCGCTGGTCTCTCCACTGGGATTTGCCCTCTGTGTGCTGGGGTCCACATAACCATACACTGTCTTGGTAAAACTGTTCGAATAGAGGCTCTCTTTTTGAGCTGTTGGGGTTTTTTTAGTTTTATTCAGGCTCTGTGCCAGCAAAGCCAATTGTCTGGGACAAACCTTGTGAATTTAGCAGGAAAAACTCCATGTGCTGGCACATCTGACAGCGTGCACACTGTCCCAGCTGTCCTAACCCAGACCAATGCCATTGGGATGATTACTGCTGCATGGCTCCTTGCAGCCTCCCACAGGGCTGTGAACCTTCCCCATTCCTGCAGCACTTGCTTCCAGAGCTCCTTCTAGAAGAAATATTTTGCTCAGCCAAATGTAGAGAGTCCTTCAAGGCTGGAGAACTCCACTGAAAACATAAGCAGAGGCTGGATTCGCTGCAAAGCTGGGAAAATTCGATGAAGAAGTTTTCATACAAATTCATTTGGGTTTCTCAAACACATTTCTTTTCAAGGCTGGTTGTAAACGCTTTCTGCATTTGCTCTTCATGAATAATATACTAAATTAAATTACTGACAGGAATATTTAACAAACCAGCCTCAACTGCAGGATATTAGTTGAAAACAAATGACAAGTTCATAATCACATAAGGAATTATTCTAATGTGGCCAGAGAATAGGAAATGTGTCTTCTGACCCATGTCAAATGGCTTGAATTTGGGTACATGTACTAGCAGCAATCAGCTTGTGCATAGCTTAACGCGAAGAGCTGTTTGCACGTGATATTCTGTAAATAACTTCAATCAGCAAATACATATGACAACATCAGGGCCTGTTCAGCAATGGTTCACACCAGACTGAAATTCATTCAATAAATTACTTGTTGCAAATTGTTTATGCAGATCTGGGTCATAGTTGAGTTGATCCCGTGTTGCCCTCATTAGCACCTGCATTTGCAAATGGAGCTAAGGACTTGTGCTGCACAGACGGAGGAGAGGACTCATACTCAGGACATCCATGAAATGGCTCCAAAATGCTGTTTATACAAAGCACATGGTGTATTGTGGGGTTATTGGGCCCAGCAGAGTACCAACAACCCAGAACCATCAGGTCCTTCATGGTTTAAGTATTGTACCTCTTGCTGCATATGGCCCGTAAGGTTAATGTGTTTAGGCTTGCATGAAACCTGTTGGGTGTTTTGCTTCAGAAAAAAATGTTGAAGCATTTTAAAGGCTCTGCATCATTACAGAACCAATAAAAAATATTGGCCATTACAAGTACAGATGAAAGAGCTCTTGATCAAATCTCATTAAGGAAACAGGGAAGGAGGTGGATGGTGAACAACATGATTAATATTTCATGGTAGGATTTCCTGAAGAATCTAAGTTGCATTGTCCAAAATGGCTTAAAGCACAGCTGAATTTGAGTTCCTGCAATATATAATATTGCAATATGTACTTACATACAGAGATTATCCTATGTTGAGGAATTTCATAGCAGATTTGTTAATAAGGCATGTTGCACTTCATTTATTTTCTAGAGATACACCAAAATTCTTTTCAAAGGGCAGGGCAAACTTCATTACACCACTAATTCTGTAATAAAACCTCATATATCAAACCATGACAAGAAACCAAAGGAAATACTACAGGCATGGGGTGACATTTTGAATAACTACAGTTTTGTGTTCTATATTGATTATTTTTTTTTTATGGTGTTCAGATTTTGGGTTTGTTTGTTTGTTTTTACTTTTAATTCCAGGATATTAGAACTTTATTTGCCAATACAATTCTCTAAACCAATCCTTTACTGGAAAAAATACACATTATACTGTTTTTTAGAACCTGTAGGACACTAAATTAACTGTACTAATACTAATACAGAAAGGAAATGATGTTTCTGTTTTTCAATTTGAGACACTATCAAGAATAAATTAAACCTGAATTATTTTTAGAAAGACAAAAAATACCCAACCAAATTGTTTTGTGGCTCAGATAGATTTTAGTTTTTTATTTTGGCCACTGAGTAAAATTTACCATTGTTTGCAGTTTTACAGCCACATTTTCATTTGACTTGGGATCACAATAATAATTGTTCCACAAATAACACCCTTTCAGATAAAACTGCTGGAAAGCTCAGGTTAATCATACGACTCTTTCAGTTACCATTCTTATTTTAATAATCTTGTTGCATTTCTTCACAGTGTTGTCCAGCAGGCAACTGGAAAGCGAGCGTTTGTCCTGACTCGGTCTACGTTCGTTGGCAGTGGGAAGTATGGGGCTCACTGGCTGGGCGACAACTTCTCTAGGTGGAAAGACATGCACCAGTCAATCATTGGAATCCTGGAATTCAACCTCTTTGGCATCCCCTTTGTAAGTCTGGTGTCCTTCAGGCAGTTGCTGGCTCATACGTAATATCACTTTAATTCAAATGTTTTCTGAAACAAGCTGCTGGAGATGGCCAGCAGTAATGGCCTCCACAGCATAAGGAACTGCAGATTAAAAAAAGCTAACTTCATCAATCTTGGCTGGCTGAAGAGAATGAAAAACAGCACTGAAAGATTTGGTTTAAATCACTACAGGCCATCCAAACCAGATCTCTTTATATTATGTATTCTATCATTGAGTTCCCTCCATATATTTCTGATTTTGCAAGCTGGGCTGGAGAATTTGTAGAATTACTGAAATATGTTCAGATCTTCCACAGTGATGTTAATGCTCCAGGAGCCAGCACAATCTCAGTCCCAGAAAAATTCATATCATTATGGAACATTCTTATAAAGCTGCCAAAAATAGGTATCTCTTACCAAAAAATGTTTTTATTAACAAGCTTCTCATGTGAGGCCTCAGTTACAATCACAAACACCTATCCAATGATGTTATTTTTTCCTCAGGTTGGTGCTGATATCTGTGGGTTTAACGAGAACACTACCTATGAGCTCTGCTTACGCTGGATGCAGCTTGGCTCTTTCTACCCATTTTCCAGAAACCACAATTCAGAGGGAAATAGTGTAAGTAAATAAAGTTACACAAGCTGTAGCCTAGGCTTACAGTAATGGCAACGATGATTTATATTGCCTCCTCAGAAATGTACCTGCCTTTCTCAGGGGAGCTGGAGTGGCAGGTGAAGAGGTGCTGCACTGAGGGTTGGAATTACATGGTGAAGTGTAAATTTTTCCCATCCGTCATCTAAAGATGACATAGAAACACTGAAAAAAAAAGCAGTATCTGCCATCTAAAAGCCATGCAGAAATGTGTACCATGTACTTTGAATGACAGAAAATGGTCTTCCCTGGCTGTTGGTAAGGTTCACCTCCTCCGTCTTTTATTTACCGAAGCTCAGGTTTTATCTAAGAGCCAGTAAGTGTCAGGACATCTTCCTGCTCCTGTCTTTGCTTCCTTTTTTTTTTGTTTCAGTACTTCTGTAACAAAAATGGGTACTGCAGGAAGGGGAGAGAGGGCATTGTACACCATCCTTGCTGTTTAAAAGCAAGTTTTAGACAAATGCCACAGTTAGAAACTCCAGACAAACACATGAGAACTCCAAGGATAGCCAGCAATAGCAGCAGCATTATCAGCCAGGAAGCAACGAAGACTAAAAAAGGCCAATGAGAAGGATGGAAAAGTGCAGTGTCAGTTGAGACCCATGCCCTGGCTTCAGTTTATCATAAATTCCTCTGAAGATTTGTTGCAAGTATCAGGTTGTTTCTAACTATGAACAGCTTGAAGGTCTTACGGCCTTTGTAAGTACTCTGTGTTTATCTGCAACGATGAAATGGTTCTGCTAGTTCAATAAATATCTTCTTTTTTTCCTTCTGTAAACTGCTCCATGCAATGCTGGAGCACACGTTATTAGCTAATCTTCATTTTTCTTTGCTTGGCTCTTTGAGGATGCAGATGGGGTCTGACCTGGGCAAGTGGGTAGTAATCACATATGCACAAGTTAATAACCAGGGAAAGAGCAATGGGTCTACGTGACAGGAGTTGAGTGAATGACAGCAGTAACAGAAGTTACATTTGGTTTATTTCTTAAATACGTTTAAAACACTGTGTTCCCTGAAAGAAATGAACAAGGCATTTTGGGTGACTCAGCATCACCTAGAAGTCTGACTGGTTTTTTGTGAACTTAGGCAATATTTGTACAGTGTCAGAATACTGGTAAGAATATACTGCAATTTTTGAAATAATAGAAGGATGCTCTGAAGCTCAGAGCCAGCAGGGAATATTATCAATGGCTAATTCTGATGTAAACGTAATAATGGAGAAATTCAACTTACATATTGAGCTTAATATTAAGTTAGTGTTAAAATAAAATCTGAAATATCCACTTTGCCTAATTCATTGGGATTTCAAATGGTTTAATTAATACTTTTCTTGTCTGAAAAGCACTAGATAATATAAAAAGCTTTGTTACTTCTGTTCCTTTTATGTTTCATTATCCTTGGAA
Organism: Strigops habroptila; assembly: GCF_004027225.2. Lineage (NCBI taxonomy): Eukaryota > Metazoa > Chordata > Aves > Psittaciformes > Psittacidae > Strigops > Strigops habroptila. The sequence goes on from NC_044279.2 coordinate 15,963,420, forward strand.
TTCATCATACATTGTTCAATTTTAATGAGAAAACTGAGTATTATGGGAAATTTTTGTGAAGGAGGAAGGGAGCTGTGTGACTTGTTAGCTGGCTCAGTTTAGCACTGGGGAAGGTTGGACAGGAGGAATTTAAGTAGATGTAACCCTTTGCTATATCTGCACTGCCCTGGGCCGCATGCCCTGCATGCCATCACAGGGGAAAGCCAAAGTTGCCTTGAAGTAAATCAGAAGCAGCCAAAGAGTGTAGAAAGATTGCTTAAATCTGCCTTCTTGATGGTGGGACCCAGTGTGCATGCCCTCTCTCCCAGGAGAGCATTGCTGGCAGTGAGGAGGCAAGGAGCACTGCTGATGCATGGGTGTCCCTTTAGGTCAGGGCATCCTAAAACGGTGGGCACAGGAGGAGAAATCTCATTTCTTTGTGTGGGTGAAGTGTTTTCCCTGCTGCGCACAGTGACTTTGGTTACTCCTGTTGGCTTCAGCAGGGCCATGAATTTACTTGTACTTTTAAATAGATTTGTCTTTATGTTCTTGGCCAAACTCATTATACTGTTGCCTTTGTTTTGCAGATTATCAGTCTTCCCTTCTTCCTGTGTTTCACCTTCTGTGTCCCAAAGGGCTTGCATCTCCAGGATAAATTAATTTCTAGAGACAGGGTGTCTGTTTCTGAGCACAGACATGAAACCTCAGCTCCCTGCCCGTAATGAGTTGCAGACAGCTCACATACACCGTGGTGGGGCCTGATCTCTCTGAACTCACTGGAATTTTTCATGCTGAAAAATTTGATACAAATATTACTTTGGTGATTTTTCTTATTTAAAACTTCACTTTTGCAGCATTGTGCCAGCCACAGCTCTCCTTATACTGCACACAGGTTCTCTGTTGAATTTGCAGTCCCTAGTTATAATGCTCAGTATAAATCAGAGCTTTTCCTTAACAGGCACAAGACCCAGCGGTATTTGGAAGAAAGTTTGCCAAGATAGCTCGTGCTACACTTCGGATCAGATACTCCCTGCTGCCATACTTATATACCTTGTTCTTTGAGTCTCATGTTCATGGAAACACGGTGGTGCGGTCACTGATGCACGAGTGAGTTTGGAGTCTCTCTTTTTTATCATATTTTACAGAAGTAATTGAGCTTCTACGTATAAACTAGTTGGCATCTGCTTGAGAAAAGTCACACTAATATTACTGCTTGCTCCCTCTTAAAAAGAACAGTTTTACAACAAAATCTACTCAAATTATATGCTCAAAATAACTCTTCATATATGCAACAGATTTTCATTAAAATATAACCTGTATTTTCTTCCAATGGGAAAAAGAAAAAAACTAAATAAGGAGAATTCTGAAAATTTCTTAGGCAAATATGCAGTTCTTTTTATTTTAAAAATAGGAATCATGTACCTGTATTTTCTGTATTTGAATGAAATCTGTGCTATCTGTATTCAGGTCCAGAATGCCAAGAGGGCCTCACATAGAGAAATCTCCATTTTCCAATCACCCACAGCATTTGCATTTTCCAATTTAGCACTTGCATCTGGATGCGATGTATGAAATGTACATCTGTGTCCACAAATTGCACAGACGAAACAGAGATGTTTGAGTGTAGAAGCAGGTGCAAACCCAAGATTAATAAACACAGACTGAAAAACACCTCGGAAAATGTGACTCAGATTTGGAACAACTCATTTTTTTCTGTTTGGAAGAAGCAGGAATCAAAGTGAGGTTTAGTTTCTCTCTCAGCATCTTTTAATTAGCTTTTTACCTGCTCTTGGTAAATTTTCTACTTTGGAATGTTTTATGCAAAGACTTGAGCAAAAGGAGTGCAAATACATACGAAAAGCTACTGCCCAAAGCTCAGACCCAATTTAGTCTCATTGGGGCAGGCCATATCCTGGACTGTTTAATGTTCTTTTTCCCTTCAGGTTAAAAACATTCTGGCTAAAGGGTAAGGCATATTTTGCAAATTGGACTGAGATTACGCTAAAGTGCAGACCATTCAAGTATGGAAAGGATATGCACAAAACCTGTTTCACCTACTCAGTGTAATGACTAACTGATAAATTTTAAAAGCAGTATCCTTCCCCTTCCTACTCTGCTACCTTATTTAACTGGGTTACATTAACAAGAAGTTTTATATGTACTCATTTCTTACAAGGGGTGATATGCTATTTCAAGTATTTGTTTTAGCCCTATTTTTGCTTAATGAGATTTGGGTTAATATTGTAAATGACCGAATTCATTTTGGCATTAATATTAGCTAATCTCTGCTAATACAGAATTACTTTAGTGATACTAAAGATGCCTTTCTGATCATTCCCAGCATACTTTTACTCTATTGGGGCCATATCTACATCAGACAATTTCCAAATTTGATTTTATTTGAATTGTAGAGGAGTCTCAGAAGCGCCAACAGAGACTTCTGTCAGGTGAAACTGAGCCAAAAGGTGTGTTCTTACCGTGAGAACAATCACGCCTGGGCAGGGAGTCTCCAAGCAATAGCTATTGCATGCGGTCATTTCAGAGTTTTCATTTAATTTCAAATATTTCTGTGCTTATTTCAAATAACAAGAAAAACATCTCAGGAAATTCCTATAAGCATTTTAGGTGTCTCTGAGACTTTCACTTAATGAAACAGAGGCACTAGCAGCTCATCTGCCCCATAAGACTGGGAAGTGCCAATCCATTACCGGAAGGGAAAGCTCTGCTCAATGGCTGAGCAGGAGAAAAGTAAGACAAAAGAGGGGCCAGCATCTAACTGTAGGAAGCATGTAGGTGGAATTAAGCACCTTTCATAGATCCCAGATATGGCTTAACGGCTTATAGTTTCAAGATGGGAAAGTTCATTTGTTTGCTGAATTTGTGCTCATGGTTGCTATAATTGCAAGAGAAAACAGTGCTGTTAGATGGTGAGACACTTGTTTCCATATGCAAATAAGATTGACTTCTCTTTTGTCATAATTTCTTGATCAACTTTTTCTCCTGAAATTTCCCACAACAAAGTATATTGAATCAGATTATAATTTTATTACAGCAAAATTAAAAATAGAGAGAAGCTTTTGAGATGAAAAGAAAAACTAATGTTTTATATTTCAAAAACTTTAAAACAAGGTAATTCATCAAAAACCACACCCCACTTCAAATACTTACAGATTACATGTCAAAATGCAATTGTCAGCAAGATTAAGGTGTCCAAAAGAGCTACTGTTTTGACAGAAAAAGAAACTCTGAATAAATCGAGGTTTCTTTCAGGCAGAGCCCAAGGCATGCCTTCAAGAGCATTGTTTCCTGAGTTCCATGCTCCCCTAAACTTGCAGTACTTCAGAAATCCAAGCACTGAGTATATGTTTTTTTACTGCCAAGGAGGTTTTGCTCATTTGGGGTACTTTCTGTTAATCTGTGCTGGGCACAGTGATTGCCTATGCCCTGAGCAGGCAGAGCCTGACAGAGGATGTCAGGGATGTCACTGACACTGAGCCACCCTCCTCAGCGTACAACAGAAACTTGTCTTTAGACAGGGGAAGCTGCAAAGTCAGTTAAACAGACACAGTCAATATTTTTCTTAACAAATAATTTGTAAGTTTTTAGAGAATAACATGTTAATATGCAACAGCCAGTGTGAGTTGGTCAAAAATGAATGATGGTAAACCAGCCCAGTTAACACCTTTGACAAAGCAGCAGGGCTGTTGAATAGGAAAGGAGGCAGAGGAGCAGGAGAAGGCAGGAGGCACAAAGTACTTTGATTTTAGGAGAGCTTGGGACACACTCCACATTACGTTCTTAGAAGCTAACTAGGGGATCAGGATTCACGGTGAATTTCCTCAGAGATAGGCTTACAAATGATTGAAAGCCTATTTAAATTCTCAAGGATTTTATGCCAGATGAGTGGAGGTTCCTGAGATGGGGAGGGTCAGTCTTCTTTGCCAGGTGCTATTCATTATTTTCATTAGCTGATGCATGGTGGAAAGAGATCTCTTCCCAAGCTGGCGGATGATGCCAGGCGAACCGGACTGTAAGCACTCTGGAGGACATGATCGGGATCCAAAATGATTTTAATGCATTGAATAAAATGGACTGAATTCCAGACGCTTCATCCATTCAGGAAAGGCAGCTGAAAAGCACGATATTTATGAAGGTGGTTTTGTCTTTTCCTGCAAAAGATTTCTAATGTAAATCTGTGAAAGCTGCAGGAAGCCAAATACAAGGATTTTAAAAAATGCTTTAGATCCTAGAGCACACTGTTATTCCTCTATATTCCTTCTCCTGGTCCTGGCCCCTGTCCTGCTCTTTGGCTCCCTCAATGAAGTCTAAACTCGCAGGACAGAAATTAAGTTTGTTTTCCCACCGCTGCTATTCTGAAATCAGCTCCAGCATTTTGTGAGGATTCTGTTCTGCTCCAGCATGGCAGGTGCTACTGTGATTGCTAAATCTCTGTCCTGCTTTGGCATTCTCTCAACCAGGAAAAATATTTGGCGGTGTTGAAGACTGCCTAGAGGAAGCAGATTTCTTGTTGCAGTGAGTAATATAAAAACATTCTGCACGTTCTATAAAAATGTGAATTAACATTGCGTATCTCACTTTCAACACTAGATTCACTTCTGATCAACAAACTCATGGAATAGATACTGCCTTCCTTTGGGGACCTGCTTTTATGATTGCTCCTGTTCTTCAAGAGGCAAGTACTGTAATTAAAAAATGCCATCATACTGCAATAAAAGAAATGAACTGTGCTTAGGGCATTGGATGACATTCAGGGCATGTTTGCTCATATCCACCCATTTCTTCTCTCTGCTGTCAAAGCTTGCAGAACACATTTCTGAGCAGCGCAGTCAGTACAGAGCTGCTCAGTGCTTGAAGTGGGAGGATGAAAGTGAGGGCACGGCATTTCCCTGCTGCTCCCTGTGCTGAATGGATGTAAACAGGCTGGATGCTGTCCCTTGCGTGCTCCTGTTACTGTGCCAACAGCTCCCTCCAAGGACACACACAGAGCAGTAATTGTCAAGCTAGGAAGAAACACGCAGATATTAAAGCAAACTGGTTTCCATATTACCACTCACCCACAGTGTTTTGGAACCTCAACATCTCAAGGGCTGTGATAGGAGTTTCCCAGCATCGCCGTCATTACGGAAATGATAACGTTAGCTGCTAATATAGCAGGTTTTAAAAAGCAGCATTTTTCTACAGCTGAGCTGGGCATTGTGCTGGGGTCAGGGCTCTCACTGCTTGGCTGGAGCAAGGAGGGCTTTCTCTCCTTGCCCCACCGCTGACTGCTGACAGCACCAGAAAGGTATGTCTGAGCTGAGCTAAATATTTCCATGTGATGTACCCTAGAGCTGTATGTGATCAGCATGCTGCCAGACTATCTGATACATTTTCTGGTTGTTGCCAATGATCAAACATATAAACAGGCCACTGTTAGTCGCCTTTCTTTAACCAGCCTTTGTGCCTCTGTGAATTTAAAAGGAAATTCTTATTCCTGCATCTAAAGCCATTCTGACTCCACTGAGGTACTTCATTCGTCAGCCCTTCATCTTCAGACTCCCCCAGGTTTCCGATAGCTGACGACTAACAAGGAGATTTTACAGGGTCTCAAGCCAGCGAGAAGATGAAAGATGTGAGAGAAACCTTCTCATGAATACACGGTAACAAGCCAGGGGTGGCTTCCTGCAAAACAGTTAATGAAAGGGAACACTGTAAGGATATAAAATGATAGAGAGTCTAGCTAAAGGGTTCCTAATATTTTTGGGGGGACTGCAGCCAAAATAAAGCCTGTGTGCCTGTGGCCTGATGGGGGAAGCAGAGCTTTTGAGGTTCTTGCTGTGGGAGAGAGGTGGCAGCCAGGGTTTGTGCCAGCTAGCAGGGCAGAGGCAGAGGTGAGCTATAAGCCCCTCACCATGGCATTGTAGGCCAGCAGTGGCTGTGTCAAACTGTAGCATGGCACTCAATTATCTAGAGAAGCTGGGTCAGGGACAGCTTTCCCTTCCCTCCTTGAGTCCTAAAGCATGAGCGAGTGAGACATTCATCAACATTAAAGTGGGGAACTGCCTTACACACTGGCTTGTTATTTAGGGAATCATGAAGGCAAGGCTCATCACGGTGGTTACACTTTTCTGTAGAGCAGAATATCCAGGATTGTCATAATAATGCAGAGAAAAAATGGAGAGAGGCATCTTGACTTTATAAGGGTTTTCATACAAGTTTTCAAGGTGCTTTATAGGTTAAGCCTACCTTTGTTAAACAGTTAGTAAGATCTAAATAGACAGAACAAACTACCCCAGCCTTCCTTACTGCAGCGCTAGGACACTTCCTGAAACAGCTAGCACTGCCCACTGTGGGCGACAGGCTGAAGGACAAGACAAATTTCCAGTTTAGCAATTCTTGTATTCTAATCTGAGATTTGCATACTTTGATAAACCAGTAATTTCTTACACTTTCTGTTGTGTTGTGTGTATATATATATGTATGTATGTAAAATCCCTAAAATGTCAAACGGTAACTCCTCCACCTTTTCTTCTCATGGTCCACATGCTCCCTGGGGTAGAACTTGGGGGTAAACCATTATTCTGCAAAGAAGCACACACCTATGATGAGAATAAAAATTAATCTGTTTGTGAGAATAAGCAACTTGTGACAAAGAAGAAAGTATGTTTTGATTCCAACTTTTCCTGTAATTATTAATTCAAAGTGCCTTAAGCATGATTTCATCCCTGTATCAGTATGATACAATGCATGCTGCAAAACAAAGTACACCAATCATGCAATTAGCAGCATATTATTCAACATCATCTGCAACTTTAAATTGTTTCAAAGAAGACAAATATCTGTGTATCCTCCTTACCAGATCTTATTCTCTGCCTGTTTCCACAACAGGAATGGTGCAAAGGGCACTGAGTGTCCCCACTCCATCATCAAATGTGAAGTCGTGTTTTGCAAAGGTTGCTGAGACCTCACTGCTCTGATTTTAAAGGCGTGTACCTAACCCAGTTACATTACGAGACACAGAGCTAGATACTAGACTGAAATAATCATATAACATTGACTCATCCCATGGAATGGCAGTAAAATCCCCCAAATAGGATAGGCTCGTCTGCGTAGCATTACAGATTAGCCAGCACTAGTCACTGCTATGATAATAACTCAGCCATAATATCCAAGATTTGATGTTATTAGAATATTCAGCATACATCTCTCCATGCGCAAATATAATAAAGCTAATGTAATATCAGAATGCAAAAGGATAAAAGACTAATCACTTTATAACAATTACAGGGAGCAAGATCCGTGGATGTATACTTCCCTGAAGCACAATGGTTTGACTACTATACCGTATGTACTTTTAAGATTCAGTTTCTTACCTTTTTTTACAGAATTTTAAATGGTATGATTCCAGCAAAATAACTTTTAGCAATGTTCAGCAGTATTTTTACCTCAGCATCTGTGTTTAAGAAAACTAGAGCACAAAACCTCTACACCAGGGTAGCTGGGAGAGTAAATTGCACAGCTTTCCGTAGCATTTTATTTTCTATTTTTAGGTTGTAAAGCTCTAAGACACAGAGAATTGAATTTTCAAATGCAGTCTAGAAATTCATGAGGCTGTCAAGATTTCTTCTGCCCACCCTGCATGTTTTCTTGTACTGATATACTTCCCTGCACAGAAACAGACAGAAACCTGAGTCGTGCTCCTGAGAACATGCTGTAAACCACTTTGTCCATGCAATTTTGCATACGCATCACTTTTGACACAAGGCATATTTAGAGAGCAGGGTGGGGCTCCTCTCTAGAAGATGCTTCCAAGAGATGCAGAGCAATCTGCTCTATAGCAAATGCCAGCCTCTCCTAGTTTGAGGCACTACGAGTTTTGACCTTTCGGACACCATCCCCAGTACTGCATTTCCAAAAGTGCTCACTTTCAACCTAACTACACTCTGTTGCAATCTGCAGGATAAGACCAGCCCTGGCTTCAGCAGGAGTAGTTAGGCTGATGCTAAGAGCTTTCGGAAATGTGAGCCCAGGAGCATCAGGCTGTTGTTAACTACCCGGAGTGACACTGGCAGAGGAGCGGGCAGGACAGAAATGCTCTCAGAGGAGATGAAGACTGATTTTTAAAGAAGTTTGGTTGTTGTCAGCGCTTGGCTGGTGTCCTCAGATGGATGTTCACCCAGCCCTTTACTCTTTCTGTAAGACTGAGGCACTGCAAGGTTGAGCATTTCATTAAGCTCTTCTTATTGCGGTTCGCTCTGAGCCCCCTTTGCTGGTCTGGGTATGGGGACAGCAGCCCCAGTGTCCCCTGCCTGTGGGGCATGTCCACAGCATTGGCCAAGCTCATCTTCCAGCATTTGGCAGATAGTTGCCATACACATGATGATTATCCAAAACCAAGGCTGGGTACTTACGGTAAGTTATAGTTGCCATTTACAGACAGCAAGAGCAAAGCCACCTGTTATCTACTCTGTACGTAAGCCATGCCTACATCTAGTGTTGAGGTCATAAACCAGGAAGGAATGATGCAGAGAACCTAATGCTGGTTGTCTATACACAGAAGAATTTCACTCACCAAATGCTGTAATTACTTTTTGAAAGGGAAAGATTTGTCCTTAAAAGAGAAGAAAATCTACAGTTTACGTTCCCAAATGATTATGAATCACTTACCTTAAACTGAAATGTGACAGGCTTCATATGCATAAAAAGAGGAAGCAAAAGTTTCTTTTGCTTTTTGCTCAGTGTCTTGAGGAGGGTTGGGTTTTTTTCACAGCATATGGAATAATGATACCATTTTTAAAGACGATTTGCTGTCTTTCATTCATGATGCTTCCATCTCATGCATATGCATATCTGCAAAGGCTAGATCCTCTTTTATGTTAAAAAAAGGAACTGGAATAAAATCCCTGAAATACGCTTTTTTCTTTGGATTTTCACTGATGTAATTGAGATGAAAATGTACCCCTTGCTCTGTTTTTCAATGGTATATGGCCACCATGTACAGTGCCCAGATTTGCATTTCTTTAACTGCATTTATTTTTGTGGTAGGGTCATAAACTGCCGAGTACCTGGAACAAGAACTATGCTACTGTGCCTGCTCCATTGAGCAAGATCCCTCTGTTTATCCGTGGAGGCTACATTCTGCCTGAACAGGCACCAGCCACAACCACTGCTAAGAGGTAATATGTCATCTATATCTGTCCCCAAATGGCCAGGATGCAGGTCAGACCCACAGACAGCCAAAAAAGCAATCAAAAGAAAGTGCAGAAGAGAGGCTATCTGCAGCTCCCAGCTGCACCCCAGGTGATAAGCACAGTATTTTTATCCCACTGTTCGCTCCATTGCATTAGGATAAGTCACCCCAGAGATGACCCACGTCACCATTTGCACAGCTGAAACCTACTCCTGGCTATGTGGTTATGCTCAGAAAAGCTTTTGCACCTCTTACTGCCATGCTGACTTGCTGTCAGTCATCCAAAGTAAACATATGCAAGGCGAAAATGCAAAATTCTTCTCCTCAAATGAATTTATCAAACGCCATGGACAAGGTGAAGAAGCTCAAATCTCTTTAAGGAAAATAATTTCCCTGTGCCAATGGGTAATATACTGGTCTCAGGTTTGAACCATGTTCAGAAGCTAACGTGAGTAGGGAAGGATGGGAACAGCACTGTGCAGCAACCAATCCAAACCATAGTAAGGCAGCACTGTTGACCAGTTGCTTCCCAAACTGCCCAGTTATCCTACTTTAAGGCTACTAAAGAAGGGGAAACTTGTCCACACAAGCACTCAAAAGGTGGGAATTTTACACTTCTATGGGACAAGGCAAGGCAAAGTTTTCATCCTCATTTCAGGAGCCCATTTGGTGATCATGACTGTCATCCTTCTGTTGTGGCCTTTTTTTGTAACCATAAAATTGGAGTTAACTGTATTCTGAAGTTTTTGTTAAATAACTTGGAATGACAGTGCCTACAAGTGTGTACTGACACTTCTCAATGTGTTTGTCAACAGCCGTCTGAACCCATTCGGGCTCATTATTGCCCTGGATGAACAAGGAAAAGCTTCTGGGTCTCTCTTCTGGGATGATGGTGATTCAATTGGTAAGCCTGGTCCCCCACTGTGAGGTGGGGGGGTATGTGTCTGCATATAGGGCTGCCTTTTCAGCAGTGTAATGACACTGATTCCTGCTAGAAATAGCTGGAGAACTGACCCTAAGTTGAAGGTTACAGAGGTGAAAAGCAGACTGCTCTTGAAGTCAGTGTTTTGATATGAGAAAGGTGTGACACCGGGGACAGCTGATCTGCTAGAGAGCGCAATTACTCATGTTGTGTTCCCCTAAAATCACCCTAGGAAGACTAGAGGAAGAGTTTAAATGGCCCACAAATCATCTTAGTCTGACATTAGCCACTCACCATAATTAATGTGAAATGCTTATGGATTTTGATATCAATTCGTCTTCCTCTGTGTTTTCACAGATACTATTGAAAAGGAGAACTACTTCTTGGCTAAATATACATACAGCAAAGTAAGTAGCAACATACAAAGTACCTACATACGTACACATAGCTGTGTTTTAGTGTAGCTGTTGTGCAGTGCTGATGTCTAACTTGTCTCTGTAAAGCTTTTTTCCTATAGCTCAGCCTTTAAACCTTGTAAGCTGCCTAATGTTTTCATTTACAGACAACTACAGAATAATCCAAACATGATGCTGCAGTTTTGTGTTTCCTTCATTAAGTATCATAGCGGCACATCATTAATGTCCCTGCTGTGATGTGAATCTGAAAATCCACTTTTTCAGCTCAGATTTTCTTTTATCTGAGTCACAGCTTCTGGGGAACAGGGGACCATTTTCCTGGTCTTCCTCCTGTGATCACTTTTGGTCTGATGAGTAGGAGAAGGCTATGTTCCTCTCTTCAAGATATCCCAGCAACTTTTTAACTTTGATCCCTTGAAGTTTTTATTTTGTGGTCCAGAGAATTAAGTAGTCTCAATTCTTTAGCTTGTGTTTCCTTGTCTGACAGTACAGAGATTGCTCCCATGGTCGGTCTCCCATGGAGCAATTCAGCATGCTACTGGCAACCCACCGTGCTGATCAGATGCTCCACACAGCACAGGACTAGATTAGCTCAGGGTCAGTGCACTAATGCCTTTCATGCTGCGCTCACTTCTGCGCAGACACGTCCTGAGAAAGCTCAATAGAAAAACTCAACATTCTGGGCTTCAATTGAGAAAAATATTCTATAAAATAAATCTACTAGAAGCTCATTAAGTGTATGATAGTAATTTGTGGGAGTTATTGTAAAAAAAACCTTAACCTACTTCAATAATGTATACAGATCGCATTTCATCTACAATTCTAGCATTTGGTAAGAAATGGAATGTTGTATGTAGACTGTGGCATGGTTGAGAGCCAGCTGAACATGAGCCAGCTTGTGCCCAGGTGGCCAAGAATGTCAACAGCATCCTGGCCTGTATCAGCAATAGTGTGGCCAGCAGGACCAGGACAGTGATCATCCCCTGCACTGGGCAGACTGCACCTCAAATCCTGTGTTGAGTTCTGGGCACCTCACTACAGGAGACATTGAGGTGCTGGAGCAGGTCCAGAGAAGGGCAACAAAACTGCTGAAGGGCCTGGAGCACAAGTCTTATGAGTAGTGGCTGAGGGAACTGGGGTTGTTTAGCCTGGAGAAAAGGAGGCTCAGGGGAGACCCTATCGCTCTGTACAACTACCTGAACGGAGGTTGTGGTGAGATGAGGGTTGGTCTCTTCTCCCAGACAACAAGTGATAGGACAAGAGGAAATGGTCTCTGGTTGCACCAGGGGAGGTTTAGATTGGATATTAGGAAAAGTTTCTTCACAAAAAGGGTTGTCAAGCACTGGCACAGGGTCCTCAGGGAAGTGGTTGAGTTGCCATCCCTGGAGGTATTTAAAAGATGGGTAGATGTGATGTTTAGGGACACGGTTTAGTGGTGAACTTGGCAGTGATTCGTTAGCGGTTGGACTCCATGATCTTAAAGGTGTTTTCCAGCCTAAATGATTGTATGGTTTTCAAGCTGTGTATTCCTAAAAGCCCCAAAGTAGTCTACAGAAAAAATTCAAAAGAATAAAATCATGTTAACCCTTATTGTGATACTGCTCTTAGAATTTATGTCTTCAAGGAGCAAGAGAAAGCCAGGGCAAGATGATGGGTTTTATTATGTAGTCTTGTGTATTTGTGAGATATTTTCCCGGAACTAATATCGCATATCTAGACTTTAAATTTAATTTTTAATTTGTTTTCTTCTTGATTTACCAAGGAAAAAAAAAAATCTTCTTCAAAAAAAGGATATTTCAAAAGCAAAAATGAAGAAAAATAACTTTGGCTTTCTGTAGTCTGTGTATAGTAATTTATTCTAGGAAGGCTACAGAAAAACAATATCCAGTTTTATATTAAATTCTGATCTGTGTAAATTACATTGTTGATTCACTGGCAGTTCCATTTCTCATTGCTCGTATTTGACTTCTGCCTGTAAATCCATGACTGAAGTTCCTATCTGCATTCCAATAATCTCTAATGTCAATTTTTTATTATGTGTTTATAAAGAAAACAATCCATCTCAAATTGCAAATTATAAAGGTATGAGAAATGTATGAGAGTCTTGGTATTTGTTGCATATTTCTATATTCTTAAAAATTGTGGATGAATAATCACACCTAATTTTCAGAGAATACCCAAGTTTTGTTCCCTAAGAGATTTACTGGTAAGTTCTGACATCACAGCATTTACTCTGAACGCAGCACAGAGTAAATGCAAGTAATGGCTGCAGGATTAGACCCTCTTATTTATATTTTCATTTAAGCAACCCAGAAGTACAAAGAAGAATCCCAGACTAGTGCAGGCACTTAAGTCTCAGGGAACAATTCAAGCTGCCTGCTCTCTGGTACTGTTTCTCTGAGGTTGGTATTTTAATTCACTTGACACCTTCATTTCCTCACGCATAATGGCTAAGTGGCCTAAGCCAAAGTGCCCCAAGTCAACGTGCCCCATATGTTAAGCCTACCAATTTAGGAAAATACATCACCTAGATGTGTAAGATCTGCTGTACTCCAAGGATGAGCACAGAAAGCAGTAAACTCTGCCTTCATCCCCAGAGGTTGCAGATAAGGCAGATGTGCTCAGACTGTACCAAGTGAGTCCAGATCACACTAAAGGGATGGTGACAAGAAGACTTTTTTTCCAAAGGAAGCAGGAGCTTATAAAAGGATATGCTAGCCCCTAGGTAACTAAATAACCTGAAACAAGTTCCTCCTAAAACTGGTCCAGTTTTCAGGGGCAAAATGGGGCAGGGGGAAATATGAACTTCATAGGACCAGAGCAAGACCGTAGGAAAGAAAAATTGTGACTCTGCTGCTAAGAAGTGCAGGAGGAAGTCCTGGCTTCTGGTCTTGGATCCAGGACTTTCTTTTGCTTTGCTTTTATGGTGCTTTGAGTAATAACTGTAAACTCCCTCCCTCTGCAGAGAACTCAGGACCTTCCCGGGCAATTGCTTTACCATGAGATGCTTGGGGAGGAGGGGGTCACTCATTCCCCTGGACCATTACCTCTCTGTCTCCCCAAGACCTTCAGTTCTAGACCTTGGTCTGAAGGACAATGGTGTCTACTGCAGTCCTAGCTCAGGGCCTCAGAACTTGAGTGCAACCTTATTTATTAACACAGTTGTAATCACAAGTTCAGCATCACACTGAGCTTACTGGCCACCTTGAGCTAGCTGTCCTGCTTAGCCATGCCTGAGACAGCAACAAATCACCACAGGGAGATGGCTTCTCTCTGCTGAACCTCCATCTATGTTGGGACTCTTCCAATGGGAAGAAGACACCACCTATAAGTAACCTAAAAAATTCACCAGAAGCTTTTAGAGGCCTCTCCTCATTTGCTCTATAATCACTTATTTAGGCAGTTTAAGTCACTGTGCTGGGGATTAGCACTAATTTTTAGTGTGGATACCTGCAATAAGCAGTCTAAGCACAGCCCTAAGTCACAAATACTGTGATCCAGCTTCTGCTCCCCTCCACCATGCACCGTTGAAATAACATAAGCTAATTTATGCAAAAGGTTTCATCATGGGTTTCTCCTTGGCATATTTTTAAAAAGTCATGATTGCATAGCAATTCATCATTTCCTGAGCAGTGTAATTCATCTTTATTTCCTTAACAACTTTGATCACATAACAAATGCAATGATTCCTCTTCATTGCCTGTATGGGAAATTACTGTCACTGGTGATCCAAATGAATTTGTTTAATGACTTTGTATGTCCTCTTGGTATATCCCTAAATATGAGATATATAGTAGATAAGAAGTACAACAAACAAAGCTCTGTGGACACACACTGTTCCTTCGCATCCTTAAAGCTGAACATATATAACAGAGATTTCTTACAGGAGATGTGGAGATGTGGGACATAAAACAGAGGCAAAATATCTAGCAACTGATGTTTGTGGAAAATGCTAACATCTTAAAGCAGTTGTGCATGTTAATTAAATCTGCCTTAAGGTCACTAATTGAATCTCCCTATCTGGATTTTGGCTTTGCATATGCCACTGTACCCTTTAAATGGGTACAAGAACCAAATTTGCATTGATTACAAGTAGAAAAAACATGTCCAAGATGATTCCAAGTGAATGTTGTAAATGCTATTTTATTTCTTACTTTGTTAGTTTAGAATCCTATGTAAAACCTTTCATATGTGAAAATTAATGATGTGACTTGTTTTTCCTTTACAATCTCAGACATTGATATCTACATTGGAAGACATTCTGTATGTTCATTGGCAAAGATGAGACCACAACAGCAACAGAATGCAGTAAGTCACCTCTAAAGAGTTGTGGTCCTGAAATTTTCTGTGCCTTTTTCCAGGGACACCTGAAGACAGAAATACTTAAAAATGGATACCAAGGGGCTGACTCTCTGGAATTCAAGAAAATTACAATTCTTGGCCTGAAACGGAGACCTTACATTGTTTCTCTGAATGGAAGAGCCGTCCGTGGATATGCTTCCTCTTATGAGCTGAGTGGGGTAAGAGCTGCGCTGGGCAGTTATGAAAAACCTTAGAGAAAAGGGGGATAGTCAGTGAATAGCAGGAGCAGTTTCTCATTCACACCCCTTTACATTTCCAAGTATAACCAGACACCAACTCTTGGTACAACAGTCTGAGTTGTTTGGGGTTTTTTTGGGAGGGGTGGGAAGCAAAAGCAAGAAATGTTTCAGGAAACTTTGATCTTTGCTATTTTGCTATTACACATGCAGTCTCTTTTACTCAATGTCTGCCACTTGCACAAAGCTTGAAAAGAAGATACAGCTCCATAAACTGGGAGAAATGTTAGCGGTTTCATGGGCATTATTATTATTCTGATAAATAAGAAAACTTGTCAAAGTTGTTTATCAGCTGCTGAACAGAAGTGGTGGAGATCTTTTCTCACAATTACTTCATGTCCAAAAATGATTATAGCATAGCTGGCTCCAATCAGTGTCTCCCTATCTTTGGAGGAGGAAAGGGCAAATCTCTGCTGTACCTTTGTGTTCCTAAGGAAACTACCACTACAGTGAGAGAACATTTACAGTTTTAGCATCTTAAAGTGCCCCACCTCAGGGTCTCAGATCAAAATACATGACTTGCTTTTGCAGTGCTCCTCTAGCACCAACAAGGGGAGAGCCCAGAGGGGACAGACAGAGGGGACAGACTGAATAACCCTAATAAACAGCTGCAACTGCCTCTGTGGTCCTAGTTTCCTTTTCCACGGGAACACAGACAAAAGGAGCAACACAATGTAAACTTTCTTTGCTCTGGTCACTTGTCCCATTATCTGTCATCAGCCACCAAGCCGAAGTGGGTCATGCACACTTTGTTTGAGATGTGGTACTCATGTCTCAGCACTGGTCTGCATCAAGGGTACTAACACTTTAAGATGCCAGTAACTCATCATTCAACCAATAACAGCTGGGGCAACAAGCAATGGATGTCACATCCTATGTTACTCTACCCACTTGGCGTAATGATTGAAGTTTATTTGTAACCAAAGTGTGATCCCCATTATACACACCTGGTTCTAACATTTGTTTTATTGAAGGAATCTGTAAAGGAATAAAATTGCTGAGAATAAATTTCTGCCTTGGAGAATCGTAAAAAACCTCACTTTCAGAAGCGATGTCATAAATGAGTGTAATCAGTATTGCCTCAAGGGAAGAAATTAACAGACAAACTGCCTTTAAGCAAGTTGAAAGCAATGTAAATGTGGCAGGGGGGAGGGTAATGAAAACACTCCACTGAGGTGCGCTTGAAGGCACCAATCACAGAAATCCAGAAGATAAGTGCATACCACAGCATCACGTAAAAAGATGATGAGGAAAGGCTAAAATGCTTGTCATGAAAGTATCGTTTAAAATTTTACTTAAGTGCAAAAGACAATCTCAGTGACTTAAGAACTACTTCAAATAACAGAGAAAAAAAAACAAGTGGCTGTAGAAGGGCAAGTCCAAAACTGCATAAAAATTACATTATTTAAACCCAGCTAAATGTATTCCTTTCACAATTCAGTCAAACCTCTCCCACTATCTCTGTACAGATATTGTAATGCCATTACCTATAATCCTCTCATATTTGACTCTCTATTAACAAAAAGCACTAGCAGCTTGGGTTTAGATCTTGAAAACTTACAGTCCATGTAATTAAAAAATCAACAAAATCTAAAGGGCAAATTTGCCACTTTCTCATGGGCTTAATGAGATTACGTACTGTATAATAGTTTAACAAGCACAAAGACCATACCGTTTGAAGGGACAGAGTAGAAAGTAACTGCTACCATATTGCTTTTGCTTTGCAGAAAGCAAATTTAAAGCAGTGCTTAAGTGCATAATTGAGCCACAGTTATTTGTATATAAATAGAAGCAGTTTGCTTAGTAAGAAGCCACTTTTTTCTCTCTGATTCATGCAGTGCTACTCTGATCTGACATTTGTAATATCATAGAATCTTCCTATTACTAGGAATCTCTTATCGACCTCCCCCCTCCCAGAGTACTGTACTCTAAGAGCCACAGGAATTGTACTGCAACAGCAGCTGAGACGTTGGAAAGGCAGTTCCGTTGACCAGGCTTGGGCCGACAACAAAGTGACCCGGGCATAGGAAGGTTCTCCTTTTTCTTCCACATGCATCCTCTGCTGGGAAGTGCAGGGAGATGCCCAGTGTCCATAGTTCCCAATGTCTGTGCAGCAGTGCAGTGTGGAGTGGCCCTTCTGGCTTCCTGGTGCTTTTGGGTTAATGTTTGGATGGGGTTGCAGTATTTTTGTCTGGATCTGGCCCTGTATTTGAATAAAAGGCAAATTATTCAAGAAGTGAATTCCTACTTACCAAGTAGTGGTAAAGAAGTGTTTCCGATGTAAGATGAAAATATTACATACTTTGAAGAAGTGATCTAAGCATAGACTGTTAGAGTAATGTTAACATGAATTTGTGGGTGGGCAAAGAAATAGCTAAGAGATGTGAATTGATATCATGCATTTTAAGAGATTATAAATTCTGAAATCTAAAGATTAAACTGGCGAAGTACTGAAAATTGAAATTATGTGAGTAGCATAAAATACATCAAATTCAACATTGAATAGAGATAGAGAAGGACAGGTATTGTATTTATAATTTCATATTTAATTCATGTTATTAATTAATTTTAAACTATTCCTGAATTTCTAAAAGGATGTTAAATTAGATACAGCAGTAGAGAGTTGCACACTGCCACCACGTCAGTCTTGCCTAGCAGCTGAGGTAAAGGGAATCATGAAGGTCTAAGCTCAAGTTTCCCTTTCTTATTCTGTGTTTTGAGCTGGTCTTTTTTGAAGTTAACATAAGGTTGTTCATTATTTTTGTGTTTTATTTTTTTTTCACAGAAACTCACTTTATGGATTTCTGCCCCACTTACTCAGGAACTCAACATTGTGATTTACTAGAATGGTCAGAAAACACTGATTATGTCCTTTAGCATCCTTGGCTCTCAGATACTGATTTTACTTTGATTTTAATGTAAAAAAACATATTTAGCCATTGAAACATTACTTATGCACCTGATGACTCATCTTTTCGTATGTAGTATTTGTAAATCAGTGTTCTTCAAATAAAATTTTCAATAGTAGTTAATGGTATTACCATAAACTGATGTGTGTTCAAAATATCATAGAAGAAATCATCCTGAAAGTTCTCTCTCACTGCAGACAGAGATAATATTTGGAAATACCCTCAATGAGACCATATTCTGGATAACATACACTGGGTTTTGTAGGGTGGGGTTTTTTTCAAACCTATGGTGGCAAAAAAATAAGGAACAACCAGCAAGGCAGCTTAATTCACATAACCCTGTTCTGAGGGAGGCAATGTGAGTCTGTCAGGAGAATGAATGCTTGGGAAACACAGCTAATCAAAGGTTGGGGATACCTAGATCTACTTTATTCTTCAGCTATTTCTGGCTGCAGAATGATCTCCCAAGAACATAAGAAGCTCCAGCCCACGGAAATGGCTCTAAGGAGTCACTGTTATATTAATAATATAATACATAATCAGCCATTAAGACAATATATAATGCATACATATGATAAATATTAATATAGTATTATAAATATTAATATAATATTGTATGAGATCTATAAAGAGCTGATATAAATCAGGGAATAGTACTAGACTATAAAATCTGCAACTGTAGTGATCACTTGCTTTTGTCTCCTTTTCCATGCTCCTGAACTGTAATAAACACAGCCCGGACATGTCTTGGGATCTAGTGATCACAGAAAATTTGTTGAAAACCCATGGGATTTCTTTCAAGAATCTGGTGCTTTCTGGAGACTGTTCTCAGTGTTAGAGTAGCATGTTAGGTGGCATCAAAGAGGTACCTGCTCTCAGTTTTCCTCCCAAAGTGAGTATGTTAGCTCCTCATCATGGCAAAAGAGCAAAGAGAGAGAAATCTGAGCACCAGGTCAGAGAAAAATTTGTAAACACCCTGACTGGGATTGGGGGGATGTGATGTTTTGGTTTGTTTGGGGGGAGGGATGGGTTTTTGGTGCAGAGGGTTTGTCTCCAATCTGCCTCACAGAGTGGGCAAAAGCGGGAGTGAGAGATGAGAAGGAAAGTGGTAAATCTGCTGACAAATGATGAAAGAGGAGACTGGTGTGGAAGTCACAGCACAGATGTGACTGGAAAGAGGGGAGATATCACCTCTGTAAAGAGCCCTTGGCTGGATAACATGTGGAGCCAGACAGTGCTCACTGGTTTTCTGTGAAATCAGTGACTAACCTAGCAATTTCATATATAGTTTAATAAAATAAGAGCAGAAAAATACCCTCCTACTAGAATCAATATGCTGTTCAGGCTTGTATTACAACCTGGATTTTGTTCCTTTCTTGTTATCTTGCTCCTTGTAGCTTCAGTGAACACAACAGGAAATCACTAGTCAGTAATACATCTGCCTTGGGCTCTGATTTCACATGTCTACTGCATGAAAGTAAGCAAGACAGCCCTTGCTTGGCATTTATATTAGGGACATCAAAGAAAAATGGAATTTATGTGTGTGTGTGTATCTGGTTATTTATCCTCTCTGAGCATTGGACTGTATGTGTAATTTTAGACCCTTTACCCTTTTTTGAAGATCTGGTCCCACCCCAACAATTTCTTCCTTTTTTTGTTTTCGAGAAAAGGATAAAAACTTCAACAAAAAATACAGAATGTGTGTTACAAGTGATACGAGCTACATCCAAGAATCTACAGCCAAATATTTTACTGTTTTTTAAGATTAGATTAGATTAAATATGAACTTCCTCAAGTCTTGTCATGGATTAAATTTATTGGAGATACAGATCCTCAGTGGAGAGAGAACTTCTCAGGCTGTGTCTGTAGTCAACTCCTTTCTCCAGCCTGCCTTTGTTAGACATAAAACCCACCAGCTGAGTCCTTCAGAACCTGAAGGAGTTGAAATGTAAAGGCAAAAGTCTTACTTTGCATTTCAAAACCCCATTAATTCTAGGTTCCTGCCTTACAAAGCCATAAAGGGAACACAGAAAAATTACCAGCCAATGTACACTGACCATGAAGAATATGCCATTAGGCTTCACTTCTACAGAGAAAGAAAAAGTAAACATTCTCCATGCTACTCCAGGTACACTTTGATTTTTATTTTAATCTAAAATGGGTGATTTTAGGTTTAATCTCAAAGGATCCTGCTGCCCATTCTTGTGAAATGTTCATTCTGGTTTTGTATAACATGAAAAGATGATGGTAGCCCGTATCAGTTACTCTGAGGGAAGTAGCACAAATTAGATGAAGAGAACATGCGCAAAGGGTTCTACCATGCTCAGTAAGCTGGACATAGACCCCACATTTTGATATGGCTAAATGTAGTATTGTATGTCTTGAAACAAAGAATGGACAAAAGAAGATGGGATACTGCTAGAGCAAGGAGAAACTGGAGGAGATTTGGGATCTTGTTGGACAACCACCTGGCATGAGTTCCCAGTGAAAGGTTTAATCAAAGAGGTAGAGCAACCTCAGATATACAGACAATTAAAGGCAAAGATGTTACGATTCATCTGTTTGATATACTGGTACCTTCTTGCTGGAACACTTTGTCCCATTCTGGTGTCAGAAATTTGTGGAATATACTGAAAAAGAAGCTGGCTATAAAGAAAAGCCACAAAAATGTCTGAAGCACTAGAAAAATGTGTCTTCCAGTGAGAGCACAAAGGAGCTAAACCTGTCTCTAACGGCCAAGAGAAAGCCCAGTCCCATGACAGTCTTGGTATAATTATGGGGCAAAAATACAGTGGCAGAAGCTCTTTAAACTAGCAAAGGTAAGATTCAGTGTCTGTTAATGAAACTAGGCAAATTCAAAGGCTAATATCTTGTCAAGCGTGCGGTGAAATCTCCCGAAGTCAGTATTTTTCAATGAGAAGTGAATGTGTTTCTTAAAGAAATTCTCTTTCTCTTTGGAACTGTATCCCTAGCTTGTATCATACCAATTGATCACAGCAGTCCCTCTTGGGTTTGCAGTTATGAATAATGGAAGCGGTGTTTTGTAGTTTTTTTGCAAAACATATTTAGATTTCTGTGACAAGTCAGTGCTTTTGGAGGCCTCCACATAGCTACAAAGATACAAAATGTCATTGGCATAATCAGGTTTTTCGTAAGTTTTGATGTGTTACGTATTTAAAATGTTTTATTTCTTGCAAAGGTTCTGTAACTACTTTTTCCAGTCCCCAGGTGTAATCTCCTTGAGAGTTAAAGCAATTCATTGAGATTCTCATACAGGGACTATTCGCGACTCAGGTTGCCAATGTGTCTAGAACAAAGAAGAAGAATATCACTGGGTCTATGATGAGCATGAAATAGAGAACTTGATAGCCCTGCAGCAGGACTGGCTGTGTGGAGCAGTGACTCCTTTCCCCGGCCTTAGCCCTTGCCCGTGGGCAGATTTGCGAAAGATGCTTGGCTGCTGGTATGACACAGGAAGGTGAGTGTGATATCCACACATGCTGAGGTGACTGGGGATGGACATAGGAACAGTCAGATGTCATTGTTAGACTGTTAGACTACATTGTGTCTGCCAAGTGAGACATTTACTTCACAGGACATCTGTGATCTCTGAATAACCAATACTAAGACTGTAATGAGAAATATCCTCTAAGTTGCTAGCTGCCTTCTCCACATCCTGTCTTCATCCATTGGTGACAGTTGGTTATGAAGTTTCTCTCAGGTCTGCCATGGTTTCCTGCTTTAGGCCTGTCTGAGCCTTTTCCTTTTAATGTTGGTCCCAATGCCTTTTCCAAGAAGTAATAACACCATTTGGGGGTATTTTCCCACTATATCAAGAGTCCAGATCACAGATTTGTAATAATTCTTTGGTAGACCATGATGTCGTAATAGTTTTCCAATTATGCATAAAAGGTCTCTAAACTTCTACTTTAAAAATCAAATTTTAAACCCAGATAAAATATAGAAATTTCAATAGAAATTCAGAGCAAGCAAAAAGGAAAGCAACCCTGTTCTCTGCTCTTTGAAAGGGTGTTTTTTTAACCACCTGATTATGCTTTCTGGAGAATAACTCTGAGAAAGCCGAGATAAAAAGCATGGCAATTACTGGATCTATATATATGCATATGTTCATATACATAAAACTTTACACAATAATTTTGAAGATACAAGCAATGTTCCTCTCTTTTTCCTTCCATGGGCAAAGTCTGCAGGGAAAACTGTTATGAGCCGTTGCCAAGTTGGTAAAGACAAAAGAACACTTCCTTAATACTGACGCGGTTTTAGACCAAGCAGCTGGAAGTTCTGTACTTTATGGCAGAAAAGAAACAGATTTTTTAGTAACACAGAAGAAAATAATATAGTGCACAAACTATGCAGCATTTCATTATATCTTAATCTGTTTCATTTGATCATAGAGGTTTAGAAGCTAGAAAAAGACAAGGTGTTTGAGAAACTCCAACTTATAATGTCTGGAATGAACATGTAGCTGGAAAGCAATGGAAGTAAAACCAGTGTTTACTGGGAGATGCCAAGAGTCTGTTTGCCTGTCTGAAATAGATGCTTCCTGTTTTTCAGAATTCAAACCATGAAACAACAATTTGAAGACTGTTTTGTCTTCAAGAGCTCTTTTGTATGTGGATGGACCTTCTTTTGTGTACATTTACCAGACAACTGTATTTTTGTGTGTATTACAAGTACTTCTTTCTTAGTGAATCACCTGCAGCTATACACTTGAGCCCTGTTTTGAAAAAGCAGCTATTTATATATTCATAAAATACACTTGCACATTAAATGTTCATGTCAAGTTGGCAATAAAAATAGAATACAAGGATGTTTTATTTAGGATTTTAGAGGAGTTTATGAAACTGCCGTTATATAAAATATTTGCACACATTTTTAATTTTAAATTGTCTGAGGGTAAATTTAATCTTTTGGGTGATGTACAGAATTCCTACTGGCTTTTCTGCAAGTGATGTATATGGCAAAGGTGCCCCTTATATTATAGCATTTTAATTCAGATGAGCAGACTTTTGAAGTGAAGCTCCTGACTGTCTCCATTTACTGCACTTGGATCAGGAAGCATGTGAAATGAATTTCTTTCACATAAGCTGAACTAGAACAGGTTCTCCAGGACAACATGCGGTGCACTCCAACCATCAAGAAGCATTCAGGCTATGTGAAGTAAATAATCCATAATGTGTATAGGGTAGGGCTGGCTTTTCAGCACCTAGCCTTCCACTCTGCAGTTTGGTCCTATTGCACTGTATGACTTTCTGAGGTAGGCATTGGCTTCAAGGCTAAATTTAGCCCAGTAGTTGGGCTAAATAGCTTGAAAATTGTTTGAAGCTTCCCTAAAGATTGATAGAACTGGTGGGGGGGACAGAAAGAAATCAGAAAAAAAAAATTTACAGAGAAGTTTGGGCATTTTGGTTGTGTTTGAGCTCATCCTTACACATCAGAGAGGAGGGGTAAGATGCACATGCTGTGCCTTCTTCCCTCTGAAACTTCATCCATAACAGAAATTTGACAAACTTTTAGCCTAATTGCTGGAGAGACAGTGTGATCGCAGCACTCCCAGCAGCATTGAAATACTCTTACTGCTCCTCTTTCTGCTTTATCAGTTTAGCCTGCTACTGCTAACTTTTCTGGGACAATCAACTTTCATGACTCCTAATGTTACATCTGTAATACTGTAAGAATACCCTGTTTTGAGGTGCAGAGGTCAAATCAGCAGTTGCCAAAATGCTGTTTTATGAAAGCCATCCTTTTAAATATGACTTCAATTTATGTTTTAATGATACTCACATGTTTAGCAAATACACTCTACTGTAGACATTACAGGTACTGGTGACATAGTATTTTTATTAACCTACTTCAGATACCCTTTAACAGCTTTTTGCTGTGTTCAGTTTCCGAGCAGAGCAGTATATCTCTCACTTTGTTTACTTCGCTGTTCTTCCTTTTACTGCTTCATATGACATCCTTTAACTGTAAATCTTATGAGGCAGGACAACTGTTGATTATTTGGCTCTGTATTCTTAATAGAGCTTATTATACTTATTACTAAGCATGAACCTTAAAAAGCAACGATTAGCTTATTACAAGTAGATCTCAAATCCACCCCTTCAAGCACAAATGCTTTCTTCACATTTTTTTCTTTTCCCACCTCTAGAAAATAGAAGATGCTAATTTAGAGACAGTATGAAATTAATCTTCCCTGTAGTTGTTATTATCACTGGCATAATTACAATGGGTTTTATACGTTAGTTCCTATGCAACCAATACTTGCATATGTTCAACAAATCAAACCTAACACAGTTCCTTTTATTAACGCTACTTGTTCTGTGCTATTTAGGACTAGAAATTGCTATGGGCTTCTTGGTATGCACTATGCTTTCTTTGGTGTTACTGAACACAGGGAACAAAAAAATACGGAGTTAGATTCCTTCTCCTTAAATGTAGGTATCTATCTGCAGCCCAGACTTGGAGGTGAGTGGGGTGCCCCTCGCCATCAGTGCAGAAAATGGCACCTCCACAGTGTCTCACCCTCTTCTGAAGCAGGCTACTACTTCTGGCTGGGTGCATCCCACCCTGAATCCCATTGCTAGCATTTACCAGATCTCACCGATCACATTAGAGGTCTAGACACCTACCCCCACATACACACCTACTCCGTAGACTCTAATACTAGATGAGATGATTTCCATCCAAGGAATCATCTGCTTCTAAGAATTCAACTGCTTCTAAATTGCAGCTATTCAGATTGTCAGGCACCAGATTGGAAATGCACTGCAAATCTCACCATGGTATTTTTTTTCCCCTAGATGAATCCTGAACAGAGTATAGGAGGGAGAGCTCCTTCTTGAGATGGTTTGTCGCTTCCCAAGAACTGATCCCTACAGGTTCCCAGGAGAGCCAGCTTTACACAACAGGTGAGAGGTCCATAGTCTTCCATGTACTGTCCTTCGGCAAGAAATGTATGGTGCTGCAGAAAAATAATGTTAATCAAAACACTGACAAAGCAATCACAAGGATAATGCAGTTTATACTACTCATATTATAAAGGTTTTGCCAACGGATAGGAATGGAGACAATGATTGTGAGGAGCAGAAGGATTATGAGTGAGGGTGGGCTTATGAGACATCCAAAGGGGCTACAGTTTTCCTATTAGCACTGTTGGGAACAGCACAGCTGGTTTCATAGCAGTAGTTTTATAGTTTTTCCTCTCTTCCCCATTCAACCTGGGGTTCTGCTTCCAGCCTTGCCTGTGGTGGGGAACCTAGCACATAATCCATTACACTAGGCTTAGAGTCATCTCCACTTTTTGAAGTTCCTTTGAGAAGGAACTTTTATTTTTTTAAATAAAACTGAAGAAGTGAAGCACAAGGCTAACAGTTTAGGCATAAAGTCCGGGAGATATTTGCATACCGTATGTATGGCAGCAATGACAGTCTAACTGGTTTGGCTCAGCTAAGTGAACTATAAGACCACTGCAGGGTACTGATTAAAGGTTAGCTCTAATGTTTTGTGGGATAACTGGTTCCTTAATCTTACTCTGACAACCAGCCAAAAATAGGCAAATGATCAGTCTTACTAATGTTACTTAACAAGTACTATTGCTTCAGTACTGCAGCAATTGCAATAGACAGAAAAAGTTGGATGTTTCAACTATGTAGTTGAAACTGTAGGAAAATCACAGAACTAGGACTATTGCTTTCAGAAAAACACTCCATGTGGAAAAACAAACAAATAAACAAAAACCCCAACACAATCTGAAGCATTATTTTACAAGGATACTTTTGCTGTTTGTTGTGTTAAATACAAGTACAGGGTCACCTTATCTGCTGCGCTTTTTTCTCTGCTCAGGTAGGCCTGAGCTGTGGACAGACCAGCGGACATTCCTTGGGATCAGCAGGCTGTTCTGTAGGATGCACCCACTTTGGGCACCTGTAGGAGAGTGGGAGCTGCTGACTAAAACAGGCAACATATCAGACCTTAACAGATTTAAAGTTCATAGGTATTTTGTAACATTGACAGCATGTCTGTTAAAATCAGCTAATGTACAGGGATGGGAAAAGCCTGGACAATACTACAAATTTACAGTAGGTAACTGCTGAAGCAGGAAGACTTGACAAAGAAACCCTGAAGGGAGAGAGTGACTGAAACGATCTTTAAGAGAAAATATCTAGGAACTCTCCTTTCTATGGCGATGACTTCATCACATTCCTGCGCATCACTGAACCTTCCCTGAGAGCTGCAACACCCCTGGCACTGCTGTGTGAAATAACCCAGCAGAACACCCGAGCAGCCTGCAACGGGGAGAGCTGAGCAGCCACTCTGCCTGCTAGTGACACTGCGGAGCAGCAGACACAGCTGATGGGGACAACTGGCTCAGAGCACAGCTGGCAGAGCAGCTCCCAGCCAGCCCGGCGGCCAGGACTGGTGAGCAGCCCAGTGGAGCTGCCAAGTTCAGCTTTAGAGCAACTGGGTCCTGTCCGGCTCCTCTGCACAAAAGCAGAGTGGTGACATGTTAAGCTGATACAGCACCAGCCAAGCTCTGTTTTTTGGGACAACAGCTCGACCCCTGATCAGGAGGATTATATGATGAAAGGTGGGGGATGATTAAAGGAGGACAGTTCTGGCTGATGTTTTCTTCGCTCTCGGGGGTGCACCAGGTCAGGGCTGCAGCCTGCACTTCTGAGTTTTCCTTGCTGTAAATTGTTTCTTACCCAATCCCTTAAAAGTTTCTATTATTTAAACTCATGAGTACAAAATATGGTGTGTCAAAATTTTCCTGTCTTAGGCTCATTAATCTAATTAATGAGTTTCAAGCTGACACTCAGACTCCTGTATTTCCTAAGGCCCCTTGGAAACAATATCCAGTGTCTGTGGCCAGCCCATCCTTGGGGAAAAGGCTACAACTCACCTTCTCCTATTCTAGAGCACTATAAACTCTTTACTGCTGTTATCCATCTCATCTCCAATTCGATGCTGGACATACTCCTCTCTAAAACAGGGCTCTGTATATTATATGTATGATCTATATCTTTGCATCTTATAGACATGTGTTTGCATTGAACTATGCTGCACCATTATTCCAGGGAACCCAGTTTACTATGAAATTCCAGCCACCTAATAGAACTACTTTTATTTCTTATTAATGATCTCCATTATGTTTTATCTGTGAAGTTTCCCAGTAAATGATAAATGCCTTGAATAGAATTGATCCTACAACACGCCATTATAAATGTGTTCTAGAATTACTTTCTGAGTCATAATCTTTCTAGCACGTATGGCCTTCATTTTGTATAGTGATAATTTTTAATCAGCACATCATTTGTTGAGAAATTATATCAAATCCTTTAGTAAAATCTAGATGTATTACATTGCACTGCCTCCATTCACTGATTTTATCAATAGAATTAATTATCTGGCATTCTTTGTTTTCTGTGTGCTCTCTGTTGCCCATCCTTTGCAGTTATCTTCAAAATCCACATATTGAACCTTAGCCTAATTTAGTCTCTTTGAGGGAGTAACAATTCCAACGTTAAGATGGTGCAGAGCACAAAGAGAATTCAGAGAACTACTAATAATAACCGTATGCTGACTATTCTTCAGCTCTGTGCTGGGATCTAGTTGTTTCACATTAATTGCACTACTTCAGTTAGGACAGAACATGAAGTACCAAGTCCAGAAAAGGACTTTGGTACCTACAAGTTACATCTTGAAGTGTCCATATTACAGGATTCTCCCATCATCTCTAGCAATATTGATGCCATCAAATGTAGGACCAACAATGGAAGTCTAAGGAACAGCCCAACAGCAAAGATAGATCCTACGAAGGTTTTGTACAACAGTTTTAACTCTATTAGTAATGTCATTCTGTATTAATCAGATAATTTGTACTGTGGCAGGTAGTATTATTGTGACTAGATAATCTTAATAACTGTCTGTTGTATTGTAATTAGTCTTAAGATTTTCATTAGACTAACAATAAATTCTTGGCTTCCCATGTAAGGTGCATTTTCTTTCCTGCCCATAACAAGTTCATGAGTGCAACAATGGTCTCAGAATTCACTGTCATGAAATAACCATGGTAAGGAGCAGTGGCAACATAAACAATCACCATAGTATAGTTTAATTCTATTAAGTTTTTATTTTTATCTGAGCACATAATTTTTAAAAGGTATTTTTTCTGTAGTTATAGTTACACATATTTAGCTAAATAACTTCTGCAATCCTAACCTCTGCGGTAAAAATGATTCTTATAAAATAGGAGCTGTCCCTTGTTATTGCAATGTCGTATTTACATATCTAATTTGTGCCTCAATATGGCAAACATCACACTTTCAGTGTGGTTTTAAATAAAGCATGTGCATTCCATTGACATCAAGAAAAAGGATTGAAGAAATAGGACACAATTAGTTAAAATATTAACTATTTTGCAGCTGTAAAATGATATATTTATGTTTCAAAG
This sequence comes from Strigops habroptila, assembly GCF_004027225.2. Taxonomy (NCBI): domain Eukaryota; kingdom Metazoa; phylum Chordata; class Aves; order Psittaciformes; family Psittacidae; genus Strigops; species Strigops habroptila. The sequence goes on from NC_044279.2 coordinate 15,991,911, forward strand.
GTCTCTCTCCTCAAAGGGGAAAGGGTATTTAGAAATGTTTTAAACATCAAAAAGTAAGAGTTGAAGAAACCTGTGTACCTTCTATCTGTTTAATACAACTACTGTTACTATTTTTCATTTGCATTACAGATACAATTTCCCAGATAGCATACTGGGGTAAAAAGCCGTTGGTGGATATATGAAATGTGTTCGTATTTGCATTTCTCACCCTATTTGTCTTCCTTTACTACAAAAGAAGAATCAATTTAATTAATAAAATCTAGATAGCAAATGTCTGTAAGAAGCTTATTTTGGAAAGCAACTATAAAAAGAATAGCATATTTTAATAGAGCTTTTCAAAGGTAAGCTGAAAGGGTAATATTAGGAATTCAGCTTCAGACAATATAAAGAAGAGGGTAAATGCAAAGTGCAAAGATTCATTGCACAGTGAAGGATAGAACTAAGTTTTGGAAAGTAATTCAAATAGACCCTTGTGCTGTATTCATTTTATAGGAAAGCCATGGGGCAGACGTAAGGCAATGGTGCAGAAGGTAGTTATGGCTTGGCTTCTACAACCTGAGAGTCTCTTTTAGTATATTAAGTTCACAGATTGCTCGGAAAGTTGCACCAAGACCGATATTAGGACCAATGCTACAATCTGCCCATGGTTTGGGCTTCTTCTAAATGAAATAAAAATTAATGCTTTAGTCTAAAAGAACAAATTGAGCTAATTTTTGTACCATGACTAATGTTTATTTCTTTCTTTACCATATTATGTTATGCTATGAGAAATTACTACCATAAACAAAAAAATACAACCAGGTTTGAGAGAATAACCAATAAAGACTTTTTCCACATTGATTTGCTGTGCAGAGAGAGGCTCCTGTGCCACAGGTAGGGTTAGCGGTAGGGCTTCAGCATCTACGGCACTGATCTGCTCTGCAGCCTGAAGAACCACGCTAACAGGAGCCTCTGACGAGGCAGACAAATGCAAACCCCTGCATTCGGGACGGATAAGCCCAGGCATGGGCACAGAATGGCGTCTGGGGGGCTTGATAGCAGCTCTGCAGCAAAGGTCTTGGCATACAACCAACTGAACATAAGTAAGCAGGGTACCCTGGCAGTCGTGAAGGTTAACAACACCCCGGGTGCATAAGTAATAGCATAGCCAGCAGGCAATGCCAGTGATTGTTTCTGTCAGGTCACATCTGGGTACAGCATTGGGACCCCTGCGATAAGACAGTCGAGCTGAAAAAGATGCCAGTGCAAGATTATTAAGATGATTAGGGAGCTGATGAATAGAACATAATAAACAAGAAGAACTAAAGGAGATCTCTTTGTATATCCTGGAGATGAGGACAAGGAGTTGTCTAACTGCTGCCATTCATTACCTGAGTGAAGCTAGCTGATAGCATGAGGGTTGCCTCTAAGGTGCACAAAAAACAGGACAAGAGGCAACAGTCATAAGCTGAAGCAAGGGAAATCCTAATTGGATACAGCAGAAAATTTTACAAGTGGTTAAACAGTGGAAAGGGTCACCCAGCGAAGCTGCACAATCTCTGCCTAGCGAGTTTCAAACCCCAGCTGAACAAGGCCCTGAGCAACTTGACCTAGCTTTGAAGCTGGCCATGTTCAGAGCAGGGGGACTAGATGAAACATGGAGGTCACTTCCAACCTCAGTGATCCTACTGCTCTTTGATGAGAACAGCAGGTTTCCACGTTTTGGACAACGTGAAATAGTGCTTTCCATGCTACATTAGCTACCATGCTGAGATGGCCTCATGATGCAAAGCTGCATTCAAGGTTCATGTTAGATTTATAGTTGGACAGACATCTACAGCAATAAGTAAAATGAAAGTTACCGAGTTTAAAAAGTTGGATTAAATTAAGCTTTAGATAATAATGAAGAATAACTAATTTGCAGCATTAAGATTCTCCACCTGGAAGGACTATTAAGTCTAAATATAGATGTTAGAATGTTAGAATCATAGAATAACCAAGTAAAACATGTTTTTAATTTGAAAAGGGATGATAAAATGGGTTTTGAAACATGACTGCTAAAATTTCCTTGCCATACTGTGGTTCTGCAGTGTGAGAGGCCTCTCAGGCAATGCTACAGCCAAGGCAAGGGTTAGTCTTGAAGAAGGTAAATTCAAGATTACTGACGGAGCTGAGAAAAAAACTGAGTTACAGTTCAACCACAGCTGAAGTGACTCTTTCTGACACACAGTTCATGATCCAGTTCATGGGATCTAGATGGCACTGAGGAGAACTTTTGTGTTGGGAGTCTGCTTCTACAAGATGCCAGGTAGTAGAGGAGTTTAATTCTGTCTTGAATTCATGGGCTGGATCTTGGAATTAGGTATGCTGCAAGGTTAAACCTGGACTGAGAGTTAGGATTAGTACATCTTCAGCAATTATGTATGTGGCGTATGAAAGGCACGGACTCAGAGCATCTTCATGCAGTGAATCACTTTATTGCCTATTGCTCTAGCTTTTATACCATTCTAGCAAAAGATATTTTTAGCTTATGGCTCTACCTTTTATACCAAGCTAGTTTTAGCACATCATGTTTAGTTCCTCATTTACAGTTTTGTTTTTTCAACATTCTTCATTTCACAAACAGTCCCAAAATAACCAGTTCCTTATCTTTCTCTTCTCCTGCTCCTGTCCAGCTGGGTTGCTCTGCTTAATCACACAGTGTACTTCGCTTCTTCTTTAACTCTTTCTTCTCCAGCCAAGCAGTTACTTCTCTTTGGCAATAATCAAATAGCTTCCATCCTCTCCTACATATGTATAAGGATTTTATCCTTGTGTTAGGAACCCAAGCTGCTTCTTTATAAAGACTAATACTGAAGCATGTATAATATTTTTTCCAAAAGGCTTTTAAAAAGTACAAACTTTTGAAGAGCCTTGCCCTTTTAAAGGGTTATTTATGTTTCTTGGGAAACATACAAACTGGATTAAAAATATATTTTGTAATCAAATATATCAAACATAGCTATGCTAATTATATCTCTATGAAAAGACACATCAAAACTGTAAATGACTGAGGAACTGAAGTTAATATTTAAAGTCTAATGTTAATTTGTACTAAATTATCTGTTAAAGTCAAGCAGCTTAATTAGTTCATTGTTCGTTTCTGTTCTGTTGAGTTTGTTTGAGGTTATTTAATTTTTTGCTATGATCTGGATATCCAATATGTTTAAGAATCATTCTTTTTCTATTTTTTCTCTTATTCATGCAAAGTAAGATAAATTTACCATTTTTAAAGCTACTGAACTAGCAAATCTAAATTTTTTTATGTATTTTATGTATTACATACATGTTTATACGTAAATTTTAAATTGAATATGTAAATATGAAATGGGGAAGTGCTATTCGAATAAATGATCTTTTTAATTTTTTTTATTTCAGGGAGGTTTTTGTTTACCTCTGAGGAAAATTCAGAATGCAATCCATGTGACTGTTTTAAAATCCACCATTTACTTTTGCTTTGCATTTGTTTTGGCCTTTTTTGGTGGTTTGTTTTGTTTTGAGTTTGGGTTTTTTGTGGTTTGTTGGGGGGTTTTTTCCCACAAAAAAGAACAAAGTGTTCATGAAGTTACTTTCTCAGCTTTGACAAATGCCTGTTGCACTGGCAGCTAGCCAGCATCTTTTTTGCAGAATAACTTTAACACAACTGTGCTATGGTTACCTAAATAGTAAGATAATTTTCATAGAATTCTTACTACTGTGACTTTGGAATGTTTGCTGCTGGTATCTGGCAATTGCCCCAGGCAAATTAGTTCTTTATTTTTGAGGATAAATGTTTATTCCACAGTTGGATAAATAATGTGTATGAAGTCGCTTTAGGGGAAAAAATATTTCATCACGATGGAAGACCTTTCTCTAAAGAAGAAGAAACAAAAGGTTCTCATTTATCACAGATCCAGAATTAGAAGTCCTGGCAGCCATCAGCACAGTTCAGTCTATGGTACTGATACAGTTTAATTTTTCATATCCTGTTAAGCATCAGAATCTAATTTACCTCCCGTTTGAGATGATACACTGTGGAATTCTAAGTGGTATTTTAAAAGTGAAAATACCACTTACATGGATCAGGTCTGATTTGAATAATTTGTGGATATGAACAAGTACATTGAGACGGCAGAATGTGACAAGTGAGAAAACAGAAATACTGTACTTGTACTTTTCACACAGGTAAAGCAATAGTACAATAAATCCTCCAAACTCAGCCAATGTTAAGTGTGGGGTTATACCTCACTTCAGTCAGGCAGACTGCTGCTGCCCAACAACACAGTTATGAGTTCAAGCATATGGTTAAATGCATTCCTGCATTAGTGCCACAGTCATTCTGGAAGACAGTCAAACTCATTACATTATTTGGGCTTCAAATTTTCAGCCTCATTAAAACCCTAATTGCTTAAATGTCACCATGAAATGAGGAAAATCTGATGGACAGTGCTCCTGAAAGACAATCCACATGCTGTCAACTGTTTGTTTAAAGTTATTTTAATGTCATGGAAAATAATATAGAATTAAAATTCATGAAAGATAGAATAAATGAGAATGGAAAAAAGAGGAAATATTTGTTTTAATTCACTTTCCCATCTGAAGTCCTTCTCTGTTTCCATAAAAGAAAGTGAAACAACTCTCTGAAGTTCTCATTTCTTCTGTAGATATTTTAGTGTTGCTACATGTCATTACTAGAAGTCAGACTGCCTTTTTGATAGTTCATTAATATTATCATAAAATCAACCCATGTCATAAATGCTTGCTAACTGAGACTAGAACTGTCATTATAAAATGCAATCAAAATAAGTGCTGTAAAGTTGGAAAATTCAGTTCATATAAATGAGTCACAAGTGGTTAAAATCAGCTTCTCTGAGAGTTAGTGTATTCATTTTGGAGCTTCCTTCTGGTAAATGGGCAGAAAAAGAAGACTTTGCCCCACAGTAACTATAATTCTTCAAAACATCTTGTGTACAAGGACCTCACTTTTGGTGCAGAGATCTCCAACTGTATATATGGTAGCCAGGTTTTCACCCCACACCAAGCGGCAGAGGAACCCAGACCACTGCACAGCTCCTTCCCTGCCCAGAAACCTGGTGCTAGGAGTAAACTATGGGCTCTGCAGAACCCAACTATGTGGAGTGGCTCAGAAAATTACATTTACTCTAAAATGATAAACTTTCTTTGAGTATCTGAAGAGAAAGATCTTAGTGCTGGAGGCCTTTCCTGGAGGTGAAAGCAAGAGTGATTTAGCGGATTAAAGTCTGCTTTGACAGACTGAGCATCTGACCTTAAAGCTCCTATTGAAGAATAGTGATTGATAATTGTGGGAGTGGAGGTTTTTAATAGTGTTCCTAGTATTTCAGTTATTGTTGCTTGAAACCTTGTAGGTTGAGACATAAAATCAATTGCAGAAGCCAAATCACATCACATCACAGATGGTACTGGTAGTCTGTTATGCACTCAGAAAGTATTTCAGCTGGAAAACAGAGTGTTTCATATCCTCTCACAATTTCACCAATACTTCCAGACACAATTTTTTCTCTTCCCGGAATCCAGATAATATTCCAGGACCCCATTCTGTGGGGAAAGCTTACGCTTTATGGTCCCATGTCTAACAGTGGGTTAGCAAATATGACAGAGAACCTTAAGAAGCCATACAGTTTTTCCTCTATGAAAGTAAAGCCATGTTCTCTTCATGCCCAAAAAGCATTTGCTGGTTTCTTCCACAAAACAAATGTAAGCTTGGGAAAAAAAAGAATCAGTAAATTAATAAATTAATTAACTTAAAATCAAAACCAGCTTTCAAAATAAATTAGGGACAGAGCTTCACTGTAAGCCTGACTGCCCCAAACATAGTACATGTCAGGGACCTGGCAATATGCTGGGATTTCATTTATCCTTGAAGGAATACAAAAGCACCCACCACTTTTTATTTTTCAAAATGATGAAGCAATAGGCATAGTATGGGCACATATGGTGACAGGTTTTCTAAAATTCTGCTATCTCAGCTTACACTGAGAAAGTTGTGAAAGAAACTGTTACAAAGCAACTGACAGAAATGTTAGGGTTCGCTTCTTGCTATTTAGAATATATATTTAGAATATGTAGTGTTACCCTGGCTCCACTGGGAACTTTCTGGGAAGCTAATATAATATGTGAACCTGATATATCATCCAGAATATATATTTTTGTGAGTTCAAGTGTGTGACTATTGACAGGCAGTGTATCCAACGCTTACCCAGACCAGTCCAGGTTACCAACCTCACCCCCACTCACCCTCACATTTGTCTGACTAATTAAGGGTAGATAACAGATCAGCAGGTGGTGCTACCTGATGGAATCTGTCCCAGAGCCTACTCTCGAAGATTAAATCTGTGCCTATTTTGGCAGAGACACTGAATTCTTCCATGCCCGAAACTGTGTGAGCTGATGTCTCCTCTATGTTATTAGGAACTAACATGAAGTCTTGTGCATGAGTAACAAAAGGCACAACCCCACTGATGCAAAGGGATGGCTCAAATATAGTAGTTTGGATTGTGCTGCTCTTGGCTTCGGAACTGCTGTAAAGGTTTTTTTCCTAAAAGAACTGAGTTTGATTCCAGTTGCAATAAAGAAATGTAGAACATACCTATTAGCTGTGGAGGCCAAGTGTGCTGATTTTTTCTGCATTAGCCAATTCACAAAGCAAATTTCACACATGAACACTTTGTCTCCAAAGATGTGTTGCTAACAGTGGTAGAGATTTTAGGAACACTCTGGAAACAGGCAGAGGGAGAAGATGTGGGTAGACATTAGGCAGAAAAAGAAACTATGAAGTACATCATTATTCCTAAGTGATTTGTAACACTCACATATTTTCCGCAAATCAACTGATATTTCTTAGAAATACGAAAGACCTAGAGGTGAGTGGGCATGGCAGGGAACGACAGAAACCAATAATTCCAATATCATCAAGAGAAGTCCAAAAACATGGAAGTGATTGAAGAGGAAGAAGTAGATTTCCTCTTCTGAACTTAAAATACTCATCTGATCTTGTGATGAATATGTTGAAGTTTCATTTTGGTGCTGTCTGATCTTATGCTCATTGAAGAGAACACTGTTATTCAGACTTTTTGAGATATACTGTATGCAGACAATCTTTTTGTCACCATCCCTTGCTGCCATATTAATCACTTTTACTTTAGCAGCACCTGAAAATGTCTGGTGCCATGAGTTAGTTGTCTTTCTAGAAAAATGGCTTTAAATGCATCTTTACGTTTTGCAGGCAACCTGTCCAGAAATTAAATCCGTCTGGCCCATGGCTCAGCTGAAGATGTATAAAGACCTCATCAGTTTGATTTCTTGCCCTTTAAATTGAAATCTGAACCCTAATCTGACTTTGTTAACTGCTAAAATCTTGTACTCAAAATACTCCCAAGTCACATTTTTAGAACTTGAGATCCATGCTACATGCTTCACTCTAGAAATGAGAGCCAGAAAAAGCGCCCAGTAGATCTGAAATTCCTCCAAGCATAGATGTAGAGACCTTACTGTGCAGTACTGTTAAGACATGAAATGGATTGGATGACACATCCTGAATGACTCTGAGAGCGGTTCAGGGGTCTTTTTGCCATTTTGAAGACCTCTTGAACAAACTGTGTCAGGAACTTGTGCTATTTAGCCTGGAATGGCTGTACTGATGCTATGGAAGAATGCTTTCCTAAGGATGTGGAAGGAAGTAGCCTTATGGTTGTGCTGATGATGATCTGTCTCTTCTGGCCTGGATCAAACTGGAAGAAAGTTCAAAACAATCCAGGAAACTTTTATCTAGAGCTAAAGGTACGTTGACAGATAACGTAGCCAGTAAGCATAACATAGTGAGATGAGAGTATTTGTTGGATAACTATTCTTTGTGTCTTTCGAGAGGGGAAATGGTATTTATATTTTGTGACTTTATTCTACACAGAATCAGTGAAGAAGTATACAAACAAATGCATCACTAACTTGTTGTGATAGAGAAATGGTGAAATCATTAGCTGTCTCTGCACTGATGACTCACTAACTTCCTTATGCTCATGCCATGATGACAAGGTGATCTTTTCTCCTGCAGACAGCAAGGATAGATTTCAAAGGCTTTGAAACACAGGCCTAGATACTTTTTACTGAAGAATGTATTCTCCTTGACACTTGTGAGACTGCAGACGTAAGCCCTTGAAAAACTAGTATTTAAAGTGAAAATCTTGAAGGAGTGGAGATTTCTTCTTTATGTCTAACCTCTGAGTCAGACATCTCCTTTAGACTTCACTGTCATAAAAATAGAGCTCAATCCATTTGTGTTTTCAAAGCGGATTATGAAATCATAGAATTATAGGATATAATTCATACTAGGAGAATAAAGGCACTGAACATATCCTTCAGCATGTTGTATTACTGATGGCTTTTAAAGCATGTGGTCTGGATTCACTCACTGTGCTTGCTGATGGTTCCAGTAATGATGGTGGTGCTGACGGTTCCAAACGCACTAGCAAATGTTATGTCTTTGGTCAATGGATTAAAAAAATCAGCAGTAGTGGAGAAAAAGGAAGCCAAGTATGGTAATCAAAAGCAGGAAAGAAAGAGAACAATTCTGAAACTGCAGCGTGTATTAGGATATTGGCATTGTTTCAGTGCTCTGTTCAGCTACCAGCAAGGACCAAGTAATGGCTAAGTTCATTCCATTCTTCAGGGTCTTGAAAGAAAAAGTTTGACAGCAACCAGGATGAAAAGCTGGTGTTTGTTAGATGTTAATTAGGGGAATTACCCAACAAGCACTTGAGGAGGAACCAGACAATATGGTATATTCATCACAGATTCAGACTTAGTGAGCAGGATTTTGGTTGTCATGAAAATGGTATTGGGTTATAGTCGCAGTTGGTTTGTTCCAGTAACACTAAATCTCACTTCTAAGCTCTCACCTATACTCATCCACAAATTCTTTCACATCTATAGAACAACTGCCGTTTCCAGTTTCTTAACTTCCTACAGATTAGTCTGTGTTAGTTTTGTGTGTGTGGTTGGCTTTTTTTTAGGAGTGCAAAGATTGAATCATAAAACTTTTCTTGAGATGTCTAATAATGATCTACGAGGCAGAAAGCTGAGGGGGTGGAAGAGAGTAATCAATGTTTGCATCCTGCGGCATTCGGGTTCAATTATACTGCTGAAACCTGGAAACAGTGATGTTTTAAAGCAATCACTCAGTGTTACACATTACAACTATTCTGGAATCTGTAGTTTGTTCATAGTTTATGCTATAATTACTGCAAGTATATCCTTCATTCCTTAAATTAGGTTGCACATATTGAAGCAAGTTATGTAGATATCTGATAATTAGCAACTGCTGATAATAATAAAGTAACAATCACAAAAGAAAGCAAGGAAAATATGTCCTGCTTTCTGCTGCAAAATTGTCACAGACTCAGTGATTGCATTCAAATGTCAGCATAGCATATACAACACACAGCCCTGATGGCTCTTTCGCACTGCAACCTGATAGCTATTTCATACGTAAGTTCCAGATACTGTCCTAATACTTAGGTATTGTTCTGGTCCCCACGCCTCAGTGCCGTTTAAGAATGAGTAAACATAAGGTGCCTCTCTGGAGTTACAATAATGTGTACTTAGCCCCATTGTTGCATATCTTTCAACTAGCCCTCAGTTTAGTTTTTATTTTTTCTCTTTCCCATATAAATCACTCTCAGTGCTTGAGAGCTATGTATGTATTCTAAGCTGGAGCATTAGAAGACAAAATAGCTGTGCCTTTATAATCCTGAGAGAAGATGGGTATCTCCCCAGCAACATTGAAGACTTAATGTGTCAGATGAGTCTGACAAATGGGAACTGGTCTGTGGTGGCCCGCCCCCAAAGCCCTGCTAACTTCCTCAGCCTGCTCACTTTTTGGAGGTGGGTACGGTTTGGATTGTACCATCTCGTTTTTTGCCCATAAATGGTAGCCAAGGGCAACTGAAGGTGAAGATGATGAAGGAAGGGGAGAAAGAAAGCAGATGTAAGAGACCCCACAAGCCCCCTGCGCCTAACGGCGTGGACATGGCAAGGAGCCACCCAGGCCACCCCTTCTGGCATGGGCTGGCCCCCCACATCAGAATGAGTGTGCACGTTTTAACAGATAAAAAGCCCAGGGTTCGGGAGAGACAGGGAGGCGGATCTAACTACCACCTAGGTCAACGTTGCCTCCGTGGGGACACCTGCTAAGGTAGTGCCTGCCACCCCCTCTCATCACAATGCACCTCAGAGCTGGCCTCTTGGTCACTGGACAGCTGTGTGGGTCCCTAAGAATCTGTGTTTCACTCTTTTAGCTGTACCTGTCTAAATCTCTGTCTATAGTGTTATATCTCTATAATTGTTTTTTAGCTAATGTATAATAGGGTAATAAACCATCTTTTGCTTATTTTGTGTGTGTGGCTTAAGTTCTCCATTCGTAATCTCTTGATCCCCAAAACACTTGAATTTCCTTAACTGATTTCTTTCATAGGATGCTCTATTTATGAAATCACCAATAACCAACTATTTCATTTTTCTAAGCAGAATAAAGCATTACGGTCAGAGAATATAAAAATGATCCAACCAACCCCTGACCTGACCCAAAGCAGTGATCTAAATTGCATTAGTAGGAAAGAATATAAGAACATATCACACTTATAAGGGTATACTTTTAAGTTACCCATGCCTATAGTTATTAGAATGTTACATATTAGATAGCAATATATTATTGTTATTATTATAACTATTCATGCCTTTAAAGTTATTCATGCCATGCCCTGTGGGATTCACTGATTATGTTTAGATTTTTACAGTAGATGAACAGTATTATAATGCTAAAAAAGTTTTGTTACCATAAAATCATTTTTTTTAAAGTTTTTAGTCATCTAGAACCCTACCTGTATGCCTCCCAAGACACCAGTGGTCCTTCACCCATCCTTTCACACTACTGTTTTGACAAAGATAATAGTGAACTAAATTTGACTTTGTTATTTTTAGCAATTTCAGCTGTAGGTTGGCTGCCTGCAGACACACCTAGAATTCTTGTGAAGGTACGTGGTTTCTTGCCTGTACTGAAAACGTCAAACAGGCTGTCTTAAGAGGAAACGCTTTGGCAATACCTGATGAGAAATTGCTTTGTGTGCAAAAACTAGTCAAGAGAAGAAAAAGAAAGAAAAGAGAGTTCAGGTGATAACTTCATGATTAGAAGTAGGGTGTGAAGTCAGAAGTTTCTGAATAAAAATATCAGTTATATCTTCCCTGAGTTTCTGCCACTGAAGTTATGTTTCAGATGTGTGCTGTGCAAAGGGAGTATACATCCTGTACATAAGACCATGTTGCTGTCTTCTGTATTCCCACTGCTTAATCTGAGCTAACCAGGTATGCAATTTCTCCATCCATCATTATTTTGATGGACATCATGCATTGAACTTGAATTACACCAACAAGAATCCAGAAATTAAATTTAAAATGAATGTATTCTGATAAGGTATGATATAGATGATATGATATAAAAGGTCCTGCACCTGGGTCGGGGCAGCACAAATACAGGGTCGGCACAAATACAGGCTGGGCAGAGAATGGACTGAGAGCAGCCTGGAGAAGAAGGACTTGGGGAGTTGATTGGCAGAAAGTTGAACATGACCCAGCAGTGTGTGCCTGCAGCCCAGAAAGCAAACTGTATGCTGGGTTGGAACTGAATGATCTTCAAGGTCCCTTCCAACCCAAACCATTCTATGATTCTATGAATGTTTGTGACTTTAGAGCCACAATTGTCTTTTAGAAATAAACGCAATAAACTTTTCTTTTTACATGTAAAACCGTAACACCCAGACGAGTAGAGGACTTCTGTACAGGATTTGGGCTGATATTTTATGTGCTTTGACCTGTCCTATATACTGCGGGACTACAGACATGGTATTTAATTTACCTGTGCCTCACCTTCCCACCTGTGATATGGGGACATTAGCACTTCCATCTCCCATCAAACTGCCTATGATGAGACATGAACGTCGGGGGCTACTTAGATGCCATGATGATGGATACAAATTAAACATATGAGAGGTGAGATGATGGAACTGTTGTGATTACTGTGAATTATCCTGAACAGATTCAGAGTAGACTGGATCAGTGGTCTTTAAAAAGAGGTGTACACAAGTGTGAGAAAGTGAAATTCCCATTTTGCAAAGTGCCAACGCATGTTATAACTGCGGTAAGCCCACAGCTTTTCCCTCGAGTTTCTTGTAATAACAATGACCGCTGTTTTTACAGGGGCAATCAGCGCTAATCAGCCTCGGTGTGTTTCACGACCCCACTGCGCACAACGCCCCTCGCCAGGCGCACCGCTCCCGCCGCGCCCCCTGGCGGCATGGGGACCGCCCGCCGGCCCTGCTCGGCCGCGCCCCGGAGCGTCCCTGGCGCTTGCGGCTGGGCTGTGCCTCCTTCGCCGGCCCGGCAGAGCGGGTCCGCCTCACTGCCGGGCGGTGAAGTTTGGCACGTTACCGGCCGGCTCCCCTGTCGCCCGGCTCACTCACAAACGGGACAGGAGGGGATTCCCCAGCCAGCCCGTGGGACGGGGCGGGGCGGGAGTTTCCGTGCAGGGGCCGAGGGGGAAACCATCGCGGAGACGCGGGAGCGAAGGCGCTCGGTCCGCCCCTCGGGCTGGCTCCTACCGGAGCCCTTCCGCGCCGCACACGCTCTGGGGTGGCTCCGGCCCCGGTACTGCTGGGTCCCGCTGGGGTGCCGGAGCCCGCCCCTCTCGCCGGGCCGTCGGGGGCCCCGCGCTGGGGCAGTCACGCGCGGCTCCCGCTCGCGGTGACGTCACCGCCCCGCTCCCGCCTCAGCCAGCGGTGGCAGCCCCCGGGCGGTGCGGGTGCTGCTCCGCGCGGTGCGGGGCCGCTTGGCACCGCCTCCTGCCCTCCCTCTCCGCCGGCCGGCCTCCGCCTTCCCTCCCTCCCTGCTCTCGTCCCTGCCTGCCTCCAGCGCTGCCCCATGTTCGCGCTGGAGAAGCCGGCGGGGCAGCCGGCGACGGGCAGAAGTGGTGGGTTTCCGATCATGGCGTCCGTGGGGGATTTTAACGTGCTCAGCTCCAGCATCCCCGCCACCAAGGTGGAGCTCTCCGTGTCCTGCAGGTAACGGCGGCGGCGGCGGCTCAGGGGCGCGCTGCCCGCTCGCCCCGGGGCGTCGGAGGGAGAGCAGACAGGCGAGGGGCCGGCCCCACGGTGTGCCGGGGCCGGGGACCCCCGCCTGGGTGTTGTCAGTGGTGTGGGGCAGCGGCCGGGCGCGGGGTTGCCCTCCACATGCCCGGTGCTGTGCGGGGCGCTCCCCCCAGCCCCGAGGAGCGCTGCCCAGCGCGGGGAAGTTGTGAATCCCCCGCCTCGGGCAGAGCCTGGGAGCAGCCCAGAGTCGGCTGCCCGCCCGCTGCCGCGCACCAGCCGTGGTGCCGCCGGCGGACCCGACGGAGGAGCGGCTGCGGGCTGGTCACTGCTGCCGGCACGGGGGAAGCCGGCGGAGGGCGCGGGAGCCGCCTCGCCGTGCGCCGAGCCTCCTCCAGCGGGTATTTAACTTCTGGAGCTGTCCCAAGTGCCGCGGTGGGGACGGAGAAAACTCCCATCCGGAGCAATCCTTTCGCAGCGTGTTTAAGGCACCCTCTTGCAAAACTATTACGAAACCGGGCGTGTTACTCGTCACGTTTTTAGTAGCGCTGCTGCCGATAAATTACAAAAATGACAGCCCGTAACACCACACCTAGGGTGTGCAGATTTGTTCCCGGACAATCGTTTGTTTATCGGCATTCTCCCTTGAAGCACATAGAGTTTTCCATTAGAGGTCTGAAAGTGTTTTTATTTGTGGGCTTTTATATTTATGTGTTCGTTCACATTTCGCAGCTTCCTTCGGTATTCCCTAGAAGTTGCAGGGCGGTTCCTTTCGCCGGCAGAGCTGGCAGCTTCTAGTGGATAATTTGAACTGCTAGTGTTGTTTCCTGTTGGGAAATGAAGCAAAGTTTGTGCTACAGTCCGTTGCTCTATTTTCCTAGCTCCTGCTAGGGAGCTGCTGCTGTTAACACTGTTTCTACGAGGAGAGAACTGCAGTGTTCTGAACTTCAATTCAGACCACTCCCTCTCTTTCCTTAGTAAATAAAGTACGATTTGATGTTTTATGAAGGGTGCATTTCAAAAGAAGTCTGAGACAATGAGAAGTAGAATAAGATTGAATTTGGAATACTAAACTAGTCACCAGGCTGACATATGAACGCCCTGATGTATTTACTGCCTGTCTCCGCAAAGTTCACTGGCAACAACCTCAGAAAGCCCTGGTCCCCTGAAGGGTGGGCTGCTACATGTAAAAGCAGTCCAGGACTTCTAGTATTACTGCTGGGTTCCTCAAGTAACCTGTCACAAATAATACCAGAGCATTCATGCTGGATTTGAGCCTGTTCCCTTATAATGGGAGTTTCTTTCATTCCAGGTATTGTTTGTATATATACCTGCAATGTTTTCTTCAAACCCTAGTTCTGTAGCGATTTAAGAATCCATCAGATACTTACAAGGAAATGTAGGTATATGACATAGTCAATGAATTCTGACCTTAGCTACCTTTCTGGTAACTAATTTCAGTATATAGCTTCAATGTTTATTTCTGCATAGGTATCTTTAAAAGCCATGTCTGTTTTGTTAAAACTGCTTTTTTTCTTGTTTAAAAAAATGGTCTGCCATCCCAACATGTCTTGATGTCAAGTGCAGAGGATGGGGATTTCCATGGTGATTCCTTTCTTCTTAATGTTCTGGGATGACATCTTTGGATTACAAAGTCATGCTTCAAAATTGAGTGTAGAATGAGTGACATTGGGACAGAGATTAACGATTAACACATTTGTGATTCATCTGTAAACGTTCATTGGCTCAGGCTTTCGGAAAGTAGTGCTAAATGAAATTGTGAAATACAGAGAGAGCAAACTGCAAAGTTCAGAGAATGCTGAAAATTCTTTAATAATTAGCAGTTGTGTATTCCTTAACACCTGAAGAGAAACGCTTTTAAAATAGTTTGGGTCATGACATAAATTTTCCCTTGGTAGCTGGAGTTATAGAGGCAATTTGATCACTACTTTCCATCAACAATTGTCAGATGATAACTATCCTTTCTTCCTAGATTTTTTTTTTTTTCCCCTTTTTTTGCTTGTTTTCATTATAGGAAGTCTGGGAGCTTCTTCCGTTTGTACAGGTGGTGTACCTTGGTGGACAGTGAAGCAGTACAAGCTATTTGTGTCACAAAATAAACTTGTTACTGTAGACAGTTTCCTTACGTCTGTTTATTTATTTATTTTTCCTCTTTCTTTCCTCCTTCTTATTCAATAAGGAAACAGCTTCTGTTCATTTAAGCTTTTAATTCTGTATGGTTTGTCTGTCAGCATTTCCCAAGTTAATTTGTCCTGCATGCTGGTACTGTCAGTGTTACCAAGTTAGCCAGGTTCCAGTACTATGCAGATGGCATTGCACTACTTCTTATTCTGCATGCCAGGCTGTTCCAGCTTCAGGGGCACATCAGGTAACCTTCAGGAGAAGTGCATCTCATGGGATGAGAAATTGTCTATGAAAATTATAAAATCCAGATATGTTTTGGATATCAGGTGATGATCTTTAAACAGGGGAAGTTTAGATTAGATATAAGGAAGAAGTTCTTTACAGTGAGGGTGGTGAAGCACTGGAATGGGTTGCCCAAGGAAGTTGTGAATGCTCCATCTCTGGCGGTGTTCAAGGCTGGACAGAGCCTTGGGCGACATGGTTTAGTGAGACGTGTCCCTGCCCATGGCAGGGGGTTGGAACTAAATGATCTTAAGGTCCTTTCCAATCCTAACTATTCTATGATTCTTTCTGGGGTATGACTAAAAACTTTTCATATGATTCTCATGGCTGATAGAATGGCAGCATTTGGCTGCAGTTTTACAAATGCTAGAAGAACAAGAAATGAATTTAATTCTTTCTAGTTATTGCTAGTCAGTGCCTACCAAGCAAAATGTTGACGATTCTTTTCTGATTCTTGGAAGATGTAGATTTACAACCTTCTGAGTTGTTTGGGTTTTTTTTAATCAAAAATCTGTGTTCTTTGGCTCAAGAGCCAGATGTAATGTGGCAGAACAACGTAAATGTGTCATCACAGAGGATCCTCTGCTGTTGGTAACAGTCCACTATTGCCTAGATCAATTGTTCTAGTAGCCATCTCCCTCTGTGCCCTGTAGCTTCCTTCATCATATGCCTGAAGGACATCCATGGTTTGATGAAAATTTCACTGTCACCTGCTCTGCGATCTTTAATTGTTGCCACCTGGCATAATTTTGCACGATTGTCATGTGGTGAAGGAGCAGGACCTTGGCTCTCCACTTGGTGTGGAAGAGAGAATATAGGCTGCTCTTTATCTTTTACTCCACTACTGTTTTCCAGTCCAAAGGTTCCTCTTCCTCTGAGGGCATATTTGCACTGCATGCTGCTTATAGGCCTGTGCCTAGACTTGAATCTTCACTTACTAGCTGTGTAAACTTGTGGTCTCATGTAAGCTTCAGGCCATGTGTCTGTCACCGTTATCTCCCCCTGTGGTGATGTTCTTCACCAATTCCAATCTAGTTAAATCTCAAAAAGCTTCATATTCTGTTCCCATCTTCCCTACTATCAGTGCAGTTATGATGTAGTTGACTGAACTTAGCATATTTCATGTTGAGAACACAGGTAGATAATGGTTGTCACGTATCTTAAAGTTTGTGCTATGTGTGAACATACAAAGTTCAACGGGCTCTCAAGTTTTTCACTTTTTGTTGTGATCTGTATAACAGTGATTTCTGCTTCTCATGGTAACTGTGTGGACAAACCCAGGTGTTTTCCTGTTGTTTCATGATTGAGCCACAGCCTTTATGAAACCTTATCTTACAAGAAAGGCCAAGAGTTTCATTAAGCCTCACGTTAATGGTTATTTACTTACTGAATTAGGAGTTATCCGAATTATCTTCTTGAGAGTAATTTTTAATATCTAAATTGAAGCTGTCACTTTATGACTTCTAGTAGTGAATCTGAAAGTGTATGACTTCTAGTGGTTATCTGAAAGATAGTAAAAGTGTTGTAACATACTGACACCGTGTAGGGTCACTTTGCTAATTCAGAAAGTTTGTTATGATAGTATTGGTCTGCGAGGCTTTATGCTCAGCCAAGCAGTCTGTCCTCAGTGTTCTGGATTTATGCTGGGTAGGCTCTACACTGGCTGTATTCCCACACCAGGCATAATGTGTGTAAAGGCCGCATAAATGCCTTATCATGATTAATTCAACAGAAATACAACTGGTTGCCCATGCCTGGTTTGCATCAGTTCTATGCCACTTCACAATTTGTACAGAAATGTAATATTAATGAATAGGCTGAATGGAACTAAGCAACTCCTATTCTCAGTAATGAAGATAATTTAATTTCAAGCTTCTTGCACAGAGGAACAAAAATTACTACTTCAGATTTTTTGCCTTTCCTTTTGTTTGGCAGTCTGAATGTCTTAACCAGCCACTTTCTAGTGGTTGCGGCACCCAAAAGTATGTTTAATTATATATTTGATTGTCCTAGGCATTGATTTCTGGCAAGATCACTTCTCTCCAGCCAGCGTAGTTACCTCCTGTATTTTGGAAATACCAATCATTCGTTAGAAATCCCTGTCACTGAAAGGTGCAATGATAAAAGAGATATCCATAACAGATTATTTGTTGTTGTAGCTCTGTGTAGTACAAAATATAGAATATAAAATTCATCCTGGTTGTATGTCTGGTTTTAATTTTCCTGCTTTCTTTATGTACACGTGTCCAGGTTGGATTGAAAGTCTGCGGAATGGCTGCGTGTGGCCAACAACAGAAAGTTGATCCTGCATGTTTTTGCTTTGAAATGAAACTGCCTGGACAACCAGCGGCTCCAGCTGAGAAAAATGAGTGTGTTGGGGGAAAAACTATAAATGGGTGACAGTGTCCATCAAGGTAGTCGTGGAGATGCATTCCTGATAGCTTACATGGTTTGGCTTTCACCTGTGTGTCTATGTTAGTTGAACTTCAAGCATGCAACCATGTGACTTACAGAATTTAAGGCAGATCTGTTGCCCTGTAAATTCAGTATTGTGATTCCTAGGCCTCAGGTTTCACACTAACTC
Source organism: Strigops habroptila (assembly GCF_004027225.2). NCBI lineage: Eukaryota > Metazoa > Chordata > Aves > Psittaciformes > Psittacidae > Strigops > Strigops habroptila. Next base: position 16,010,088 of record NC_044279.2, read on the forward strand.
TGCAATTCTCGGGATTTGCCCACTTGTCTTTGCCTGTATGGAGCTTAGCTGCAAACCCAAACCCAGTGTTTTTTTAATAACCAGATGGCTACTGCTTAGTCAGTTTCTCTTTGGCTTGTTTTTGTGTGGTACAACCATATTTCTTTCTACAGATAGTGGTAACAAGTAGTTATTCTGTGTATATTGATGTATTTGTGACTCTCAAAGGACAGTGTAATGCAGAGGAGCATTGGCATGGTGTGATAGCAGAGGCCTTGCAAGTGGGGACACAGGACACAGGTGGGGGAGCAGAAGCGGAGAAGAGGGACAGCTGTGGGGACCCCAGTGCTGTAAAGAGATCACCAGTGATTGGTAAAAAGTGCAGGTGGGGAGCTGGGCAAACCTGTTTTCTGGAATAATGAGGCGCTGAGAGAGCAAGTCTCAAGCGGATGTGATACACACCATACGCAGTAAATTTGGATGTAAAATGGAGTTGCAGACCAATGAAGCAGGAGCGAGGTGTAAGAGCATGTTGGGAAAATAACCCAGATGGGGATTCTCAGAGTGGGGAGGAGGAAGCCATCAACATCATACTCCTCCTGAGACCACCTGCTCCACTCCTGCTGCCGCTAAACTTCATGCTTCTCCTCAGACAGGACGTGGGACACTGAGGGATGGCTCACTGTAACACCCTCCCACAGCTGACATCAACAATCTTAGCCCTCAGAAGGGTGCTATAGAGGAAACCCTGACAGCAGGAAAAGAGAGAGGTACTAGGAAGTGTGAAACGACTTTAAATGTATTATTATGAAGACTTTCTGTAGTAGTATTATTTTCCTCTTTCTCTTTCTTTGCCCATCTGGGCAGTGCTTCACCCATTAACAAGAGTATCTTGCCCAGATTTTCATAATCCAGTACTTTCTGTCTGTTTCCACAGTATTCCTGCAAAACTATTGCTATGTTTAAGTAAATAAACTTGACACTTCCTTTGGGTGTTGTTTTTTTTTTTACACCCAGGAGTAGTCAGCAGCCTTAATAGAGGTTTCAACCTAAAACTTTGTGTACATCTAGCCAGAGAAGACTGGGGGTTGTCAAAAAATCATGGAAGCCCTGCTGGTCTAACCCTTCTCGTTGCTTCTCCCTTTCTCCCTTAAGAGATTGGCTGCCGAACCAGTATCTGTTTAAATTGACAAGGAAAGTTACTGGGAGGCTGAAAACTACTTCTTGGTCACCTTGTGAACAAGCAGAGCCAATTAGTTCTCCACAGGTTATGAAGAGGTATTGTAGATGCTTGCTTACGCTTGCATATCAGAGGTATGTTTGCTTTCTTCTTGGTACTTCTAGTGCCCCAAAGAGTGGAGACAATGTAAAACCAGAAGGAAGGGGTCATCCTAATTGCCTCTTGGTCAGGAGAGCCACCATTTTCTCACCTGTGAGCCTTTCCCAAGAGAGCCAGTTATTTTGACAAGAAGATAAAATTCTGAGAAATTGTCTAATCTGCTTTTAGGTCCAGGGCATTTTGAATCTAGAGATCTGGAGGCTAATAGCTTCCTTTTTATTGTGTTCTGACAGAATACAGGAGGAGAGGGTAAATAGCTAGGGAAAGGTGGCTACTTAAGCTAGCGCTACAACAGAAAAGTTGTTTGTGCAATTACTCTGCAAGAAGTCAAGTGGATTCTTCACTCAAGTAGGCTCTTTGGATCATACATCATCTTACATAGGACTGTCCATTGCAAGTCCAGTAATATCAGTTAAGGCTGAGGGACAGTGTCTGCTAGGATGTCATACAGTTATGTTAAAATCAGTAGTAGAATGGATACCATTCTGCACAGTAAAAAGTGAGGAGATGCTTCTTTTTTTTTTCTCTGGGTCTTCCTTGAAAAAGGCACGTGGGCCCAACATTAAGTGAGGGAAACAGAAATGTATTTGTTTAATGAACTGTTTAATGAACTAGGTACAGTTGCTCTTCCCATGTAATGACCAAAGTGTACTGTGAGAAAAGTAGTGTACGCTTATATGAGAATCTGGTATCTTGAAAACGTATATTTTCAAAAAATTAAAAATAATTGTGCACGGGTAACTAACTTCTGTGTTTGCAAACTGCCGAGGGCTTTATTTCACAACCAAGGAATCTTTGCCTGCACTTAAATGTAATCTAAAGATGAAGAGAAACATAAACCCTTAACAGCTGGAGAGATTGTGACAAATTCATCTGAAGCAAACTGTATTTTTAGCATAAAGGATTTCGGAGCTGTTGAAAGCAATGTATAAATAAGTATTTTTCCAGTCATATGAACACAGTTGGGGATTTTTTTGTGTGCTTCTGTTCTTTAGTGCCAGAATTCTGCCATTTCTGAAGGGGGAATTGGATTTACTTCTGCTTAACAGTTGGATTTAACAAAGGGTTAAATTTAAAACAAAACCTGCAGAGCAGAAAGTTCACATATTGGTCATTAAAATATAGTCAAATTTGAGGCAAAGTATGTGAACAAGGTGAGTAAATGTTATTTTTTAACACAGGCCAATCTTTGTCAATGTATGTATAATCCATAGAGTGTGTGAGACTGTACAAAGCAACATAGTGTTTTAAAGACATTTGGACAATGCTGTTAATAACATGCTTTAACTCCTGGCCAGCCCTGAAGTAGTCAAGCAGTTGGACAGATGTCAGTCGTAGGTTCCTTTCAATAGAAATATTCTCTTTTATTCTTAAACAATTTTTCAAGCAAAGCACCACAGCACAGAAACTGTTATTTTGACAAACCTTCATGGAGCTGATGAAACTGTGTGAACAAAGTGATTCTGCAAGGCATAGCTAAATAGATTTTAACTTTTCTTGTGTATTGATTACATTTCCCCCCCCCCTCCCCCCTCCGAGAAATAGATCTCATGATACAGAAAAAGAAACCTTTATCCCAGCATTTGTAATCAGTCTTGTGCTTTCCAGTTTAGACAAGTAGGCATTATTGCTGTGGCTCCTATTTATTTTTTCCCTTAGTCATCTGTTCTATTGCAACCATTCTGGAAGTCCCACTCCAGAACGGGCAAGTATGGAATGAATTCCTTCAGAATCTGTGCTGGTAGAATGCTGCTTTCTGCACAGATGTTCCTAGACTTTTTTGCTGTAGGTATTTGATGTGTGTGTTTCTCCAGGTAAAAGCATATTTCTCCTTTTCTTTTTTTTTTTCCTTCTTCATACTTGATAGCAGTTCCTTCTCTTTTCTTCTTGCATTCTTTATTTGAAAGGCTGAATGCGCATAGAAAAAAAATATACTCCTCATGTTCAGTCAAAATAGAAGTCTGTTTCTCTTGATGCTTTGATTAGGAGGAAGAAATGGAAGTTTCAGATATTTCTGGTTTCTGAGTTTGTGAGCTTTCCTAGGAATGCTTCCTGGGACAAAATAGTGTACTACCAAAGAGAATGTTTTTCTCAAGAAAAAGGGAAAGAAATGCACCCTGTATTGCTCAGCTGGTGCAGAAAGTGCCATTGACTATTAAGAGGAAAAAGACAACATGAAGTTCCAGAAATACATCCAGTCTTTCTTCTTTTACTTTTAGCATTTCTTTTGGTTGTAGATTGATATCTGCTTATATGCCATGCAGTTTACATGTATTTAAAGGAGCACATTGATTGTTTTACTCCTAAAATGAAAATGTACAGAGGAAATTGAGCAGCTGCTGGAACTGTTAAGTGATTTAGTGGACAAATCAGACTTCCCTGCCCCCTGTTTGCGCTATTCTTTACGTTCCTTCTGAAACTGGCTGCATTGCTTGAACAGCTTGTTAAGTTCTTGTGTTACCATTTTGGCTGGTTATTAATGATCTGGAAGATCAGGCATATCTGCAGACTTTGCTGAAGATGTTTTTTATGTATGGTAAAATGTGTGAAGGGTTGAATTGAGGATATTGCAAGCTGTATTAGTTCAAAACACTTACTGACCCGAGCTGCAATGTTAACCTTTGGTATCTCAGCCCTTCCAGGGATACTGACTGTGTAGAAGTACTCTGAATTCAAGAAGTCCTCGAGCAGCTAATGGTTGATGACCAGGAACATCTCAGGAAGTGTTACAGATAATTACCTTGTTCTCACTCTGTTCCCGTAGTGGCTACTTTTTGCAACTGCTGGAATAAGAGCATCAGGATAGACTGAGCTACTGGTATGGGCAGTCTTCATGTTTTTATGTATATGGGAAAATAAAGGAAGAAAACTTAAAAAGAAACAAAGTAAGAGTAGGAAATATTAAAAAACCTCAAAGCATCTTGGCTCACTCAGTATGAGTCATTAAAATGGTTTAATCTTAATCTGCAGTCACAAATGCTAATATACCAATTATAAAGTCATTGCAGAGATTTATGCAGAGGAATTAAAATTGCTTGGAATCCTAATAGTGAGCATGGGAGGCCTATCCCAAAACCTAATGTACTGTCTCTTTCTCATAACCCTATGTCCAGGCTTTTATTATGCCCAGGTGGATTGCTATAAAACCAATTCTAGTTACCATAAATTAATGGCATATCTAGATATGTGTAACTAAAGAGGAATAGGAGGCAATTTTCATTTTGAATTGGCAATTCTGATATTGTAGAACTTGCCGTACAGTCTTTTAAAGCAGGTTGTAGTGGTCGTTGTCCAATACAGACTTGTAATCACTCATTTTCCTGGGTTTGTTAATATTTCAATTTGTATCTTTTTGGGTAAGGTAGAATACAGTCTCTCTCAGTGTCATTAAATGCGTATATAAAAATCCCACTTCTGAATGGATTAGAGAAGTTCTGAAGAAGCATTATGTGCAGACGTCAGGTTCATTCACAAATACTAATTTTAATCCTAGTGCCTACTTTGGCTAAATAAAACAGATGCACCCAACATTCTTTTAAAGCTATCTTTTGTTCATATTGCTTGTTCTGAAATGTGGACTTGGCAGTACCTAGATTAGGAATACAGTATTTTTTCCTTGTTGAAGTTTAAGTAGAACACTTGGAACACCTGTATTGAACAATGTATTAATACACTTTTAAGCACTGTTCAGTAGTACAAAAATAATGTGATTTAGATCCAAGAGTAATAAACGGTGACCTTTGAAGAGGCTGTACTAATTCTTAAAAATAATAAGCTGTAAGTGATGTAAACTGGTTATTTAATCCTTCATCTTGCTCCAGGGTAGGACCAAAGAACTTATTAGTACTTGTAGCTACCTAACATGTTCTTAAAGACTGTCAGTGGTGGAGATTTCACATCATATCTGGCCACCTGTAACAATGAAAGGTGGTAAAACAGTGGACTAAAGTTCAACGTCTGCACTTGCAGTGCAGAAGATTCAGTTTGGGGTTAAACCTGTTCCTACTTGCTCTGTCTATACGGAGATCAGCTTCAATTTGCAGCAACGTTTTCTTCCTAGATATGTTCTGTAGACTTCTTATTACTTCTGCTTCCACTGGACTCGGGTGGCTCCATGTCTGTCTTAGATTGCAAGAAATCAGTTTGCTCAAAACATTATTGCTTGAGTTGTTTACTAGTATTATGACGACCAGAAAAATTACTCTATAAAGTTGCTTTTTTGTTTATGTATTCCAGTATGTCTTTTTCCCAAAAGCACAAGATTCCTGTCTTGCATTCAATTTTTGGTCTGCTGGTCTAGAATAATTTTGGTATAACTGCTGTATATCTAGGTATATACAGCTAAACTGCATTTTTGCTGTGGATTAAGTTTAATACCTAACTTAAACTACCTGTCTTGTCTCTGTTCAATGGCATCCTGTTTTCACACCTTTTTTCTAGTTTGTCCAGATAATTTTTTTATTATTATTTATTTCTAATTTTGGATTATGAAATGTTGGTAACTGTTCTAAGAACGGTTTTCTGGTCAGTCCTAGTTCTCTAGGCTTAATGTTAATTTGAGCCTCCTCATCTATGTATGATTCTCAGTTGGCTGAAGTGTGGCTACAATACTGAGACCACTACACTGCACAACAAAGAAATTAGTTCTTACTACTTATTCCTAGGTATTTTGTAGATATTTGGAAAATTCCTAATTTTGGTGTGTTCTGTGTATGCTTTCGTTCTCTTTACCTTACTCATCCATGACAGATTCTTACAGATATTTCCTGATGGCTCTGAGATGTCATAGCCATTCTTTTAAGTAAACTCTAAAGTTTTTTGGGTTCAACTACCAAGTTCATCTCTGCTAGATGTTTGTGATTTAAAAGTATTTCTGTTCCTGATGCCCATTTTTTATATATATATACAAAATATATTTTTAATATGCTTGTCGTGTTGCTTTTCACTTCATGGTATTGGAGTATATGAACCACAGTTTGCTCAAATCCAAAACGTATAATAAAATTAAAATAACTCAAGTGTTAGCGCTGACTGACTTCTAGTAAATCTTGCATATTGGAAGGGTATAAAACTAAGCTGACTATCAAAATTGTTAAAAACATATGCATTGGTATGTTATTTGCATCTTTCACCATTTTTTATAAATAAGATTATTTTATCGCCTTTTTTTTTTTTTTTAACAGAAATCTTTTGGACAGAGATACATTTTCTAAATCTGATCCAAGTAAGTATCTAGCATTTTCTTTCTTTTCATCACATCTTCCAAATGTGTAAATGCTGGATGAAAAGTTAGGTGGGTGATTTTATTCAGTCTCAGGTTTATGTTGTCTTTGTGACAATTATTTAAAGTAATTAAGTTATACTTAAATAAGATATGCTTTTATATGAACTGGAATTTTAAAGAATCTGTATTCAATATTGCTTTCTTGAGCTACATGGTTCCTTATTTAGAAGTCAACCTACATTTTCTGAAAATTAATAAATGCAGAAAAGTATTTTTTTTTAATCTGTTGTTCTGGATCTCTTTCAAAGCTAGCAAGCAAACTTCTAAATAAACTAGAAGCACTTGTTGCTGCTAGTACATAGTGTCCACTAATCTTAGAGCCAAATGCTGAAAAATAAAATTAAGTTAAATTGTCTCTGAGAAACATAACCTTTCCTGATCAATAATTATATCATGGTTTATCACTTAATGTTTTCAGATATGTCAGGTAGTGAAACCACTTTCCTTGTGAGTTTTGTTAATGTATGACTGGATCCCACAAAAATTCTCATGCCTATGTATTTGTTTATGACAGGACTTTTGATTTAAAATCCATTATTATATTCGTGTAACAGACACTTTATGATATGTTTATCATAGAACTGAGACCACAAAAAAATTTCTTTTTTTGTGATAGTGTTTAATCAAAGTACTGCTATAGTTTTAAATTACTAGTCCTTAGATTATGGTGTCTTACCATATCATAGAATGGTTTGGGCTGGAAGGGACCTTAAAGATCATCCAGTTCCAACCTCCTGCCATGGGCAGGGACACCTTCCACTAGACCAGGTTGCTCAAAACCCCATCCAGCCTGGCCTTGGACACTGCCAGGGATGGGTCATGTTATCTCTCCATATATATTTTGTCCATAAGGGGTTTTTTAAGCCTGGTGTTTTCTTCCTTAGAATACAGTGTATTGCGCTTACTGACATTGGAAATAACCTGAGACACATATACTTCTATCAAGTGTCTGGACATGTTAGCATGTCCTGGTGGGATACGCTTGAGTACTAAATCATGTAACAGTATGGAAGATTTGAGTGCTTTTGTGAGAGTGTGTTTGTCCATTCTTAACACAGAGTTTCTTGAGAGAGATTCCACAATAGACTTTTGATGGGAAAAGCTTCTACTTCCTGGGGAAAAGCTGCATGAAGTTAGGTGTACCTTTGACATTCCTAACCTACAATACCTTTTATTTTTAAAAAGGAGACATTAGCAATACCATGCCCCTGGTGTAGGGAGATCATGCAGAAGCAGATCTGAGTGTTTTGCATATTACTACCTGTTCTTTAATTGGCTAATAAAAACTTATTTGTTCAGGTTAAGCAATCTTGAAGAGTGGTCAGTGACCTACTGCCGCTGATAGAATTCAGAGATCTCTTTATTGAATCAAGGCACCTTTACAAAAGTGATGAGCTGTCTAGTTTTTAAGCTCATATATTATTAGGGACAAGTGCTTCAAGTTTTTACCAGACAGGGAGCTGTGTCAGGCATAAATTGCAGGATTTGAGTAGCAGGGGACTGCAGTGTGACCTGTGTGGCAGGAGGCCATGAACCACCATGTGCTGTCACAGCAGATTCCAGTCAGCTCTAAAAGCCATGTGAGTAAATTGCCTGCCAGAACTTCTGCCAGCCAGGGGAGCACACAGGGCCCCTGCTCAAACCTATTTGGCAAGAAAAGCAGCAGCAGCAGCTATGAGCTAGAGCTGAAGATACTACTGCAGCCACACTTCCAAAGATACGCTGCTGGCGATGCATTCTTGAAAGGAGACACTCCATGTAAAAGTCAGTGCACCTCTGAAGGATCTGTGGCCTCCGGGCAGCCCAACACAGAGCAGGTGGGCAAACCAAGTGATTGTGGCTGGTTAGGTGGCCCAAGCTGGGGAAGGGACACAAGGAAACAGTAGCAGGAAGACCTAAGGGAATCCTAATATATATCTTTAAAATATTTCTGAGAAGTAAACTGGTGGTGCTTTTTGATGGATTCAAAGTATATGGAAATATTTTTTAAAGTGTCATAACCTCACCTGTCAGTTCAAAACACACTGCTTTCCTGTTTCTGGTAAATAGCTTATTTAAAGCACTCAAATTGGTGCAGTGCTATAGAGATCTGGTCTCAAGTTGTGAGTAGCCACTTATGCTGCCAATCAGGCCTGTCTGTACAGGTTAGCAGTACAGAAATGTGGAGTACAGTAATACTATCCTTGGCAAAGAGAGAAGGGAGAAGCCTGGGCTCTGGAAGTGCTCAAACTGTATTTGCACTAGAGAAATTACTTGGCAAAGCAGCTTTGATTGTGGGTGCTCTCCGAACAGTGTACACTTAGTTTTAGTATTCTATAGGGTTTTTTATTCGCCAATTTAGTTTGTTTGCTCCTCGTGTCCTTTAGTTGAGCACAGAGATAACGGATAAAGACCATTCTTAGGCTAGTCTGTATACAGTAACTTTATCCCGTTAGCTAAAAAAGGTGTCAAAACCAGCATCGTACCGTCACAAGATGCACTTTTAGATCTACTGAACTTACAACCATTAGATCTCATATAAGATAGAACCATGTAGCATCACTCTGTATGTTGAGGTCTTGTTGGATTTGACTAGGCCAATTCTAATATGCTTTTCAAACTCCAATGCAGTTATCTAGAGATCATATTGATAGTGAAAATCTGATTTCATCCTCTTGGTCTTTTTCTGGGAGAAGGACACACATAAATATAGTTGACTCCCATGTCAACATAAACAGTCTTCTGAAATTAAAAAGGAACTTGTGATTTTTCCAGTTCTCTTGGGAGGTTTGCTTAGCCATGTTTTGATACTGTAATTGCTACTCAGTATTTATTCCAATTCTGACCAGTTCCCTGCAATCTAGAATATTCATGCCAAGAGAAAGCTGGCACTTTGCCTCCCTCAAGGCAAGTTACAGAAATAACATAGAGATATTAGGTATAGATGGGACAGACTTGGATAGCCCTTTTCATGAAGTATTTTAAACAGTACTGAGGTCTCTTACTGGCAGTGCTTTCTCCTCAGTGGAGTCAAAGCAAGTCATACTGATTTACTGCAGCTCATATATATTGATTTACTGCAGCATTGGGACCATTCTATTCTTTGATTTTGGAGACCTTTTTTTTTTCTAGGAGTATTTTTGGGACAACTTTTTTTTTTTCCCCTCTCAGAGAGAATGAGCTAAAGCAGTGCTTTCCTCATGAGGCAGGGATAAGACCTTCAAAGGAAATATAGATTAATGAATTTGGTATGTTTCTTTGCCTAATGAGAGTTGGGCAGATTCATTTTCTTTCCATGCACTGGCTAGCCAAACTGAACTACTGTGCAGCTGTGGTGGCAGCACCATGGTCAGGATGGAATGTCCTAATGTGGAGCCCTGTGACTCCTGGTTATGCCGATAGAAAGAGTCTGATATGAAAGAATGGAGAGGTAAAAACTCTTCCCCTGGAGACGCTCCCCATAAAAGATAGTTTCAATGAGAAGAATCTCATGACAATTGGGACAAAGGGACCTTCAGGAAGCTCTGCCTAGAAAGCATAGAAGCTGGTCAGTGAAGAGTAATGGGGAGCCCCTGTTACATCTGGCTGTAGAATCATGGAAAGATTTAGGTAGCATGGAGGAAAGACCAACTTCATTGTGGCTCATAATTCTTTGGAAGGAATAGATGTGTTGTTATGTTTGGGAAAACTGAAGTGGGCGGTTTGGGTGTAACAGTAGTTCCCAGGCTAAAGGAAAAGAATTTATACATTGAATGGGAAAACACCAAAGCAGGGTAAGGGAAACTCCAACAATCTGGGAAAATAAGAAGGTGCAGACTGTAATATTTTGGAAACTATCTACAACTGAGTGATAACTGTTGACACTTCCACCCTCTTCTTTATTGCAAGATTTCCTTAAGTTTACCTTGAATTTGACACTGTGGTATCAGTGTCCAGAGTTAAGAGTTAGAAATGTTAATATTTCTGATCATAGGTATGGCTGTATCTTCACTTGGAAGAGCACATTCTGTGTTAACAGGAAGGGTATTTCCAGAGAATTCTTTTTTTGCTTTTTTGGTATCTATGGGAATTTCCTTTGGCATTTCCTTCTTCTCTCAGGGTTACCTTGGCACAGATCTTACTAGATGCAAAGGTTAGTGAGAAGTTCAGTAACCTTCAGAAACTTCCATAGCTGATTTCATAGCTTCCATTTCACCGTTTTCTCACATTTTCTCATTTGATTTCATTCTTCACATAATAGCAGTCTACTTCAGACTGTGCTGTAAAAATAGGTTTGTTGGTTTGGAATCATCCTACTTTAAGCAGGAACCAAAGCTCAGAGAATGATTGTCCAAGGTTTCATTTAGAGTAAAAGGAGAAAGACGGACATCTCAAGAGAATGATTTTGAATTTTTTTGTAAGCTTTTTTCTTCTACAAAAATATCTTCCTTGAGAAAAAGTTGAATTGTGTTAACTTTTAACTTCTGTGTAAGCTAAAATATTGAGCTTGCTTTTTTTCTGGCTGCTTCTTGTTTGCTACTGCCTAATGGGATTTTTTTGTTGTTGTTGTTTAGATGGGGTTTTTTGTGTGTATGTGGAGCAAATACCTTTCAAGTAAGAAGAAAATGTAATTTGAAGCTTGACTTCATTTCTGCTTTGGTCTGTTGATGATTCTAACTTTATTGAAAACAAAGCCAGGCTTCTATCTTTAGTGTTAAAGGCTGCACCCCAAAACAATATTATTTTTAACTTTCTGTTGAAAAAATAATGATTGGCACAGGAGAAGATTTTGTCAGGAAAAAAGTGTTCAAATATCTGTATTTCTGTTGCTTAGAAAAGGATTGTAATGGAGTTTCAGGTAAAAGTTGCTTTATGGTTCTTAGCTGCAACTAGTTCAAGACTGTGGAAAAAAAAGTTTACAGTACAACTTCAGTGCAAATTATTTATACTTATAACAGTGTTTACAAGATCTGATTATAATCACTATACCTCCATCACCAGTCCCTGTGATGGATGCTGCAGATTAATGCGTGGTGGGTTCTGTAATGGAAAACCATATCTGTAAGGAGAGTGATGCTTGTTGAAGTATGTTGCTTGGTCTTTCAAAAAAAAGCCTACGTTGATGAACTTAATTAATTCTATTTTTTATTAGGTTTTAGTTGTTTTCTTTGGGGGGGTTGGGGTTGGTTTTTTTTTTTTTGTTTGTTGGGTTTTTTTGGTTTTTTTAAAAAAAGGATGCATATGCAAGATACTTAAATATATATAAATATATAAAGCAGACTTAAGGAAGAAAACATGAGAACTTCCTTTTTTCCTCTTTCCACTTTTATTTCACCTATCTCTTTTTCCAGTAGGGTCCTCATTTGTTTTTATTTTAATTCTCTTATCTCTTGAAAGAAGCATAATTTAGGGTAATTTTGCATTCACTTAACTAGGGTAGCCAGACCATCCATATTTAATGAAGACCTGCTTTTATCCAATTTTACTGTCAAGTGATTTGCTGGAGGTCAAGCGTAAGTGTTCCTTCCTGTTTCAGAACCACCCTATTTGTTAGGTCAGTGCTGCAACAACTAGACCATACTGAAAACTGAGGGAAAACAAATTACTATTTTATTGTTCTAGTTAATAATTACAACAGCACAACACACTACGACATTGGTTCACTTAAAATATGTCAAATGCTGAAAATGACCTACCTTTTTCTTTTTTTCTTTTTATTTTCACAGTCTGTGTTTTGTACACACAAGCCATTGGAAACAAAGAATGGAGAGAGGTAAGATGTGCATTCACAGATGTATAAGCCTTTTGAGTATAGTTAAGGCTGGTTATTTGCCCTAGCAGCAGAGGGCATGTCATAGCCTCTTTAACGCCATGCTAAACAATGGGAGTCCTATGTACCAGTAAACACTTAAAACCTAATCACATTAATCTCAATTGCTATGTCTTTATCATATATTTCCATCAAAAGGGAAAACAAAGTTATGGAAAATACATGAGTTTCCTGTTTTACAATCTCCTTGAGATAAATGAAATCGAACTTAGCTTTCACTCTGGACAAGGTTTGTGCGTATCAAGAGAGGAAGGCACTTGATCAGTACAAGTTCTATTGAAGGATTCAGCTGTGGTGGTGGTTGGTGTCAGCAAAACACCAACCTTCTAGTTGTGATAGAGATCTACTTTTCCCATGTAGTGTTAAGGAGAAGTTAGGTGCTGCTGAATAGTGTATACACCAGGCAACACGGGAGGAAGGGGATTATGCATAGCTTGGACTATGTCATCTTAACCTGTAAATACTGGACAGACATGTTTTAAGAAACAAAATCAAGTACCTCTAAATTAATTATCTACATCAGTTCAACATTTATAGCCTGGAACTGTCTCCCTCTACTTAGTAATCTAATTTTTCTCCATTAATATTATTCTTTGAATGAGTTGACAGTGTTGGGGAAAGGGCGGTCACCTCTCTACAAATAAAATGTTCTATTTAGCTGCCTTACAGAGGGGGGATTGATGGAACTGTTCTTCACTGTAGGTGGTCCACTGTGTGGTGATGTGTTCTAAGAATAGAGCCAAGAGAGGAATGAACTATCTTACTATTTTCCCTGTGAAAGAGAGGAGGACTGATGTTTGTGTTTTCAGAATTGATATTTTATGTTATTAGTACTATTTAAACATTCCAGTGGAGGGGCCAGGGGCACAGAAGCTAGACGTCTTGCCTTATACTAGGCAGTTGCCTGGAGAAACATATTTTCTGCTTTGCTGAAACATGGTGGATGTGGGTTTCAGTCTTTATGAGATAAGAGAATTGAATTGGTCGCCTGCTTGAAAAAAAAACTCATGTAACTGAGCAGTACATGAAACATTGTACCTATTAAATTTGCTGGGTTTAGTGAAATTGCTGCTCTCTGTTCTCAACTGTGCCCTAGACATCCTCTTAGTGTACCTACTGGATCACGTTCCTCTGATTTGTGTTAAGAAATGTCAGTTTGAGAACCCTAAGTTGGAATTCATTAATCAATTAAATTGGCAGAAGTAGTGGACATACACAGAGTTCTAAATGTCTGGATATCTAATTCTAAAAAATAGGAGTCTTCAGGCATTCGGGTGACTTGGTGTGGTTTGGCAGTCAAGCCTTTGATCATTACTAAAGCATTCGTGTCCTCTTTTGGGCTAGGGTTAAGAGGATTCTGTCAGAAATTCTGGTGTTTATTGTTGTCTAAGGTTCATCTGTAATTCTGTGGAATTTTCATGCTTCTCTGGTGTAACTGTTAAAAGAAGTATTAACCATTTTTAATATAATTGTCCTGATGGAAAAATTGTAACATTATCACCTTAGAAACTGTTGCATGTGCTCATTTTGAGGTGATTTAGGAAATTGTCGATGGAAAGGTTCCATCTGCTCGTGATTTTAACAGGTCCAAGTTTGTAATGGTTGCAGCGTGTCACCTCTTTATAGCTTTGTATTGTCTTTTGCCATTTTATCTCCTTGACCAGAACAAAACCACCTGAACAGGGCAGTGTGCAACATTATTGCTTGGATTGCATTTTGACACTGCTTAGAGTATCTTGGCTGCATGATGCACTTTGGCATGTGGTTATAGCATTATTATATGCCAATTTAGGAACTACAGGGGTAAAACCAGACTTTTGACATGTCAATTTCTAGAAAATCTGAGGCTTGGTGATTAGTTTTCTCTGTTTGTTTGGTTTGGTTTTGTTTTTTCTTTTAAGACATAATCATTTCTATGTTGTCTATCAGGAGGAGGTCTAGGTACAGGTATTTACAACTCAATTGACTATTTAAACTATTTATAGTTAAGGGAAAAAGATAACATCCTGAGGGCAGTTCATCAGACCTAATTTAGATGTCTGCCTTATCTCAGATGAATCATTCTTTAGAAATTCCTCCAAGTGATGATCAAAAGCCTACACTTTGAACTATGTCAGATGTAAAGTTAGGTGAGTAGAATCCCATTCCTACTAGCTGTTATGACAGTAAAAATTCAGAGGTTGGCATGATAGAGGGACTGAGTCAGGATTGCATTTTACATGTTGTGGTGTATTATATTTATACCAGTGGTAAAAGAATAAAGTGGTAGATAGAAAATTTGTTAATACATACATTAGATGGGTAATCTTATATAAAATATCTTTATTTTTATGCTTTTTATGCCTGCAGTGGTGAATGCACTAATACTGTGTGTTTTCAATAAAATTCTGTATATGTGTCCATTTTGTTGCATTTAAACACTTACTTAATAATTTACTAGCTTGTATAGGTGGATTTCACCTGGAACTGTTTGGAGAAGACAAAACTGAGACAATAACAAGCCCCTGATAATATGTGTAGATGTTAATGATGTTCAGTCATGGCAACACACTTTACCTTGTTTATCCTTTTTTGCATATTTCTCTTCCTTCTTTTGCCTAATTATTTTCTTTTGAACACTGCAGAAAATACTTGGGGATCATAAACACAGTAAATCATTTAATAATCTCCATAATTTTCCTAACACTATTGTCGCATTGTGCTTTTTTTTCTCCCTTCAGCTAAGCTATTCAGATGGATTCAAGACAATGGTTAAATCAAACCGTTCATTTAATGAAGGGTAGATGGTTTCTGGGCACTGTCTATTTGCCTGTGGTACAGATTCTAGTGTTTTTACCCAATGTTATTCTTGTGCACCAAATCTTAAGCAAAGAATTAAAATGTTTTGTTTTCAGTTTAATAGGGGGGTGTTTTTCAAAACAGTTTCCCTGGTTTCACTTACAGTGTGATCATCAGGTATTTCAATTGATATAGTTGGCAACAAATGCATCATCAGAATTGGAGCTTGGTTTTAAAATGTTTGCTTCCTCTTACTTTGTGAGGACACATTTGAAATACGGCTCAGTATAACTTACTGTTATCTACAGAAGCCTTAAATGACATATGAAAAGAATTTCTTCATTTCGAAGAGGGTGTTAATTCTGAAAACAAGAGGGAGCATTTCAAAGGTGAATGTTCAATAAATAACAGGCATTGTAAAATATGCAACCAACTGCAGTTTTACTGGCAATATTCAGCAATCGGTAAGTGTTAAGGAACTGCCTATGAAGCGAGGCTCTGAGACTCTGGTCCATCTACTGTAGCAACACATTGGATGCAAATTACATTTGTGTACCTGTCTGGAATTCAGACATGACTTCATGAGCTGCCAAATGTAGTTTTATGTCTTCAGTAAATTTCCATTGTGTCTTCTACAATAATTGCTCATGGCTTCCCATTCTTAAGGTCTTCCATTTCATTAATTCTGTTCACTTTTTTTAATCTGAAGCAAATATGCTGGAGACAAAAAAAAAAAAAAAAAGGGCATCTTTTTTGATTGTGCAGTTACATTGAGAGAGAAGGCAGTTAGGGAAGTTATACTGGAATCCCAAGATAGCAAAAGTGACCAGTTTGTAAGAAAATCAAAAAATACTGTCATGAGCAAAACCTAGTCCCTGTACAGTTTATCAACAGAAAGACTTCTCTCTTTATGTGCTCACACTGCTTATTCAGCCATCCTAACTGATGTATTAATTTAGCTGTTATGTTTTTTCCTCATGTGCATGTTTCATTCATCCATATGGAGTTTCATCTGCCATTTTACCGTCTGATCACTCAGTATGACTAACGCTGTTCTGCCAAATCTTTATAGTTACCTTTTATATATTTATCCTGTTTAATTCTGTAAAAATCTATTTGTTTTGTAGCTTTCTTTTTCTTTTATTTTATTTTTTTTTTTTTTTTTAGGGAAGTAATACTAGTAGCTGTGCCTGACACTGGTGATGCTGCATCTCGAATCCTGTGTTCAGTTCTGGGCTCCTCACTACAAGAGATACTGAGTTGCTAGAGTGGGTCCAGAGAAGGATTGATTCTCTTACTCTCCTAAATGATGACTCTGAAGTTATTTGCTTGTTGGCCATATGAAGATTTTAGCTTAACACAACTGTTAGTGGGGAAATTAGGCCATGTGGAGAACTAATTAATTAGCAGCTATGTTGTTAGTTGTGACTGGATTATAGAAATAACCTATTCTGCTTAAAAAGGCGGTAGGTAATTGGGAAAACAGGTTTTAAAAGACGGTGCTTCATTTAGTTGAAAAGTGTAGACTGGTGATTCTTAGAGGCCAGCATTTTAATGTCATCTATAAGATAAATTTTAATAGTGATTTTTCAGTTAAGTAATTAGTTATATTTAATGCAAAGGAATGATTTGTATAGCCATTGGAAAGAAGTAAACAGACCAAAAAAACAAGCCTCAATTAAAAGAAAAGTAATTTAAAATAATTTAAAGAAAAGCTAGCAGTGCCACTGAATCTCTTGAGTTTTGTAACAATTTCAGTCTAGCTGATGAGAGATAAAGGCAGGAATGTAACAGGCATTCTATTAGGCCTTCTCTGGCCTCAGTGGGATTTAATCATCACCATATTGCACATTTATCTTCTTTTACTGATACAATTCTGTCATGCATTTTAAAATCAAGTCCAAAAGATTTCCCAAGTGTAACATGGTTATAGTGTAAAGCGAAATATTGTTTACTGAAAAAAAACACAGGTTTGATGGGAGGAAAAGTACTTACACAGTTATGATATTTTACTGTTTTAAAAAAATGAAAACTGACACTTAGCTGCTACTTTATAACTTTTTTTTCCTTCTGAATTAACTTTTCTTTCTAATTCGTACGATTCATACATACTTCTAATTCATACATAGCTCTGTTTTCTAATGGAACTATAAAACCCCAAGATATAAAGTATGATGTATTCATGGAATAATTTAGGTGAGAGCAACCTTTGTGTTATCCAGCCTCATACTCATCTGCTGTGCCTGGTTGATCACCTGATCCATGCAAAGCCACCTTCAAAGTTAGGCCAGGTTGCTCATGGCCTTTCCCAGCTAAGGTTTGATGTTGTCTAAGAGCAGAGACTGCACAGCTGTCTGGGTGACCCATTCTAGTGCTTAATCCCTCATTCTGGAAGAGCGTTTCTCTGTATCCCTTCATAATTTCATTTGCTGCAACTTTTGACTGTTGCATCTTGTCCTTTTGTTGTGCTCTTTGTGAACCGTCTGGGTCTCTCTTCTATCATGCTGTTTAGGTAGTGGAGGATGATAGTGGAAGCAGATCTTTCCTAAACCTTCTCTTCTCCAAGCAGAACAAACCGAGCTCCATTGGCTTTTCTTCAAGTTATGTGCTCCAGCCTGATGATTGTTTTTATATTTATTTATTTATTTATTTATTTATTTATTTAGGGTCTATTTAACTTACTGCCTCCAGCCTGTTGATTCAGTTGTATTTAGAGCCCCAAACTGTACCCAGTTTTCCCGCACATGTTGAATAGAGGGGGAATAATTGTTGCCCTTGATCTGCAGGCTGTGCTGACACTAATACAACTCAACGTGTTGTTAAACCGTTGTGGCTCATACCCCACCACTCAGTCCCCAGCACCAGCACAGGACTTCGAATCTGTCTCTGTTAAACTTCATGAGAGAGTCTACAAGGCTGTATAAATAAGCTGGGTTTTTTTGTCTGAGTGTTTGTGACCCCCTCCAGTCACAGTCATTTTATGGTATGTAGTAACAAAAGGAAACAGTGCTTTCCTTTACCTTGCTATGTGCCTGCGTCTTGCTTTTTCATGTACTTGTAGAGGTTGTCATGCTCCCAGTCCCTTAGTACCTTCCATCTGAGTGAAATGGAGAGAGTTTCTGAGTGTGCAAGGAGGTGATCCTTGCCCTCAGCACCTGTGAGACCATAGCTGGAGTGCTGTGTCCAGCGTTGAGCTTCTCTCTATGAGAAAGATATGGGCATACTAGAGCGGGCCTGGCAAAGGGCCACTAAGATGTTAAAGATACTGGAGCATCTCTCATATGAGGAGGGGCAGAGAGAGCTGAGATTGTTCAGTCTGAAGAAGAGGAGGCTTGTATGTTTTCCATGTTTATAAATACCTGATGTGAGGCAGTACAGAAGGCAGAGGCAGACTATTCTCAGCTGTATCCAGTGGAAGGACAGGAGTCAATGGGTAAACATTGAAATACAGAAAATTCTATTTAAACATTAGAAAAAACCCTTTTCACTGTGAAGGTGATCTTGCACTGGAACAGGTTGCCCAGAGACATTGTGGAGTCTTTGTCCTTGAACATACTCAAAACCTGACTGGGCAACCTGTTCTAGCTAATCCTGTTTTGAGCAGGAAGGTGGAACTGGAGAATCTCCTGAGACCCCTTCCAACCTCAAGTATTCTATGATTCTTGTCTGTTTTCCTTAGCCACAAACTTTATTTTCCTCTGAATGTCTTTTCCAAAGTCGAGGGTATCCTCCTGTTGTGCAAACTGCCTTTACTATTTCAAGAAGGATCATACTGTCACAAAATGATCTGTTTATGAAGGTGTCAAGCCAGAGGTTTGTTGAGAGGTATTAGTGCACCTAAATGGACTCTTTTGACAAGTTATCCTCTGAGCTCACTCAGTTATTTTGGGTTTGTGCCTTTGAATTTAGACAATGGCTTTGGCAGCAGAAAGTAAACTTTCTTAGGCTACAGCTCCATGTTCTTTGTTTCCCTCTGTCTTCCATGTATATATAACTGTAGGTTCCACATGATTGAAGATCCTCTTGCTCTCTTTCAAGCTTGTCCTAATTCGAGGATTTTAAGAACTTCAGTAACCTTTGTTTTCCTGCCTGGTGATTAAGGAGTCTCCCAGGACAATTTGCTACTTGAATCTGGACAAGGCTGGGAGATATTTTCATTTATATCTTTGTATATGTCTGTCTGATTCTGTTGGATATAGCATGAAAGACTAGAACTTAGTATGTGTTCTTTGCTTACTTGCTCTGCCTCTGGTAGCTTTGCCAGTTGCAATGCAGTCATCCTTGGATCTTCTTTTTTGAAGGCCTGGAGTCTTTTGCTTCTAGAGTAGGCCAGGATTTATTGGATTTCAGTACTAAGAATAAATCTTGTCTTTATGCAGCTTTGAGAGAATTTGGACAGTTTGCTGTAAGAGTGCAAATGGAAGAAACAGGACCCTTGAGGGGGGGGAAAATACAGGAGATATATTCCTGTTCAGAACTGCAAAATGAATGGTCCTTATGACCCCACTGTTTTCACTTCTCATCCCTGGTGTGATGAACTGCTGTTTACTGGCTTGTGTCAGAAAGCAGCTTCTCATTTTCAGTGCATACCTTCACACACTACTAAATGTTTAGATATTGCTGCATATTTCATTTTATCGGCCATTCCAGCTTTCATTTTTTCCTGGATCCAATACTGTTGAATGTATAAAGCATGCAGCTGACAGGGGAAGATTTTATTTTTAAACACTGAGATTTATTTGACCTGAAAACTGATTGGAGACTTTGAATGTACATAGAATTTGAGCCTTAGTGTTCACAGGGGAAAGAAGGGCCCTTTAGCCCAGGCAAATGTTCCAGCCATACTTATTGTCTTAGAAATGCCAACTTACTACTACTACTACTATTGTTTCTCATTGATGACTATTTGGCCATCGTAGTCACCAGTGTTGGTTCAAGAAAGTGTTTTTTACAGCAGTACACCTGTCAAATTTACCACAACGTTTCAGAGAATACCTTGAATCATTTCTCAAGAGACTGACTTTTTTCATCTAAAACAAGCAGTAAGGATCAAACTATTTGTTGTTGTTCTGATCTCTTTCCAGGATCACATGCATCCTGTGCTACTCCTCTCTTAAGAGAGTCCGGGATCTCATTTTGAATGAGTATCTTCATCACTCTGGAGAGCTTCTGGAGATTTCTCCTGCCTGTGTCTGTATAATGCTTACCCCTTTCATAGTTACTGCTTTGGCTTAAGAGAGTTGAAGAAACACAGTGATTGCTAATGAGTAAGCTTGCTTTCTAAATAATTTGTGTCTTAGGACATACTCAGAAGCCTTCTTGCAGGGAGTATCAAGGTTCCAATGACACCAGGAAATCATTCCACCTAGGTTTTAAGAAATGGTGTAAAGTCTTGGCAAAGGAGTATGCTAACTGACACTATATGTTAAATATTCTTTGCCTTTTTATTTGGAGATGGTATTGTTCATTGGGAAGGTAGTTTTGCTTCTCTGTCTTTTATAGGAAGTGCTGGAATATGGACATCTCTGAATAAGACTGTCCCAGTTGAACATCTCGCAGCATAGCAAAAGCAGAAGGTACCTAACAGCATTCAAGCACACTCTGTAAAGACACAAATCACCGCTGTGTCACTCCTGAGGATTGTTCCTTTTCCTGAGACTTTATAGAGCTGTGTCTTGAAGATGTATTAACTTTTTTTGAGCATTTTATTGTACCTGAGACCTTTGGATGGGTAGTTGCTTTTTGCAAATCAGTCATCCTCTTAGCTATAGGCCCACTTGTCTAGATGACCTGTGTGAATGAAGGGCTTGCAGTCAGTCCCCTGCCATTTGAATGCATGCATGCTTGGTCATTCAAAGGAGAAAAAAGAATTGCTGACTGTAATGGAGTTTCTTTAAAGCACTCAAATAATGTGGCTGGAGTTCTTTACTGTTTTATTTTAAGAAGAATAAAGCAATGAAAGAAATTGCTTTATTTTGAGAGGAGAAGAAAGTGGAGTATGCTCTGTGCTTTCATACCACATATATGTTAAGTATGCAGGGGCCGGGATACAGAGGCTCCTCTTGGAGGCTGAGGGGCTCTGTGCAGGTTATAGTGGTTAGATTCACTTCCGTGATGTGAAAACCTTTTTAGGAAATTCATCTCGAAAACCTTCAGTTGCAATCAGGTTTATTCTTTCTTTATCCATGTTTATTGATTTAGCTAAGTCCTATCAATGAAGAGGTTGGCAGTCTTTGAGTCATTCAGAAGTTTCTAGTCCCAAATTGCAGTTTTGAGGACTCCTTAATGATGATCTTTCAGCAGATTGTCAAGAAGCTTTTCAGTAGGCTATATTCAAACATGTCTTGGTACGTACAATATGTAGGACAAAATGAAATGCTCATTTCAGTAGCCACTTTTTTATTTTGTTTCCTGAGTATCTTGAAAGAACAGCTAAAACAAGAATGAAAGTATCACATTGATATTTTATGATCAGTCATTTATATTTGTGATGTATAGGAACTGAAGTCTTTTGGTTCTGGTGGGTTGGGGTTTTATTTATTTATTTAAAATATTTTCATGTTGACAAGAGCCAAGGCTCTTCCTGTAAACACCAAGAAAGAAAAGGCGTTTTGCAGAAACATTAGAGAGGAGAGAGAAAGAGAGAGCTGAACTGAGGTGACGTAGGAGCTAGGTGATGCAAAACTTACACACTTCTAACAGAAGGGCTGTGTTTCCTAATATTTAAAGCTATCTGAAATAAGCAATATATGCAAACTTTTGCTTGCTGTTTTTTTGGGGTTTTGGTTTTTTTTTTTTTTAGGAAACAGTGGATTTTTATGTTACTGAATTTCTTCCACAAAATTTTGTGGATTCTGCTTGGCTTTGGGACCTGATGTTTATAAACTTTAGGTCATACAATAGAAGGTATGCACCGCTTTATATTGAAATATGAGGTCTTCTGCCAGTTTATCTTTATCCACAGATAACTGATCTGTTCATGTAAACAGAGTCATTTTCTTTCATGGCATCTGTTCCAAAGAATTTTTACAGGCACTCTCACATCTCACATATTGCTGGTATTGGCAGTCTACTTAATTATACTTCATTATAGTATGTGGCTTAAAATTCCACTTTTCTTTTACAGTTTGGAAGAACAGAAGTAATTGATAATACTTTAAATCCAGATTTTGTAAGAAAATTTATAATGGACTACTTCTTTGAAGAAAGAGAGAATCTGCGATTTGATTTGTAAGTTTAAAATCTCTGATTCTAATGTTGCAGGCTCTGTAAACATACTAAGTTTTGTGAACCATAAAATTAACTTGAGCTAGTATCTATTGACATGGAATACATTAATAAACATGATTGATTTAGTATTGCTTCCTCAGAAATAAATGTGTAACATAACAATCACCAACTTTTAAGAAATTGGCTGGTGTTAACTGGTCGATGTACAATCCTACTCACAATTGTTACTTTTAGAAATAGTTAAAAAGCTAAGGATGTCCAAATGTTAAAATATTCTTGCAGCATAGCCAAAAAGACAGGTATGGACATACTGTCCAGAAATATACTATTGTACAGGTAGTACACAGCCAAAATTTTCTTTACTGAAATAAATGCGTATGCATCTAAGTATGCTAAATTGTAAGATTTTAAAATGACAGCCGTCGTTCTAGAAGTAGATGGCTTTTGACGTTATTCTGGATGTACTAATTCAGTTCCACTTGTGGGATTGGTTTGAATTTCACTTTATTCTTTGGAAAATAGAATTAAGATTCTAGTCACCAGGCCACCTTGCATGTCATCTGTTACATTTCATCCCGTTCTTATCACTTCAGTCTTCGTGATAATCAAGTTTTACTGAAATGCTTTTGGTGTACTGAAATACTTTTGAATGGCCGCATTTCCTGTACCGTGGAAACAAACAAACAAAAAATGTCTGATTTTTCTTTAGCTGTAAATGTCTTTTTATAGCAGGTCAGAATGCTTCCTAAGGTTAACAGAAGTATTAGAGGGATAAATGAGGAAAAAGGTTCCATTGTGTTCAAAACATAAGTAGCAGCCAGCTGTTTCCATCTAGACTTCAACTGTTTCAAGGAGTGAAGGGAAATAATCAATGCCAAGATAGACTACAGGGTGCTTCTAGATGGCCAGGTACAAATTCTCTCATCTTCACCATGGAAGCCTGGTGCAGAGTCTATTTTTTTATTTTAGAAGTTGGATTTAATGCCATTAAATCTGCTGAGTATAACTATTGCATGCTATTTAAAATAACTTTAACTAACAGTCACTTTGTGAAATAAAGGATTCTCTTCCAAGTAGGTAAGGCATTGCTGAAATAAAGACACAGGTGGGGCTCTGTAGGAATGTTGATTTGGCTGCCTTTTCCACTGGACACAAATCTATTCTGAACTCGAAACTGAGTATCTGTTTTTAATGTTATTTTTCAAAGAAATAAACTCCACATATGATTCATATTTTTTGCAACAGGAAGAAAGCCCTAAGTATATCTCTTGATAAACTGAAAAGAACGAGTCAAACTCTTTAGAAGCAATTCAGTTTATTGTCAGTTATTTCTATTTAAGTAGTCAAATGACTGAAGAATTATCTAAGAAAATAATCCACAAGTTTGTTTTCTGAGATTATTTTTTAATTTTTGTTCTGTTCTTTGGCAGATTTCATTTTTCAAACAAGAATATCAAAATAATTTCTCTTAGAAGGCTGCACTTTGTTGAAAACTGTTTCATTTAAAATAGCTAATGAACCTAATCCTATAATCTGTGATGATTCAGTTTGCCATTCTTACTGGTGAGACTTCCATTCATGTATCTGTGTAAATTCCACACACTGAAATAGGTGGAAGAATTGTTTGGGTTCTGTCTCTTTACATTTATCTCGGATCTGTCATCTGGCAACTCTGATATAACTTTTTTTTTCTTTTTAAGCTACGATGTTGACTCAAAGAGCCCGAACCTATCAAAACATGTAAGTTTTTCATCATTTATGCTTTCTCCTGCTGAAATGCTTATGCTTTCCTAAATATGTTTATTTTGTTTTGACTGTAAGTCATACCAGATGCATAGAGAAAAATACAGTGATTGTTCTGTGTTATAAGGTTAATGGGACATTCATCCTGGAGAGAGAATATTTAAGCACCCATATATACCTTTTCAGATATGTGACATGCTGCATTTTGTTGTTACTTTTCTGGGTCCTAAAAAGTGTAAACATGTTTTGATTGTGTCCCAATTAATATTAGTAGAAACCTTTTATGCTCATGTCATCCTGAAGTGGAAAGGATTAAATAGTAACTTTAAAATTTAGAGATGTAGTAGTAGAATTCAGAGGCTTCTGAGTGACTTTTTTTAAATAAGTACAGGATAGCTTCGATAAGTGAACCTTTTAGAATCTAGAGCAAAGGAAAAGAAAATGGAAGCAATGTTGTGTGTGTGTGCTTCACAGTGAAAATATAAGATTTTCATCCATTGATCTCTGGTTAGATCCCCTGTGTAATGATTTAAAGATCCTGGCAAACTGTTTTTCATCTGTCATCTTGGAAAGGTGGCCTGAATAACTGCAGTGCTAGCTGGGAAGATGCAGAAAAGTCTTCCCTATACTGTCTTCAGCAAAGATAAAGGCTCATCCTGGGCTTCTGCTCAAGATTGTTTGCGCTTCTGTGATACCTTGTTTATCTGAATTCTTTTCTTTTTTTCCCTGAAACTAACAAGGGAAAAAACTGTACAAAAAAACTTGTAATTAGGCTCTAAGAAAAAGATAAGACACAATATAAGTTAGTCACTAATGAAGTGCAAGCAAAGATATATACAGCCTAGATTTCATTGTTTGTTTGATTACTAGAATTGGAACTCAGCTTTGAATATCTTGCTGAGCCCATGGAAAAACAGAACAAAACAATGAGAAAACAAATCACTGTTCTTCTGAAGACTGTTCAAGTAGCTCCTGAATTACATATGTGCCTGCAACGTTTCAGTTAGTATAGGCTAAGCATATTGGGATGCATTAGGTCCTGTTTTTTAAACAGAGCCAATTTCCTGGAATCTTCAGTTATGGAGGGAAACTTTATTCTTTGCACATTAACATTAATATCAGAAATATCTATTTTCCTCCACTGTCTTCAAGAGGAAATCTGCATAAGCTGGTGTAGACTTGTGCTGAAGACATCCAAACTATGCTAGAGAATACATGCACACAAAGAAGATGGTTCTGAGAACGCTATGAAATATGGTAGCTAGAAACGTGTTTCTTAACCGCAGCTAATAATTTCTATCATTTCTGAAGTGCTCAAGGTTGGTCTGGATTGTTCTTTTTGCTGCCAGGTTCCTGTGTCTCTTTCCAGTAGCTCTTAAGAATTTAGGCAGTGAGTAGGTAGTAAGTGAGCAGAGCTTTGCTCATATCCATGCACTGGCAGAGTTTCTGAAGTCTGTCAATAGCATTTGCATAGCTAGACTGCTTATATGTTGTAGTCACCTCGTGGAGTAAAATCTTCCTTTTTCCTAAAAATAGCTGTAGACCCATTCCTTTGGGAAGTGTCATTTCCTAGTTGAACAGTTTGGGAGATGAAAAAGTCAACTTGAAGAATTTCAATTTCAGCGACTGAGTTTTGCTTCATTTGCTTCTCATTTGGCCAAGTTTTATAATGGATGTATGAAGTAACCAGACCAGACAGTGCTGCCATTTTAGCTGTCTGTAATAATGTTTATAAAACTGGCTACCTGAAATTAGACTTTTATGTTAACGGTAACTTCCTGATTTAAGGAAAGAACAGAGTAATGGACAATTGTCATTAATAACAGACTGTGGAACTAATAGGAATTAATAATTGAAATGCCACACACACAAAAAAAAAAAAGGCGGGGGGGAGAAAATTGTGGTTTCAGTGTAGAAAATGGTGTTATTTTAGAATATGTCATGCCAGATGTTTTTAAAAATTAATGAGGAGATGAGGCTTTTTGGGTTAATTTTAGCCATGTTAAAAGACTTAATGTTTGTGGAAACAGTGTTGAGTTGTCAGATCAGTTAAAGGATATAGTTAAAAAAAGTATTTTTTGCAGTTGTTGTCTTCTTTGGTGGCATTAGTTCTCAGAACCAATTCACTATATGGAGCCATAACTAACACAGCTCAGAGATGGTAATGAATGACCTAGGCTGAGAGAAGAGTAAGAACTACTATACACAGTATAATAAAGTTATGGTTTGCTGTATAGATGTCATAGTGTCTCGGTCATTACTGTTGATGAACAAATCTTACAAGCTACTGCTACCACTACTGCCAGGGATGCTGGAAAAAACAGAGCTAGCAAGCTCTTTTCACTTGAAACATAAGGAGTGGGTCTGCAGCATAAAATCACAAAATCATTGTATACAACAGTTTGAAAATCCATTCATATTTTTATACTACTTATGTTACAGGGAAACATAATATGAAAATTTTTAGTAGTAAAGTATAAAACAGGAAAATAAAGTCTGTCATTAAAGCAGTGTTTGTGTATAATTGGCAATCCAGGATGCTCATACAGATCCTGCACAGGCTTGAATCTTGCCAACATAATTAACTTCGAAGAAATTCATAGAATCAGTGTTGAATCTCTTCATAAAAGACAAATTTATTAAAAAGCTTCAGTTAAAAAAGGTAAAGAAATAGTTATGTTTCTAATGCTTTTAATTTTTTCCATCTCAATTTAATTTTTGTCGATGAAACAGGCAATAAAAAAACAGTAAGTGAAGTGCATTAGAGTTACTTCTGTAAATATAAACCAATGTTATGTGAAATATATAATAGCGGGTCTGTTTTATGATTCATTATTGCATATTTATTATTTAGATGTGATGTTCAGCAGAATGTGTTCTGCAGTAATGAACAGCCCAGATAAATGGGAAACCAAATTTGTTTCAATGTGAAATATGAATTCTGAGTTTTCTGTTACTGCTTTTCAGGATTTTTTGGGACAAATGTTTTGTACGCTGGGAGAAATAGTTGGATCACAGGGGAGCAGATTGGAAAAATCAATTGTGTAAGTATGTCATTGTTGAACGTGAATGAATATGTACTGCTTCATGGGGTGAGAGTTGCGGGGGTTTTTTACTGTGAGGTATCTAGATACTTGGAATCAACAGATATGGCTTCTAAGAGAGAATAAATTGTTGGGTGCAATAGAAATCTTTCTTTATAGACTAAGATAATTTAAGTTTCAATTTAGACAATTAGCAGAAGAATCGACTCATCTAAGATTTTTGTCAACTTCATTACAACTTGCATTAGGAATAGTTTGAGTAAACTAATCTTAAAAATGTTTTTTCTTCCTAGCTTGCAAATTAGCACATCATAAATCTTTATTGCCTTTTGTTCAAGCATCAAGGAAGAAACCCCTCAGTGTTTCAAATCCAAACATGTATTTCTATTGTTCCCAATAATACAATTCCCAAACAATGAGGCAGTGTAGAGTATCAAATGTTTTCTATTTATCCTCCTAAATTTATCAAAAACTTTCCTAGAATCAATGGATTTTTCTCCCACTGGGAGTATTTTGATGTTTACAAGCCATTGTTTATAGGGATGTACAGGCATTTAAAATAAGAATTACTTGAACAATCTTCATTTTCTATTCCTGAATGTTTGAGTATTTGAAAATATTTTACAATTTTTATCTAAACGTATGCTACAAATTCACCTATGACATTAAAAGCAAACATTTAAAGGTTCAGCTGGACATTTCATGTGATGGTAACAACTTTTGATTTGGAATTTTTGTTGTTTTTCAGACAAAATGCTAAAAACTCAATACTTGAATTCAATTAAATTTGTAAATTTTTATAATTCCTATGCAAGCATAAGCTTGGAAAAGCGTCTGAAATTTCTTATTTCCATGCCAAAAGTAATTTCAGGTTGTCTCTAGAACTCTTTCTGGATGAAACAGCAGTTCAGAACACACCATTTAAATTGATAAACTAAAAGAGAATTTACATGGTTTTCCTTTAATCTAAGGATCCTTATGAAATAAAAACTTATAAAGTAAAAGAAATATTTCCCTTACAAAAATTATGGCAAACTTTAATTATATTTTAAGTTTAGAAAATATTTTAATGGGATTTAATCTACTTGAATTTGAGACTTGTGCATACCTGAAACAAATCCTTTTGAATCATAAATATCAGGAGTTGGCTAGCACTGCTTTGTGGGGAGGCATTCATGTAATTATGCCCTTCCAGTCCATTAGCCTTGACTAAATTCTATCTGTAAATGTCTTCCAGTTGTTTGGGTTTTGTACAAAGGCGCATTTCAGCTATTCAGCAGGACTCATTTATTGTACAGTTCATGCTGAAAAATAGAGTAACATGAAAAACTTGAAAAGTCTTTGCAAAACATTTTCACATGGTGTTTTATCAAAATAAGCCTTTGATTTAGTTTTCTGAATTTACAGCCAACAGCAGATGATCCATATTGATTTGTAACAAATCTAAGCTGTTAGCTCTCTTGCTGAATTCCATGGGTGCTTGTGGTGGGTTGACCCTGGCTGAACACCAGGGTCCCACCAGAGCTGCTCTATCACTTCCCCTCCTCAACTGGACACAGGAGAGAAAATATAACAAAAGGGTCATGGGTTGAGATGAGGACAGGGAGAGATCACTCAGCAAATACTGTCATGGGCAAAACAGACAACTCAAGGGAAAAAATAATTTAATTTATTACCAATCAAATCAGAGTAGAGTAATGAGAAATAAAACCAAATCTTAAAAACAGCTTCCTCCTCCTCGTCCCTTCTTCCTGGGCTTAACTTCTGATTTCTCTACTTCCTCCCACCAGCAGCACAGAGGGACGGGGAGTGGAGGTTGTGGTCAGTTCATCACATGTTGTCTCTGACGCTCCTTCCTCCTCAGGAGGGAGGACTCCTCACACTCTTCCCTGCTCCAGTGTGGGGTTCCTCCAACAGCAGACAGTCCTCCATGGACTTCTCCAATATGAGTCCTTCCCACAGTCTGCAGTTCTTCATGAACTGCTCCAGCGTGGGTCCTTTCCATGGGGTGCAGTCCTTCAGGAACAGCCTGCTCCAGTGTGGATCCCCCTCAGGGTCACAAGTCCTGCAGCAAACCTGCTCCAGCGCGGGCTTCTCTCTCCATGGGGCCACAGCTCCTGCCAGGAGCCTGCTCCAGCGTGAGCTTCCCACGGGGTTACAGCCTCCTTCAGGCATCCCCCTGGTCCAGCTTGGGGTCCTCCATGGGCTGCAGGTGTAGATCTGCTCCAGCTTGGACCTCTATGGGCTGCAGGGGCACAGCCTGCCTCACCGTGGGCTGCGCCATGGGCTGCAGGGGAATCTCTGCTCCGGTGCCTGGAGCACCTCCTGCCCTCCTTCTGCACTGACTTTGGTGTCTGTTGGGCTGTTTCACGTATTCTCACTCCTCTCTCCAGCTGCAATTGCTCCTGCCCAGTAACATTTTCCCCTTTTTAACTTTGCTATCCCAGAGGCGCTACCACCATTGCTGATGGGCTCAGCCTTGCCATGGGGCAGGTCTGTCTTGGAGCCAGCTGCATTGGTTCTATGGGACAAGGGGGAAGCTTCTAGCAGCTGCTCACGGAAGCAACCCTTGTGCTACCAAAACCTTGCCATGCAGAACCAGTACAGGGCTGTGATCATTACTGCCGTGATATCCTTTAACAATATGATTCATATGCTCTTTGTATTCATAATTGAAGTTGGTAATAAAAGCATTTTTGCTGAATTTGTGCGAGTTCCAAATATAGTTCAGTCACCTGATCACTGTATTTACAGACTCGGTCTTCATGGCAATTCCTTAGTAATGCTCCCTGCCCCCTCCACAACCTTTCCTGCCCTGCTCACCCTCTCTTCCCAAGGGCCACACCAGTACCTTTTGGGGCTTAATTGTCCTATATATAAACAGGTCTATTAATATCGCTACATGTTCCCTTCTCTGTATTTGGTGGGACTGTGCACCCTGGGAACTGCTTCATTTTAAGGGTATTTCACTCTTCAGATGAGGCAGGTTTCAGTATCTGTAGCATAATTCAGGAAAACTCTTAGAAACACACTATTTAAACTTAAAAACACGTCTATGCACACATTAACATATCTGAGAAGTAATACTGCTTCACCGTATCACTTCCTTAAATAACATGAAAAGCTACCCAAAAAAGGTACTTTAAAATTCTGTAATTTTCTTGTTGTCATCAAGGTTTGCAGATGAACTTTAACTTTTAAAATGTCCTTCAGTTTCAATAGCTAATGACAAGTTGTCTGCAATAAAATAAATATTGTATAAAACTCAACACTAAAAAAAGGCAACACCTCCCCCCCAAAAACCAAACCCCCAAAACTCAAACCACAACAACCCTCTAAAACCCTAAGATTGATTGCATCAGTTTTATTAGTGTTAAATTACTGTTTAATAGATTATGGCTACTGTGGAACCGTATGAAACTTCTAATTGTAATCTAGCTCCTGCAATAATCCCCACACAAACAAACGATGAAGACTCAGCTGATCATATTTCTCATACAATTATACAAAATGGTTAACTTCTGAAAATAGTGTGGTTATTGGACAACAGTATTTTGCAATTCTCCTCTTAATTCCATTCTGCATATTAAACTTTTAAAAGCCTGTCTAGGAAATAGCCTTGAGGATAAGTATAGTTGAGTGGTATAATAGAAGAAGTGTTTTAGATTACGTGACTAAAAAGCTTTTCTGCAAACAAAGGAGAAGAGAGGCACAATGGCAGGTGGGGGAGCCCAAATAATACCTTGCCCTTGCTACTTCCCATCCCAGGAGAGCCATCAACTCATTGATGTCCCATCTCCACACCCATAAAGGAGCATAGAGGTACAAAGCAGGTGGGACTTTGGTAACCTAATTAGAGAAGCAGCCCCTCCCACTCCTGGGAGAACCTCAGCACCATGGGATGGGGGACACACTCTCTGCTTGTTCTGGATATATTTTTAGTTTTTTGATGGTAAGCAGGTTAGTTGCATAGTTTGTCTATTCAGCACACAAACGCTATCCCATCGACTGGGACAAGAGGTTGGCCCTATTTTTTTTACTTCTACTAAAACAAAAGTTCACTAACTTTTCACTGTCTAGGCCTAATGTAGGCTAACCGCACAGTGAACTGCAACTACACTGGCTGTTTTGATTAGTTGTCAGGTGACTCTGCTGGAAGCCTGTGGTAAATTGCTCAGAGAAAGGTGCCAACTTTAAAGACACCCATATTACAGAATCTTAGAATCATAGAATGGTTTGGGTTGGAAAGGACCTTAAGATCATCTAGTTCCAACCCCCCTGCCATGAGCAGGGGATCCTCACACTAGACCATGTTGCCCAAGGCTCTGTCCAACCTGGTCTTGAATGCTGCCAGGGATGAAGCATTCACAACTTTCTTGGGCAGCCTGTTCCAGTGCCTCACCACTCTTACAGTAAAGAATTTCTTCCTTATATCCAACCTAAATTTCCCTTGTTTCAGTTTGAACCCATTACCCCTTGTCCTATCAATACAGTCCCTGATGAATAATCCATCTCTGGCATCCTTGTAGTCCCCCTTCAGGTACTGGAAGGCTGCTATGGGGTCTCCACGCAGCCTTCTCTTCTCCAGGCTGAACAGCCCCAATTTTCTTAGCCAGTCATATTTAGTAAGACGAATCTTGCTGACTTCTTAAAGGTCTTTTATAGTTTTTTTCTTTCTGAAAAGTGGTAAATTATTCAGCATACTACACTTTTTTTTTTTTCTGAGAAAATTCCTGAAATTTGTTTTAAATGTATGAATTAAATATCATCCATTGAGCAGTTTGTTATCACTTGGTACAGGTTAAGTGAAGTCTGACGTGAGTAACAGGAAAGGAAAAGATATCAGTGAAGATTCTATGGAAAAAAGGTCTTATAATTATTTCACGGTTGTGTGGGCCTGTCTGATACATTTTTTTGGGGGGGTAAACAACCATTGTTCAGGTCTGGCTTCTGATATGTTTTATGGCAGTTACTAAATGGACCCAAATCAGTTGTCCTCCTGAAAGATTTTGAAATATGACTTCCTTTTTGTATATGTGATGTGGGTAGGTATTTGTTAACGTTAATGAGAAAGTGTTCATGACTTTTTATCAGCTCTTTCCAGTTTTATTTTGTCAGGTTTTGTTTTGTCATTGATGCTTGTCCACTGTCCATGACAGTGCTGTGGCTAGACAACTGTGCCTGGTTGACTGTTCACTCTGAGGTCTGGATACCTTGGTGACTAGGAGACGTTTGTTGTCTTACTTTATTCAGTAAACCATTGCATTGCATTTCAGTATTGTGTGCTTATAGGCATGTGTTTAATGTCTCTTAATATTCATATAACAATAATTCAATTGACAATATTGCATGTCCTCTGTTCTTAAGGATGTTTCCTACTTTGAATTTACCCTTCTTTTTACAAAGTCAAGTCCACATTCACATGATTTCGATGTTTGAGACTTGAGATCAGAGAGCTTTTTCTCTTCACAGTATTTCTGAAGTTCATTATCATCCTGCCTTTTCTATTCTCTGCCAGCGGATGTATGGAGAATGCCCAGTGCTGTTTTAGTCCCAATCAGCTACTCTACTGAAGTAGCACTTTTTGTACTTAAGCAGCTTGAGAAGCTTGAATTCCATTCTCTGATTGTCATTCAAGAAAGCTGTGATGTTCCTTGAAAATGAAAATTATAAAGACTCAAAGTTTTAACTTCAGATCTATCCACTTTGGACATTTACAAAAGACTCATGAGTTTCAAGGCTCCATGGCTGCCATGAGCTGGCCAACTCTAAGTCAGATTGTATATCACCAGGTAAAATTCCCTTAGGATGCTCTTGTTCTTCATTAAAACAAAGGTAAGTCATCTCAAGCCTAGAGGGTTTGCCAGTGGTCTGTCAGGCAGACTGAAAAATACCTTGCTACTAACCTTCATGGTGAGTACAGAAGTGAAGATGTGCACACACATTTTTCTTCTTTGCCTTCATGACCGTGACTTGCAGTTTCATTGGTCTTGCAAGCACCAGCAGATTACGCCTCTGGGGCATGAACCTAATATTATTTGGTCTTGGCAGGTATGCAGATGTGTCCTGGATATCCCTTTGTTTCTGACACTGTTAAGGGCTTTGAATTCAATGCAGTCTCCCACAGAAGACTCTTGTTCCCAGAATAAAAGTGTGCTGGCCTGTTATCCTTGTGACTATGAGCGGTTTTGTTCAAGAACATACTTCAGCATTGCACTTTATTTTAAAGACTGGCCAGGTACAGAGATGAACGTTTGCTTGGGATTATTTCACTTGGAAAATAAATCCAGTCATACAAAGCAGGTGAAATGGAGAACCTGACATTTTAACAGTAATGTTTACTCTCTTTACCTATTGGGTTACTAGATTCATTAAATGGGTTCGCAAGACAAACTCCATGTGTAAGATTTATTCAGCCTGGCCTTGTATGCCTCAGTTGTGTTAGCATGGAAGGACAAGGTACAGATGTATCTACTTCCAGAAATGACACAGTGTTATTTTTCTCCCAATAAAGCATCATCTTCCCAGGCATTATTCAGAATTAGATATTTTCATGTTCTGTCTTCCTAGAGAGAAGGTACTAGCCACATTTGTAACTCTGAGCAATGCTTCTTTCAGGATCTACTAAGTGCATTCCTGTAGGGATTCCCTTTAATGAGGAGGCAGAGACATTGCAAAGCTTAATGAGCATTCTTGCTAGTTATTCACATCTGAGTGCTATTGCCTGCTAATGAGGCTGTACTGGAGCCAGCTGGCCTATTTTGGGAAGTTCATTTTCCTGTCATCTTCCTGTGAACATAATTGATAGAAAAAAATTTGAACCCTGAAACTGGGACTTCCTGTACATTTGTCCTGTCCTCTTATCTGTGGTTGTGACTGCCAGCGGGCTAGGTTCTGTAAATTCAGGGATAAGACTAAATGTTTTAATGATCTGAAAGATGTTCCTTCCTCTGCCTCATTGCCATTTCAGCTTGCAAAATTGGAGGCTCTGTTTAACCTCTCAGGTTTGAATTCCTAGGTAAGTTCTCATCTTTCTCCAACTTTATCACCAATTCCTTTCCATCCTTGTTAAAGCCCAAATGGTCTTCAGAGTGTCCTTTCAAACTTCACTAGGTGCTGCAGGTGTGGAGTCTCAATTGTGGAATCATTTGTTCTAAGACAATAATTACTCTCAAGACTGTATCTTATCTAGAGACATGCATGTATTGATGAGGACTTTTCATTTGATGGTTTTCTGTTTGGTTTCTCTAACAGTCAAATTACTTGCTCCTTCAAATACTGTCCAAAAAGAGGTGATTATTGTAGAACACCTGCAGGTTCTAGCTCTCAAACCAGTAGGATCCACTGACAGGTAGATTTTCCTCACATTTTACCTTCTTTTATTCAGTTTGCACCCTATTCACACTTAGACTGGCACATTTTCTACATCTGAGTGTCAGATAACTAACACTGAGTATTGGAGTTGACAGTGGTTATGCAATACAAATTGCCTTGCTATTACCCCACAAACCCTCAGGATTTCCACAGAAATTTACCCCGAGAAACTGGTTGCCTAAACATAAATTCTGTATTGTCACTTCTGTGCTGTAGAACCAATTCCATGGCAGCTCAGTATCAGTTATTCCTTAAAGTGAAAGAAGACAGGCAGTGGCACTGCATTCTTGATTTAAACAGGTAGAACTCTTACATGCTCATTTTCAAGGCAATACTAGTCAGTATTTCCGTGCTTAGAGATTCTGTAATGCTGAATCTCTAAGCAATGTATTTTCATACAGTGATAAGACCAGTTTAAAATTATTTTGTTATTTTCTCAGAAGGCATTATTGCTATTTAAAGGTCTTGCCATTTGGCTGATCTGTGACCAGTGAAGGTTTTTTCTGGGTTCTGACTTTGTACTTAAGGATTTTTTCCTTAATGAATGGTTTGTAAGGGAATTCATAAGAGAACAAACTCTTTAGTGTCTGCAAATGGTCCAGCACTTTTTTTATGCTTGTAGTCTCGAGACAAGCATTCAAGATCATACTTAATGGTGTCATAATCTGTAGAGGTCATTTGGTAGTTTTTAGTTCCTGAATAATGAGAACTTTTTGTTCTGTAGAGAAATTCTGTGCTAATCTCAATTAAGCATTTCACCTCTGTGCCAGCCATCATGGTAGTATTATCCTTCCTTTATAAGGCATGTGTCCTTAAGAACCTTGGTGATACATGAAGCCAAAGCTTACCCCAGGTACTTTTAGATACTACTATACTGTGTTTACTTTTCACATCTACTCAACAACCAAAAATTTCTTTTTTTTTTTTACATACCCGTACCCATCCAAATATCTTCAGGGGATTGGCTCTCCAGTTTCCCTAGTCCTTCAGAGTGATAATTCCAGACATATGTATCTCTTGTGGTTGGGCAATATCACCAATTAAGTGGTTTCTATACTGCTGTTACTACAACATTTCAGAAGTTTTTGAAGCTTCAAGCAATACTGTTCAAAAGAAAAGCGGCAGCTTTTTCATCTTTTGAAAATCTGAGATTTCAGTTTCAATATCCTATTTTTACAGAGGCTAAAATGGGTAATTTTCACTCTTGAGCTGTGGAAGAGTGGCAGATATAAAACTTTATGACTTGAAGAAGCTGATAAAACTGTGAATTGTACCGTGTAACATTTGGAATGACCAGATTATTTTTCCTGTTATTTGAAGAAAGTTCTCTGATTTGGTCTGAAAGCATTGTACTCTACGTCATACCGCATTAAATAGAAGAGTGCCATAAGTTTAGTATGTATATGAATAGTCATTTAAAATTTCACAACAAAACTGTGAATAGTTTCCCTATTCGCTGTTTTCTGTGTGAAATTCAGACTTACCATGTAGCACTGAGGAGGTCCAGGAGAGCAGTCATGTGTACCTCTCATTACTGGCAAATGATTGCAGCAGTAAAGGAGCAGCATTCCCTTGTGTGTTCCTTATAGGCTTGAACATCAACTTCTAAACGCAAGTTTCAGTGAGCTTGCGGAAATTTGCATCAGGATTTGCTGCTGTATTCATAATTTCTAAACTTTTATCTGCTTCTAAGAACTATTTTCCCACCAGTTCTATTTTATACCACAGTCATGGTAAGTCTAACTAAGCCTAACTCAGAGTTGTAAAGCATTGTACAAAATTTCAAAAGGATTAAAGAAAATAATAAGCAAAATAAGAACAATAATAAATGTTTGTATTAATGTTTTGTCATAAAAGAAGAACAGGAGTGCCCTCTAGTTCTTTTAGAAAAAAAGAAATACAATCAATTTTAAAATATAATTTTACCTTAATGTCTTCTTGGAAAGTAATTTTATTCAAATCATTAATTACGTTCAAGATCTAAACTAAAACTCAGAACTAAAAATGAGCATAAGAAATAGCATTAGCTTCGAAAAAAATGATCTACAAATAATCCCCAATGTGTGTGCTAACGGACTCACTAATAGACATTAGGATATTGCAAACTTCTCATTTATAATAGAGCGTCATGCAAAAAGTTGCATCTCAATATTTGTATTTCCCACTGTCACTCCCCTCCCTCCTCTAAAAAAGGCTGCTGGCACTGAATATTATCAGATTATGTGAGGCTTTTCCTGTATTGTTCTTTATGGTAAGGATCTGTTTTGTGCTTTCTGGTGTTGCAGCAGCATGTTTTTAATGGCTGGCTGGGTGAATTATAATTTATGTTGCAAGTACTATATCTGATATGATGGTGAGATTATTATGTGTCTTCACAAACATTTTGGGCTGGTGTATAGTTTTAAATATATTTTAGGTATTTTGTTTAAAGAAAATTTGCAAAAGGATGCTTTTCACAAATCAGTAAGCTGTAGAATCATCTTTAAATAAATTATCAGTGAGAGGGCAGAAAATAGAATTCTGATATTGTCATTTCATCACATTAAGCTTTTTATGCTGTTTCCTTTAAAAATGAAAGTGATTTGTTTCTTGCTAGTTAGAATAAATATGCAACTCATGTACCAATTCACTTAGGATAAATCAACTTTTTTACACAAGACAAGTGACAAAAAGGGAAATTGTATAGGATGTCAGCAGTTTTGTGACTTGAAAGCTTCCCTTGTGTTTATCTGTGTCAGCTGTAACTTTCATAAATGATATCAAGGAACTGAGGTGATGTAGTTGTGTTTTCTTGCAGAGGAATTCCTGGGAAGAAATGTGGGACAGTCATAGTAACAGCAGAGGAACTAGGCTGTTGCCGAGTAAGTGTGTGTTCATTCCTTTTTGAAAAATTAAATGATAATGGTTTTGTGATTTACACAGTACCAGATTCTCAAAGGTATGATGTAGAAATTTGCATTATATGACATACGGAATTTAGAGTACTTTTTTCCTATGAGTTACTCTTAGTTTTAGATGGAAGCAGCAGAAAAAAGAAGCAGCATCAAGGTTTTGATTCTTAGATGAATCTTTATTTCCCCAAGTAATCAGTCACATTTTAATCTCTTAGTGTCCAATTTTTAACAAAGATCTATTTGTTTCAGCCATGGAATTATTTTTCCATTATGGAATATTGACATTACATGAACATCAAAGTAAAATTTGGGATTTTTAACCTTATAATTAAAAGGCAGTGGGAAATTTGGCTGGTTAAGGGGACAGACATGGTGAGGCACTTTTTTCCTGACATTCTGGGTTTATCCTCCAAGATGAGCATTTTTATGCCAGTTATAACAAACTATTTAAAAATCACAAATATGTCATAAAATCCCTAATCAGAACAGGGTTTTTTTTTCTTTCCCTTTTAATGAAGACAAATACTAGGTGCCTTCCAAAGCCCTCATGTTCTTCCAGATTCACCCCACTCAAATTTTACATACATGATGACTAGTTCAAAATCACTGAAGTGAACTTGCAAAGAATTTGGGACTCAGTCTCCCTCTCTTGCAGTCTCTTTTGCATTCTCTGTCATGCTCCTTCATGTGCACACCCTCTCATGCAATCTCTTGCACCGTCTCACCATCTGTCATATACTTTCTCTGAGATATTTTCCTACCTAGGTTTATTCAGTATTTGGAATAATTCTTATCTGATCTTCTGAGTTTTTTTACCGAACATTTATAGCTCATATTCAGAATAGCAAAGATTTTTAGAATCACTGAATTGCTGAAATTGGAAGAAACCTTGGGAGATTGCTTAGTCCAGCCTTCCTGCGCTTTGTAGAGCAGGTTACTCCGGGCTCTGTGCAGTCAGGTTTGAGTGTGTCCAAACAGGCTCCATAGTCTCTCTGTTTCAGTGTTTTGCCACATTCACAGCAAAAACGTTTTTTCTTGTATTTAAATGGAATTTCCTGTATTTCAATTTGTACTTATTAGCACTTGTTCTTCCGCTTGATATTGCTAAGCAGAGTCTGTTTACTCCTTTCCATCAGCTGTTTATACAGATTGATAAGATCCCTTCTCTTTTTCAAGCTAAATAATTCTAGGTCTCTCAGCCTCTCGCCATATGAAAGATAGTCCAACACCTTAGAGTGGCCTCACCAGTGCTATGTCACTTCCTTCAGCTTTCTGTTGGCACTCTTCCCAATGCAGTCCAGGAGCCTATTTGCCGCTTTTGTTGCCAAAGGCATATTGGTCAACTTGGTGTCCACCAAGACCTCCCCAGTCCTTTCCTGTAAAGCTGCTTTCCAGCTGTTTGGCCTACAGCCTGTGCTGGTGCATGGGGTTATTCGTCTCCAAGTGCAGTACTTGGCATTTCCCTCTGTGGAACCCTGTGAGGTTCAAGTTGGTTTGTTTTTCTGGCTAAGGCGTAAAGGCTATGAGAAACATGTACTTTTCCATGTCCTTTGTCACCTAGTCCCCTGCCACACTCAGTGCTGATCCCACATTTTCACTAGACTTCCTCTGGCTGCTGCTACACCTGTAGACCAGTCTTCCAGCAGACCCTGCTCCAGCTAGCTGGTGAGCCTGCAGGTTTATCTTTGCATTTATAATCCTCGCGTTCTTGACTGCCCAAAGAAATGAACTATGTGTGACTATCACTTAGCCTGACCACAGCAAAGAAACTTTTCTCCCTGTTTGTCATCAGAATGGATGTATTTGGTATGTTCCAGTCTCATTTTCTGGAAGCTTCTAAACTCTTAATAGCAAGCTACTAAACCACTTACTTTACAAGCAGCAGGAGCGGGCAACTTCAGGTTTCAATCACTGAAGGAATAAGGCTTACTCATGTCTCACTGGAGTTTTTAAAGTTAATTCTACTGTGCCTTCCTTGCCTATGCATCTATTTCCTTGAGACTGCAATTTTGCATGTCAGAAAATAATGGAAAAATCCTGAGGCATTTAGCACCGAAATCTACCCATCCTCTGCAGCCCCTACAGAAGAATTCTTGGTTCCAGCAGTTCAAATTGCGCTAAAAGGATGTGGCAGGAATGCAAATATGTAGAGGACATCTAGAAGACAGATACCCTCATTATTTTGTTTTCTTTTTGCATGATCATTAGTGAATTTTACTATTTTATTTTAGTGTAATAAACTGCATGCTGTATGTAATTTTTCTATGTTACCCATTTCAGGATTCAGTTTTAATGCAGTTTTGTGCAAACAAACTAGACAAGAAGGACTTCTTTGGCAAATCTGATCCTTTTCTCGTATTTCATCGAAGCAATGAAGATGGCAGGTACATGCCTGTTAAGTGTTTCTGCTGCTAAACAGTAGGCAAGTCACTTACTTGCAGATGGTAATATAGTTTTAATTTTTTATGTGTCAGATTAAGCTGTTTCTTTTATCATGTTTGTTGGATTTAAGTATATTGTGTTATGCAGTACAGGAACAAAAGTATTGTTACAAATAGATCAAATATTGCAGCTCAGGGTTTTAAGAGTTAAATGTACGATAAATAGAGAACACTATGAAAATTAATTATAATAAAAATAGTAAAATAGCGTTACTTTTGCTAAGAAAAGTATGCCTTTAAGTTAAATAGAATTCTCAAAGAAAATTGTAGCTGCAGAATATGCTAATCCTTAGAAATTGTTTTAGATAAAAACATTTTGTATTGCAAATTTGGGAATATCTTTTCTCTTTTGACAGACTTCTATGAAATAGAATTCAAAAATACCTTAAATAGATATTTATTTGTTTGGGGTTTTTTTTATCAAGTAAGTGGCTGTCTGCTGCATTCATGCTTTAATTTGTTAAAGTAGGTTAATGTCTCTTGTTCTGCTGCGAAGACTTGACGTGCTAACTTCTGGTCAACATACTACTTACGTGGGAGGTTACTGGCAGTTTAAGTTTTCTTGGAAGCTGATAGTCCTCACATATAACCTCATATCAAACCATAGGCTAGACATATAAGATATTAATGTATTTCAGTAGTTTAACTGGAACAGGTGTTAGCATAAACCTATGTTAACATATGTATGGGTCCGTGAGTGTCTTTTCCCTGCTCTTTCCCTCTTGGAGGCAGATTATGGGAACAGCTTCCTTAATAAGCACTGAATATCTTAAATTGCCAGCCTGGAGGGGTTAGGGCTCTTTTGTGAGTGACATTAAGGTCATTAGTGGAATTTCTCTGGGCATTCACTGAAAGTGCTGATATATGCAGTTTCTCTGGGCCCTGAGTGCCATGCTTCTCCACTTCCTTCCAAGAGGTGAGTGTTGACCCACTGATTCTTTATTGGTCTCCTGAATCCAGCAGTGGTCAGAAGGATGCTCACTTTTCTGTCTCAACTTCAGGCATGCCTTCCGAGCCATAGCCAGGATAAGAACATAGGCCTTTGGAACATAAGGAAGATATTCCCTTAAGGGACAATTTTAGTCACATCTGTATGTAGAATTTCAGTAGTGATTTCACCAGTGATCTTGCCTCCTGTTTTCTTTTGAACAATTCAGTCCCAAGAGAAGGATTTAAAACAAATATTTTAATTTTGCATTATTTAAAGAAAGCTGAATACATTAAAACAATTAATTGTATTTCACCTGAGAGAAGGTGATCATAGGTTCTCACAGAGCCTTATAGGTTTTACCTGAGACAGCCCTGGTTAAAAAATCATAGACATAAAACGGGGAACAAGAATCAGAAAGCCATGACTCCCTTGGCTCTGTTTCTTAATCTGTACCAGGCCGCTTTCTTTCTGGATCTGTGACTGATTCCTGGCTGTACAAGGCCTGTTTAAACAGGTGGGATGGAGGCTGATTTTCCCTGAAATAACTCACTGAATGGTTGTAAATCTCATTGAAGTTTTGGGTAAAAATATTTTAGGTTTAGAGTTCTTGAGCACCCTGGTGTGTAATCTCTCTCAGATGTGTCTGTCCTCTTCAGTTTTCCCTTCTCTCCGATTTCACTGCATTTCTTTTTTTCTTATCTTAAATTCTATGTGGATATTGTACAAATGAATACAGATTCCATGTTTGATGACACAAAAGAAGAAGTAAATAAATAGAAAATATGTCTTTTTTTATTATTTATTACAGTTTTACAATCTGCCACAAAACAGAAGTCATAAAAAATACATTAAATCCCGTGTGGCAGGCATTCAAGATTTCTGTCAGAGCACTGTGTAATGGAGACTATGACCGGTAAGCTACAGGTTAAACTTTCTTAGCATACACAATTCTTCCAGCCCCTCCCACCCCTCCACCTCATGTATTTTTTAATATGTAAGTTTTTCTATGCAATTCAGTTCCTGATGCTATTAAGATTATTTAATCAACAGTTTGAAAGGCTAATATGTGTTTAAAGCCATTCATCACATTAAAGAATTTAGTAAAATAAAGCCAGTATGGTAACTCTGTAGGAAATGTTAGTCGTGATTTCTGGAAAAAAATGCTTTGCTCTCTATGGTGTGATTAAGAGTTAGAAAGAAAAGACTAATTTGAAGAATGGCCACTGTTCCTAGTGTGCACGGTATTTTTAATAATGTTTCAATGAAAAATGATGATCTGTCTTCCTTCGGTGACATTGTAATATCAGAGGATGCTGATAAATGAAAGCCTTTAAAATATATAAGGTAAGTAGATGAGAAACACAGAAGGTAATCATCATCTTCAGATTTGAAGTTTTCTGTGATCCCATGCAAAAGGATCCACTTTTGGATGGTTATAATCATAAGAATACCATGTTTTTAATCAATCCTTTACTAACAGTAACAAGCAAATTATTTAAACTGAGAAATGGTGGATATTTTTAGGCTCTTTAAAAGGTGGACGTGCTAACTTATAGCAATATCAGCAAGAAAAATGTTTAGCTGCCTGTTGATGACTTCTTGCTCTGTTGTCACCATTCGTATTTTTGAAATGAATTTAGATATTGGTGTTGTTAGTAAGTACTCAGTTAAATTTCTGGTGGTTTATCTATCTCTGCTACTGGAAATCTGGAATACTGGAATTATTTTGAGTAAGACTTTGAGGAAGTACAAATTTATCAATTAGTCA
This sequence comes from Strigops habroptila, assembly GCF_004027225.2. Classification (NCBI taxonomy): domain Eukaryota; kingdom Metazoa; phylum Chordata; class Aves; order Psittaciformes; family Psittacidae; genus Strigops; species Strigops habroptila. The sequence continues at coordinate 16,052,681 of NC_044279.2, forward strand.
TAATGCTTTTAGCAGTCCACAGTGTAATATTTAATTTAAAATCATGAAGAAAATGTTTGAAGACTAGAATAAAATTATGCATAATACATAAGCTGAATGTAGTAGATAGATGGATAGGTGTGCTAAGGTTCAATTCACCTTTATGTAGACTGTGTGAAAGATACGAGAGATACAGAATGCACTTGCCCGGGTACTTCAAAGGCAAAAGGTATGTTATCTTCTTGATTGGAATAAAAAGAGGTTCAGTATTGCATTCTTTCAAACATGAACTAATGTTTCAAGCAGCAGAAGCCAAATCTTTTGTTGAAAGATATTACTGTATGTAGGGAATTTAAGTAAGACTTTGCTTAAATTGATAATTTTCCTATGAGTGTGCCTTTAATTTGGAATTTAGGTGTCCCTGTGCATGTGTATTCTCTGAATACAGTTTCCTTTGAAGGGTCAAATACTTGGTGGGATAGAGAAGGTTTGGAGCTGATCTTGACTTCATTCCACAGAATAATCAGTTTTCATTCTAAGGTGACTTAACCCCAAACTGAAATTCCACAAGAGAGATAAAATGTAGCAAATGGTGTGGTCAGAACCATTAAATTTGCATTCAAAAGACGAACATCCAGACAGAGCAACTCCTTTGCCTTTTCTGGAATATCATAAAAAAATGTGAAAAACATCTAGGCATGAATTTGTTGGTGCACGTAGTATCAGCTGTTGAACAACCTTTTCCCAAAAGTGTCCCTTCCTTGTGAAGAAAATTACTCAACATGTATTCAACTGTATTTCATAGGAAGAATGAGGAGCAGCTTCCGTGGAAGCAAATTATAATGTCACTGCTTTGATTCCTGTCCCATCTATTAATACCACAGACCTAATCACTTCATGTGAAACTGTTCTGAAGAATAGAAGTAAGCAAGCTGTTGCTTAAAATATAGAAAGTCTGGAGGTGTTATTTTTCTATCCCATGTTCAGTTCACTTCAGGCCAGATAGGATTCATTAGTTCTAATTGCTGAATTTATATATACTCTTTCTCTAGTAAAGGGAAATAAATAAAACTATAAACTGTCTCCATCCTGATATGCTTCCTGTTTCATTACTGATGTTGATGATAATATCCTCTATAGTATTTGCATTTTAAGAAATCCGCTCTGCAAGTAAGTCTGTAAAATAAAATTGATCCTTTACATGGGAAATTTTCATTTTCTACGTTTTGTGTGTTTCCCAGTCATCCCTGAAGCAAAAATAGTTAGAGCTGTCCTCAGAGGTTCACTTCACTCATAAGGAAAGAGTTCATCTCCACATTCATCTTCCATTTGCAGCTTGCCCGCCTGTTCCTTACTCACTAAGAGGAGGATGAGTATTCCCACACTGTTCAGGGTGATCTGTCAGTTTGGGAAGAACTGGTGCCCAGTGTCTGTTGTGTTCTCCCCACATCCCACAGTCTGCCTGTCCCGTTTCATTCTAAGGAGCCAGAGTCATGGTTATGTCGTATAATCTGATGGTTAACTAGTGTAGTCCAATGAAAGAACTAAACAACTATCCTGTTGGATTTATAGGAATTAAAAAAGAAAATTATGCTGCGCTTTTCTGTCCTCTTTGGTCAGCTGGCCAAGCAGCCTCCTCCTCTATTGAGAGCTAGAGGGGAGTTTAAGAGGGGAAAAGTGCAGTCTGTAAAGAACTATGAATTCTTTCATCTGCAGCCACAGACAGACAAGGCCTTCACAAAAGTTTGGGTGGATCTCACCAGCTTTCGTTTTCCATCACTGCACAGTGTTCAGAAGAGGTTAATACTGTCTACAAGATTGAAGTTTTATTGTGTTCTGGAGTAGTTATTTTCATTTAGGAACCAAAATATATAGATTAGAATTCCTTTTTGCTTTAAAGTGCTTTACTTTGTATTGTGAACATTGCTTTTCATCTGTACTTTGCTGCTTAATGATTTTGTGTTATAAAAGCCCTCTCAAGCTCTGCACACTTCTCAGATGTGGATATATTACTTTTTTTTGTAAGATGTTATTACCCCACAGTAGATATCCCTTTTCCAGGCAATAGCATATACCAAAAAAACCTTCACAATAAGTTCCAGATTTTTACTGTTCTTAAAGACATTGATAATACTTTAGGTTTAAAGAATCATTTATTTAAAAAAAACCAAAAAACAAGCCCACAGAAAATTCAGAGCTTCTGGAGGTAAAAATATATTGGTTAAACTTGAATTGTTCCTTTAGTTTCCCCTGTATTTTACTGTTAATTTATGAAGATACGTTGGGTAAGCTGAGTGATTTGCTATTTTCTACCCCATGAGAAATGACTAGAAAATTATGCCTTCTGGATTTGGCACAGTTGATACACCCGTATGCTATTAAAGTACAAGTATTAAAGATAATCCTGGTATATTTTAATATATGTTTTAATTGGTTGTGGTTTTTATTTTTTTTTTTTAGGACAATTAAAGTAGAAGTGTATGATTGGGATAGAGATGGAAGGTAAGACATTAATTCTATTGTTAAACTGTAGAATTAGCCATGCTTAATAAAAAGGTTAGCCTGTATAAATTTATACATTTATACATGTTTTAAAATGTATAAATACATAGTGGCCAGAACAGGACTAGAGAATGTATTTATCGATATTTAGAGGTACAGGAACTGGATAAAAAGTTTTGCTGTGCTACAGTTCTGTTTTGTTTTACAGTTGTGGTAAGCCTATTTCAAACATGATATATAGAATCATAGAATAGTTAGAGTTGGAAACGACCTTAACGTCATCTAGTTCCAACCCCCCTGCCATGGGCAGGGACACCTCACACTAAACCATGTTGCCCAAGGCTCTGTCCAACCTGGCCTTGAACACCGCCAGGGATGGAGCATCCACAACCTCCCTGGGCAACCCATTCCAGTGTCTCACCACCCTCACTGTAAAGAACTTCTTCCTTATATCTAATCTCAACTTCCCCTGTTTAAGTTTGAAGCCATTACGCCTTGTCCTACCACTACAGTCCCTAATGAAGAGTCCCTCCCCAGCATTCTTATAGGCCCCCTTCATACATGAAACAAGCAAGATGGAATGCTTTGTGATCTGTAAAATCAGTTTTGTGAATCTCATGTTATCAGTTAATGCATGCATATGAAGAGAGGCAAAATCTATTTTATAATCTATTTTCTTTTGCTTAAACCAGTGCTTCATAAAGCATTGCTTTTAAAATATGATAAAATGCATAAGCCTGCAATTGCTCTTCTCATGGTTGCCTAGATATTGCAATGTGGAAACTACCTATTAATTATAATCATTTCAGATTGGGTTTGAATGTTCATTTCCATGCCTGTCTTCATCAAAATGTGGTTCTAAACTTTCAAGTTGAAAGACCTGGGTTTTAAATCACTCCATTGCTAGAAAGAGGATGGTAGAATATACTTGGCATTTCTGTTGCTAAATTCAAGAAAGGCACTCTGTTATTCAAGCTTGCTATCTGTACTGAGTATACCTTTTTTTCTGAAGAAATTAGGCTTTCAAATTGCCTTTATTTTGACAAACTGGATAGAATTATTTTTTTATCAGACTGGATTGATACCATTTGTTCTTTTAAAAATGTTTGAGCTTGTATCTTAATACTTTGGTTAGAAACTTTACTCGTAAATCATGGTACTAGAACTTGTATGCAATAAAAGAAAATGTTGATTTCTATTTATCTTTCAGTTGGCCTGTCTTAAATATTTCCTATTAATCTTAATTTACATTTTTTAATATATGGATATGCACTTCTGTTTGTATTTTTCAGAGTATATTATTTATTATACAGTAATGTCTTTACTATTGCTAATGCAATTTGCTTCTTGTGTTACAGCTAATGATATTGTGCTTCTGTGGCCCAACAGATCTCGTAATCATAATAGGCAAATTTATCCTGTGCTGCCATATATTTCCTTGCTGACAAGGTCGAAAACCAGTTTCAGGCTTCTCAGCTTATACCTTCCTCTTCTTGGTTCCATCATGAAGCCTGTTGATTTATAAGCATTCTTCTCACATTTATACTTTCTATAAATACCTCTAGTTCAAGTTCATCCTTCTTGATTAGATATTCCCTGGAGAGACAAATAACGTATTTGGCAATTAAAAACACAAGGATTTAAATTAACAAAGCCATATTAGCAAAAAATCACTGCATCATTAAAATGATGAATTTCTATTAACATCCTTCATTCCTCACTTAGATTTGCCAAATCCTTCAAAAATGTGATATATTTACACTGTTATGTATAAACTGCAATGTTTTTTTAAAATAACGTAACAATAAAAAATTATATTACCAATTTAATAAAAAGCAAACATTATTTATTATTAAGGTATCAAATCCCATGTGCTGTCCCATTTCATCCAAAATCACAATCTGAGGTATGATTAAAAAGAAAATGAAGAAATCTGACAAATAATGTTGTATAGCTGCAATTCTAGTGAAATCTTCAACATATTGTGCAATTTAGGCAACCGTTAGCCTCTACACTCTCCCAAACAGTTTGAAGTATTATCTGCTTTTGCTTACAGCCCACTCTGAATACCTATAACATTAATATCTAAAAAAACACAAAAAGTGAAGGATACTTATTCACATGTACTCCTTATTCTAATTGTGCGGGGTTTTTTGCCTTTTTCTTTCTACCTATTTGAATTTAGAAGCAGGCAGGGCACTGACATCTTACATGTTCAATTCCTCAGAAAGATGAGACAGCACTCGTCTCATGTAACTTCAGACAATGTAAAAATCAGACAACTAGACTGGACTAATCATTTAAGCTACTTCAGTAGCTTACAGGGAAAAATGGTGTGATTGAATCCATCCTAACTGGAATAAATTGCCAGTTCATGGTGCCTCTGACTTACTAGTGATCGTAGCAAGAACCTAAGTGCCTAATTTAACTTTGACATTGTCAAATGTATCTGAAGTGAATCCCTCTCAAGAATTAGTCTATCAATTTTTTGTACAATGCTGCTGTTACTTAGTTTATATTAATTTCCATTTTTGATGGACTGTTTATAAGCAGTTGTTGCACTAGCTTATCATCTTGTTATGCTGAATCTGTTTGCTCCAGAGATGTTCAGAGTGGGCAGGAACAACCTTTGAAAAGTCATCAGAGAGCCTGCTAGATAGCAAAGCAATTTATACTGAGTATTGCAGGTTATTCTGCAATCAGTAAGACAACATTACTGTGCATATACTTGATTTCTGAATCTTGACTTGACTCTGACCTCGAGTCCTGACTTGCAGGAGTTTTTTGCTCTTTCCCCATTCTGTGGTATCTGTGCTTTGAAAAAATGATGCCAGGGTGCTTTGTGTTGAGCTTCTTACTGTCATGTTCATGAATTACATTTTTAAGAATAATTGTATATTCCTAGCTCTCATTTATTCAAACATCACTAAAATTTTCTTGAGTAATAGTAATATAGGGCCTTTGTAACATTAACACAATTAGTAAACATTTCTTTGCCTCAAAACAGTTTTTGCACAAAAATTGTCAAAATGTGAACCACTTGTTCTAAATGATCCCTTTCATTGCTTCAAAGAGGTGTGACAAGCCCCAAAATATTTGATGCTGTAAGAAATCACAAAAGTTGTTTCTGTTACTTTGGACAAGTCCACTTGTGTGAAACAGAGGGACTTTTTTTTTGTGTACTTATCAGGAAAGTACTTGCAGTCAAGTCTTGCAGAAGGAAAGAATAGGATGATGTGCAACTTTGCATCAGCACGTCGGCAGTACTCTGATGTTTTTATTTCTCTCTGAAGGCTTTTTCACTTAATTTCAGAGAAATTGCTACTTACATACATGGTGCAAAAGCCGTGTCGCAGACTTGATGTGTATGATCTGTTACACAGAAGTGTGTAACTGGGGCCACCGAAACATCCATCTGAGAATCTAAACACTGCAGGAGAGATTGTAAATCTCAGATTCTAGGCTTTCTCACCTTATTTCTTGTTCACTTTCTTGATCCTCGTTCTCCACCTAGATAGTTAATTTTTAAATTATTACAGTTTTCCCCTACTCATTGACATCTTTTTGGTGATTATTGGCCTTTCTTCCATTGTTTCTTTTCTTTTAGATGATTAAAAAAAAAAAAGTTAATGCAATTCTGAAAGTGATTTTCAGCACTTCAAAGCACAGCGTCAAATGTGAAGATTTAGGGAGATGGGGTTCAAGTGATTATTTTATGTGCGAAGAGTCTCTGGTTCAGTATTCTGATATGCCACTCATGGACAAAAGTCTTCAAGTCTAGGAATATTTGGTGTTAGAAAGGCAAAGAGAACAACTTCTTTGGATTCTCAATCCAGAGACTAATAAGGAGATCCATCTGGGGAAGTGTGATTATGACTATCAGGAGGGGTTGGTGCCTTTTTCTCTTAATGAGTTACACTTCTGGCAAAGGCAAATGCTGTCTAACAGGCACCCATCTTTCAGCACCAACCTAGTGCAGGGGCATACATTTACCTGAATACTGAGTGTTAAGATCCAGGTTGATGATCTTTGAAGTGCAGAGAACTCTGAGACTGGTTATATATGCCCATACCTTTTTACCATGATTAGTCAGAGGAATTACATCTTTCTACCAGTTCTTGTCAGTCTGTGCATACTTTTTTTATTTAATTTTGCTTCTAGTATTTTTAGCTTAATTGGAAGTGTGGTGTACTTCTAAAAACAAATTTTACAAGTAATAAAATTGTAAGATGGGATTGAGGGAAATGAGAGTTGGAGCAGCAGTGAGGAAAGTTCATCTGGAAGAGTGGAGAATGAGAACAGGTCTTGTGACTGCTGGGAGTTGTGTAGCCATCTGTTAGGCACTCACCCCTGCGGTCGCTTCCATTCCAGGGACCTGTCTGAGATAAGAGTTCAGTCACTTCTGGCAGCCCTGTAGTTTCTGTGCCCCAGCTTCCTGACCCCTTACTCAGCCACCTTACTCAGCAATGCTTCATCCACTACACTTGCCCTGGCCACCCTGCTCACTGTGGGTCTTTGGCAGCATGACATCCCCTCATTAAGAGCTGACAAACCAGTTTTCAAAATACAGGTGACAGCACAGGAGTGTTGAATGTATTCTTGGAGAAGGAATAGAATTTAAAAAGGAGAAGTTTAGTAACCACTGCTTTAGTTTAAGATCTGCTTTCCAATGGTGTCTAATGCTGTAAGTTGATGAGCCTCAGCGGATTGCTTTTCTCCTCCCAGATGGGAAGACATAGCAGCTGAAATAAGCTTTGGGTCTTCCCCTTAAAAGTACCATTGAGTGTCACGTTGCACAGATTGGTAGAGGTGGTCTTTCCTGGTTCAGGTTACTCCTTTCACATTCTTAATACCTCCCTTTCTCTCACATAGTCTTACACGCAGTTCAGAGTCTGTGGTGCCAGTGATCATCCAGTGAGAAAATGGTGATAGTTTTCAATAGCCTGCTCTGGTTTTTCAGATTCTGCAAGCTTGTATTGGAGTCAGGTAACTAATTTACAACCTAGTCCTCATTGTGCATCTAAGTTAAGCAGAAGCCATCAGAAAGATTTAAGCTTTTCATCTCTAAATTTTTATTACTAACAGAGTGAACACACAACAGAGGAAGAAATAAAGATTTTTAGGCAAATTGTATCTTTTGCCATTGCTCCTTTCTTGGGTGCCAGTTCATATTGACTGTCCTTCTCTTTTTTGTAAATAACTGTAATACACGATTTTTACAGTGCATTTGATTTGAAAACTTTTTCTTTATACAGCCATGATTTCATCGGAGAATTCACAACAAGTTACAGAGAATTGTCGAGGGGGCAATCTCAGTTCAACGTGTATGAGGTAAGTATTGTGAGCATCGGGAAATAAATGAGAACACTCCCAATGTTTTCATGGCAAACTGATTAAATCTGCACAATCTGGTAAAAATCAAACTTTGAAGTGTTTTCACATTTCCCTTTTTATAAACAAGAACAGAGAGTCTAAAAGTGTTGCTTCATAAAAAGATTTAGAAACAAGTAGGTATGTGCATATGTGTGTATGCACACTGGGCTGTGATAGGGCAAGAAGAGCACTTCAAGCAGCTGGACTGGTACACTTGGAGCAAATACTGGGTTACCTCCACTTGTGTATGAACAATTCATCATTTATTTCTTTTGCCAACTGTTACATGTGTTGTACGCTGTTTTATCCTATACAAGCAATATCTGGTGATTCCTACATCTGATGCAGAGTCACATGCCGTTCATCTTAAGTGCAGACTTTAGAATCTTTAGAGTTTTGATGCAGGGCTTACAAGTGACAGAGAATTTATCTTATTTATTGGCAGCGTTTTTCTTGTGGTCAGTTACCATCTTTGCATCACTCTTCTGGTTTAGGATTCATATATCTGCCAGCTACTGGGATTGATGGGCAGTTGTCAATTCAGTTACAGAGTTTTATTGTGTAGGCTTGTTTATTTTGGATCTAATAAATCCCTAGTTTAAGACTGATTTCTTAATTTGAGATTATTGGGATTTTGCAAAAAAGTAAACTTTCCAACATCAAACCTTATCGAATCATCAAAATGTGCTATAATTTACTCTCAGAAGCAATCACTGAGTTTGTGGAAACAGAAATTGAGATGCATAAACTTGAAGTGTCATAAAGGGACTCATTTTTGGCATCTTTCTTTTTTGGACAGATCCCTTTAAAAAATACACCAGATTTGGACACAAAAAAATTGACTGAAAAACCCCCATTAAGACTCCTGCATTAAAAACTTAATTTTTAAATTAATATTGCACAAGAATCTTAGTCTAGAATGAGAAAGTGTTATGAATTTTCAAAATGTGTTAAATAAGGAGAGCTAATAGGAAGAAGAGATTTAAAATTTATTTTGTTGCTGAGAAGTGTCAATTTACATTCTGCAGTGTTAAACTCCAGTTTATGGTTTTTATAGATCCAAGACATTTCATTTTCACTTTGAGTCCCCATTATTTTTATGCATAACTTCAGCGATATCTTCAGTAGGTAGCAGTGTGTAGTACTGTAACTTCAAATACTGTGAATGTGCTCCCCAGCTAGAAGCAGTACAGGTGAGTTGGAGTTATGCTACATCTGAGCTAGTAAGTTCTGCCTAGAATGTCTTACTAATGATCAGTTCTGGTGCTGACATGAAATGGTTAGCCTTCTTTTAGGACCAGGATAGGAAGTCTACCTACACTGTGCTGTGTACACATACTGGCTCATCTAGGTCTGTGTCAAGCGTCTGCACTGTATTGCATTGTGTAGTTGGAGTTATCTTCCAGAATTCCTGTAAAAGGAATTGGTTTCTTTCCCATGGTAAAACAATGTGCATTATTTCAAGTTGAACCTCTTTTTTGTGTGTGTGTACAAAACCCTGTGTTTCCCTTTACTGTTGCTTTTTCACCCAGCAGTAGCCTAGTGCTTAGCACACACCTAGTGCTTAGTATCTAAGCATCTAATTCACCATTCTGACGATAGACATTCTTGATGTATTTACACAAAACCCCTCAGCTGTCTCATCATACCAATGTAGTGGTGGTGTTTGGGAGCAGTGGTCTGCTTAATTAGAGCAGTGTCACCATAAAGAGATAGTCCCTGCAAGGGCTCATGAGTAGCAATTTCACATGGACATAATGTGTGTATTCCAGGAACCTTTCTATTCCCCTGTGTGAAAATACTTGCTATTGCATTTGCACATGTCCAGCCATGTGTGTTAAAGGTTTTTAGCACCCTCCATCTCACACATGCTCCTAGACAAAGTGTATGAATTGTGCCAGATACTTTCAACTTCTCTAAGGTGAAGTGCTGTATCTGTAGGTTTTGCTCTGTAGGCCTTTTATAGCCTCACTTACTGAGATTTGCAAAGAGTCGTCTTTATTTTTAACTTCACTGTTCTGTTGTATCTCTCAATCATAGAATCATAGAATAGTAAGGGTTGGAAAGGACCTTAAGATCGTCTAGTTCCAACCCCCCTGCCATGGGCAGGGACACCTCGCACTAAACCGTGTCGCCCAAGGCTCTGTCCAACCTGGCCTTGGACACCGCCAGGGATGGAGCATCCACAACCTCCCTGGGCAACCCATTCCAGTGCTTCACCACCCTCACTGTAAAGAACTTCTTCCTTATATCTAATGTAAACTTCGCCTGTTTAAGTTTGAAGCCATTACCCCTTGTCCTACTACTACAGTCCCTAAGGAAGAGTCCCTCCCCAGCGTCCTTATAGACCCCCTTCAGATACTGGAAGGCTGCTATGAGGTCTCCACGCAGCATTCTCTTCTCCAGGCTGAACAGCCCCAACTTTCTTAGCCTATCTGCATACGGGAGGTGCTCCAGCCCTCTTATCATCCTCGTGGCCCTCCTCTGGACTCACTCCAACAGCTCCATGTCCTTTTTATGTTGAGGACACCAGAACTGTACGCAGTACTCCAAGTGAGGTCTCACGAGAGCAGAGTAGAGGGGCAGGACCACCTCCTTCGAGCTGCTGGTCACGCTTCTTTTGATGCAGCCCAGGATACGGTTGGCTTTCTGGGCTGCAAGCGCACACTGCCGGCTCATGTTAAGCTTCTCGTCAACCAACACCCCCAAGTCCTTTTCTGCAGGGCTGCTCTGAATCTCTTCTCTGCCCAACCTGTAGCAGTGCCTGGGATTGCCCCGACCCAGGTGTAGGACCTTACACTTGTCTTGGTTAAACTTCATAGGGCTGGCACCGGCCCACCTCACAAGCATGTTAAGGTCCCTCTGGATGGCATCCCTTCCCTCCAGCGTATCAATTCTGTTCTCATTTTTGCTGTCTTTCATTTCTGGATATGAGCATTCATACAACACAAGAAAACTACTGTGCAGGCAAGGTACAGTCTGTGCTTTATTTCTTGTCCTACTAGGAAGAGGGGAACTTCAGAAGAGTCCGAGTATGAAGTTCACATTCAGTGCTTCAGATCAGAGAGTCATGAACCCAAAGAACTGTGTTATAGGTAGACTATTGTGATGTGCTTTTTTTTTTTTTACCATTTCCAGACAGTATATCTGTCTCATAACTGTTTGACAGATCCTTTGATGAGCTCTTTTGTCCCTTTCAGAGTTTATAAATAGTATTAAACACAGGAATGGTCCGTTTGGAGTTTAGATGGGTTTTCCTTTCTTTCACTTTGAAGACGTTATAGTCTCCTCTAATGAACTTGTAAGATGTTTACATCAGTTGAGTAATGAACATAACCCAGGAAAACACAGCATCTGCCAGAGTGCCTAAGGGAAAGATAGGAAAGGTGACAGTGCATCCTACTAGAAATTGCCTTCATTTTGCCTTGGTTATTGGAACCTCGCTCTTTTGGGTTTAGACCCTGACTCTTATCCTCATGCAACAGATTGCTGTCATCATACCACAGTACAAATGCCCATTCCTTCCTAGGTCTGATTACCAGAAGGATTATTCTAGTCAAAAGCAGCCCTCTCTTGAAAAATGTCGTCATACACAGAGCCCTCCTGCTCCCTAGGAGTTCTGATAGCATGAAACGGGTCCTCTTACTGCATCAGCAGTTTCAACCCTTGGCTTATGTAATGCAGACCAAACATAGTACTTGAGGAAAAAAATAAGGCACCTAGTATTTTTTTCCACTGTTGTTTAGGAAGTCTCTAAAAGTGTTTCTTCTTTCTTGTATTCCTTCCCAGCTTCTACCTGGGACATTGTGTGGGATATTTTTCTTGGTATTTCTCTAGTGACTCTATCCTTGATCTCCAGTGTTACCAGAGGTGAAGATTTTGATCGTATCCCTCTCACCCCTACCTTCCTCAGAAGAAAGTAATATCTAAGGCTCCTCAAGATGAACAATGGTCATATGTGCTGTCCAAAAAAACAGGAATAGCTTTTTGCACCAAATCTCCCATTAACATAGTCTTGTTAGTATGAGCAACTCCTCTTTCAAATTAGCAGTTCATTTGCCTTCGAATTATACAGGTGCTTCTGCTATGTGATGCCACCTGGTGACTTGTGGATTCATATGGGCTATAGTTGCTTTTGGGGTGGTTCCATGACTAGCTGTCTTGAGGACTGTACTTCTATTCCCTCTTCGTCCATTCTGGTAGGAGAGCCTATTCCTGAACTTAGACTCGTATGTGTGTCCAGGTTGGTGAAACTCCTGACCCACCTGGCTGCAAGATCTTCATTAGTACAATCATAATCCCATGATCAGAACTTCTTTCAAGTTCTGCTTCTCCCAAGGGTGATTCAGATGTAGGACAAATCCAGCTAATTAGTCATGGTCATCATGGTAGACAGCTTAATTTCAAGACCTCTTATGTCCCTTGGAATAAATACTTCAGACCTTCTTCTGGGTTTTGAATATGCTTTTTGAAGGTTTTAGGTCAGCTTCTCTATTTGCACCGTGAGTTCCATTATCACTCAGTTTGCATGCACAGTGCCTCTCTGAACTGAAATATAGTTTTTATTCCTCATGGAATGATATTCTTGCTAACAATGAGAAGGCAAGCCTATATGGCTGTAGCCTGGGGGGGGTGTTTCCTGTATGGTGTACAGATCTTTGTTAGTCCTTAAGCTATCCTTTAATTGGTTTCGGACTACTGCCATTAAACATCAGTATTTTGTAGAATTTCATGTTCCTAATACAGGTGATCACACATAGGATGTGGTTTAGGCAAGCACTAACGCAAGATAGGGAAATAGGGTGCTCCAATTATGTACTGCACTTATATTTTAAAAATGAGCAGAGGTGCTGCTGTGCAAAGCAGGACAAAGGTAACTGAAAGCCACAGGGTTTTTTCATATTTAGATCCAAGATCAACCCAGAGTTACAGTAATTTACAGTGGTTTCCTATGGATAGTGTCACAACACAGATTACTGTGCAGTGAAAATGTCCTCTCCTGTTGTATCTCTGACATGACATCTACCCTACCAGGAATATTCTGTCATAACATCTTAATTAATTTTGCAGTTTCTTGAATATAGAATCAGTATCTCACTCCCATGAATAGCATCCATTTCTTGAGCATCTTATGTTTGCCTCACCACACTGCAATCCTCTGTACTTTGGTACTGCTTCTACTTGATCTGTCTTTGCAATATGAGAACAAAAGAGACTGGAAAAATTCTTTCTTAATTGTTTTGCATTTACAAACTGACCCAAGGAAGGTAGAGAAATTTGTGGGAATCCCATATTTTCAGAAAAGAAACATTGCTATAACAAGCTTTCTTCAATTGACCTTTTTTTAAAAGGTAAGAGTTCACGTATCTTCCTAGGTTACTGCAGGGTTGTGAGACTTTGGTTTATTTATAGTTACCTGAAATTTGAGAAAACAAAACAAAACAAATAAAATATATAAAAAACCCCCAAACAACACACAAACCCCACATAAATATTATAGTAATTATAGTACCTGGAAGTACATGAGAGAGATCAGCTGTCATTTAATTCATCTTGGATCAAATAGATGCCTTGTTTCCCATGATATTTCACTCCAAGCTCTAGTGCATTTCCTAGCAATTCCTAAGCAGCCAATTATCAAGTTACTCGAAGTAGAAAGTTCAGATGAATCTTCTTTTGGCATTTACCGACTGCTGGCAAGAAATATGCTGCTAATTTAGGCCTGACCACTGGTTTCTGGAGAGCTGTGAATGAAGGGCCACAGGGCAGGCAGGCTGTCTGTTACCTTCATCTTCCTCTGCTGGGCAGTTGTCAGCAGGAGTCACTTTCTGGCTAAGATTGTGGTTCAACAAGAATTGCTGCATTGTTAATAAACCACCATTAGATAGATTTAATCCATTGCTTACCAGTCATACTGTTAATAAGAGAAACAAGGGTTATCTGGGGTTTTTTTAAGTGTTAAAGGGTTTATGTATATGTAAGGCAGTAAAAGCTGTGATGAACACTTAATAGATAACTGTGTGGCATACTGGAGGGGAAGAGAGAGACACTTTCATTTAGCCTGTTTGGGAAGACCTCAAATGGTAGTTACCTCTTTCTGCCTTAAGTTTCACAGCTGTTCTGTGTTGCACAGGGAACATGATCTTTAAATGTAACTTCATTTTGCTTTGAGGGAGAGAATTTTTGGAAGACATATATTACAGTTTTTCCCATTTTCAGGCCAAATTCTTGAAATATAGCAGTTAAATGACTGAAATTTCAGTTGGGAATGTTTTCATTCCTTGTCATTCTCAGAACATCTGTGAGCAGCTTACATCAAAACTCGGCAGTAAGCCACAAGGATTTGAGTTTCCTCAAATCTCATAGCAGATCATGGATCGACGTAATTAACAAAATAATGTTTTGCTTCCAAATTCCATGTGCTATTTTGAAAAAAGCAGGAGTACATTTTAATATGTATATAATAAAACTGACTGAGACTTGCCTTTGAATGGGTAGGTGTTCAGAAGGGAAACAATTTTTTGTTGGTGGCTACAGTGAGAAATCTTTTAGGTGTGGGTTCTGTGAAGATGCTTGAGCATGGGGGGTGCACAGAGCCCCCACAACTCCTGTACACCAGTCATGTGGTAGTCTGTGCTGTTTCCATGAACTTACTGACTAGTTTTCATTCAGGCACAGTATGATCTGTCCCTGCAATTGCCCTTTCTGTCAGCCAAATCCTGTTACAGCAAATACAGAAACAAGGAGTAGAACAACTCTCGTGTTTCTCAGATAATACTGAGAAGATGGAAGCAGATTAACTGGAATGTGAAGAGGTGCATTGTGAGATGAAGAAGTTGTGACACAGTACACTGAAACACTGGAATCAGGAGTGCAGAAAAATGCAGAATCTTGTGAAAATTCAAAGAAGTATTTCACTGAGTACTCAGATTTAATGAACACTCTTACCTCTGTTTCGCAGGTCCCCTATTTGTCAATAACAGCACTGGCTTACCCAGCAGGTACCATGAAGATAAATTCACTGGTTTTCAGATATGCCTGTGTCCCAGCACTGAGGTGCATAAGTAAACAGTATGCTGAATGAATTTAGAATGCTCTAAAAATAGGCTGCTTTCTGCTTTGAAAGTATCTTAACACTTACCTTTATGTTAAATCATAAATCATACTGCTTTAATATTTGTATCTGTGTTTCTAGGTAATAAATCCAAAGAAAAAAGGAAAAAAGAAAAAATATGTTAATTCTGGAACAGTAAGTAAATATATTTTATGTTACTGGATGCTTTTATCTTGAAATAGAATGTAATTGGCTTGTAATTTAACAGGATTAGAACAAAAGCTTCTGTGAAGGCCACGACAATAAATTATTTACTGTTATACAGCATTCATTTCAGATTTTTTTAAATTGAAGAGTCTGATAAAAGCTCTGTCCAGGTGTGCAATGAATTCCAAAAGAATTTATACCAAAATTTCAGTCAAATTACTGAAATTATTGGACTATTATTGGACTAAAATTATTGAACTATTAATAATAGTCCAATAAATATGTTTTATTTATCTGAAACATAGATGGACTTTTAGAAGTCAATTTTCTTCTTAAATTTAACTGCTGAGTTAGCATGATTAAAAGCTAGTGTACTTATCATGGCTAAACGAAAATGAGTCCACATTTTTTATTACCAACAGTTTTTTGTAGATTGATGTTAAAAAATCTGTTATTTCAGTTTGGGATGAGAGTTTAATGTCCTGTTGTTCATATTGCATAGTCTGTTTTATGAACCATTTGCTAGCAATACAAATAATTTCCTTCAGCAATTTCTCAGCTTCCGTGTTCTGGCATCCATGATGTTCAAAATAACATTTAAAAAAAAAAATGAAGATGAATGTTGAAGAATTGTATATTGCAAAACTAATCAGATGTAAGATATGTTTTTTGAAACATCCAGCATGTGGGGTTTTTTCCACATGAACAGTTCCGCTGAAGTCAGTAGGGCTACTTTAACTCTGAACTCTAGCCTTGAAGGAATGTTTTGTCACTCTCACATTCTTGTGTAAGTCTGTTCATCAGTAGGAAAATAAACACTTATTTTGTACCTCTGCTTTAAATTGTAAAAAATAAGCAGAAGCAGCTTGTCCTTGAACATTTGCCATTCAAGATCTGATTCATTAGAAAACTTTTTCTTCCATATTCCTTTTACTACAATTTAATTTGTAAAAGTTCTGTTACACTAAATCAGTGAGTCAGAAACTTATGAAAAATTACTATTTTAAATCAATACTAAAAGTAAGTGTACTCAAAATGGTATGAAATCTGGCTTAGGGTATAATAAAGCAAAAAATGCATTCACATGTTCAATTGTCCTGTTGAATTTGGTTTGAAATATTTTAACACCTTCACATGTACCTGCATTTGAAAGAACATCTTTAAGTCACATTTGAACAGACAGAATCAACTGTGTCTTGTTAGCCTTTGTCTCAAATTACATGGAAATTTCCAATAAACAGTTACTAGCAATTTTCTTTGCTCTTTTCTTCTCTATCAGTGTTCTATTGGTTTTGTAATTTCTTTTCTTTATCAAGTCCTCTCTGCATCCATTTGCCCTTCCTTCTGTTAGTCCTTCAGGCTTCCCTTATGCTTCTCCAAATTGTCACTTTCCTATGTATTTGCTTGCAGGGTTTTTTTTCTCCCCGTCATTAACCCAATATATTCTTCATCCTACAGTTTTCTAAATTTTCGAACCAGGCACCAAGACCATCATTATCATTCTCCCTATTAGGAGTTGGCTTTTGGAGAACTTTAAGTAAAGTGGATATCTATCATTGACTGCTATCTCACTGCTGCTTTTAAGGACAGTGTACATATATACAGTAGCCATATCAATTCATTATTACTTAAGGGGTCATTTTAAATTCAGACAGCCGAACGACATACTGAGCAGAAATGTTTCAGAATACATGATTAGTTTTGAACAATGCCAAGTAGTGTAATGTAAAATTCACCATATAAAACTTGGAACATTGGTATTGTCTGTATGGAAGTAAACACTTTGGCCACTTTGAAAGGGTGTTGTCTGTTTCCATTTTTTACCTTTTAAAATCAGATTGACTGAAAACATTTGCTTTAACTAGTTAGAAACAAGATGACCAACTGTAATAACAGATGAACCATTAAAATGACTGTGTCCAGTGGGAAATCACATAAAAATTTCAATCTTATACACAAGACTATGCTACTGATAGTCTGGTAGAACTATATATATATATATATATATATAAAACTATATATGGTTGTCTGTTCTCAGCTAGAAGGGTAGTTTGATGGTTTTAAACTTTGGAAGTCAGTTTAAGACTCCAGAGAACCTGTGACGAAGTAGAACACAAGGCAAAATTGCTACCTGTAACCTCATTCTGAGTCCAAGTTTACGAGATAGGAATATTTTCAGGCTTTGTATTTTGCTGTAGTTGAAGGCAAATCAAATTTCATTACAAACTTCCACCCCCTTTTATTCTTTGTATCATTATCAGTGAATTTGCTTTGAGTAGTTACTTAGGCAGTTTCCACTGGCTGCCTGATGAGTTTATGTTGTGAGTTTTGTGTCACTTTGTAAATAAAACAAAAATAATTTGGATTTAATTCTTTGCTTCATAAATGATGTGCGGTATATGAAGATCTTAAATGCTGGATCTTTTCCACTTGAGTTTATACTTCTGGGACTCAAGTGCTGAAAATGCCAGTAACACATTTAGCCTACTGTCCGTGTTATCAGAAGGTGTGCATGTGGTAACCTGCCCTGGAATGCAATCTTCTGTCCCTTAACTTTTGCTTGAAAACGCCCTAACAAACAATTGTAGTAGACTTCCAAATTTGTCTTTCAAGAACTACCTATTGAAATGGTTTCATTTTTTTTAATCTTCTTTTTTCCCTAATACTGTAGGAAATTTTGTCTTAAGGACAGAGCTCCAAAGCTTATGTCTCTACTTGTTCAACTGGGAAATGACAATTCATGTCTGACTCTCTTTTATTTGCTTTCAGGTAACATTGCTTTCCTTCCTAATTGAAACAGAAGTTTCATTCCTTGACTATATTAAAGGCGGGTATGTGATTGGCAACAAACCTTTCTTGTTTTCACAATCTCAATGTAATTCACTAACAATTTGTGTATGTACTTTGCATATGATGACTCTGAGTAGTATCTGTAAAGAGATGTATTGTTTCCTCATTTTAGAGGCTGTCCTTGCCTACATAAAACCTGCAGACAGTTACTGATGTAAGTTAAGTTATGGAACTTCGCTTAAAATGGAATCAGTGTTGGTACTAAAAAACTGAGATTGAGTAATGACCTCTGATCAGCCAGTGAAAGTTGGGTTAACTGAAAGGGAATTACTGAGATACCATAAAATTAGTAAAATGCTGGTTTATTTCTTCTGATTACACTGACCTTTGGTGTATTTAATATTGGCATTTATTTAGAGCCTTTCGCTTTCAAAGGCATTTTTTCAATACTAATTATGTAAAATTTGTAACATGTTCAATTTCTCATTTATTGTCATTTTCCCAAAAGGGAAGTAGAGACAGAAGCATCACAAGGTTTATCCTAGAACATGCCTAGACTGAATCTCAGGAATTCCTCAGGCTCTTAACCTCCCTGCCAGAACACAATTCTTCTCTATGATAAATGAAAATACTTTGTTACATTTTCCTAGGAACTTACTGTGGATTTTTGAGGCGTACCGTCTGAATACACATCCCACATTTATTTTAGAGCACTGATTACCTGTGAAGAAAGAAGTTAATTTTTTGTGCCAGTCTTCAACCAGGCTTCAAATGAAATGAAAAAGAACTCTGTGTTGTATTTTGACAGTAGCAATATAGGGCTTTGACTTTGTTCCCAACAGTGGCAATCCTATGTTCCTGTTGTGGACTTTAACAGAAGCAGAAAATGGCCATCCATCCATGTTTGCCCGAAGTTTGTATTGAATGAAGTATAGGTATGCACAAATGCATGAAGAAACAGTTTTACCCCTACTGCTCTGTGAAGCATGCTGTACATATATGCTGCAACCATCTTATCCCCATTCATTCAAAATTCATCTCTATAAGAAGAGTATGCATAAGGAACTGAGGAATTAAGTTTTATATCTAAATTTGGAAAGAAAAATATGTGGTGGGTGCATTTGTAATCTTTTTAGAGTGGTTTAACACATTTCTCACTGAGATGTTACAATACAAGTTAATCAACCTAATTATCTACATTCTGTAGACAAATAATAGAAATTTTGATTACAAATAATATTTTATTGTTCTTACTGATATTTTGTATATATCTCTGTAACTGCAAGTCAAAGAAGAGCTGTGATGATAATTACCGTTTAAGATTTTTTCTGCTCTTTTATATAAATAGAGTATAATTCAGCATAATATTCTGTGCTTAAAAGTATGAGCAGAGCATTAATACTTATTGTTTAATTGTTTCATCCGGAATCTTGTTTAGTTGTTCATACCATTATTTCTATGTACATGCCAGTGAATACTGTAGAAGTACTTGTATAAAATGTTGCCTTTCTGCAACCTATACAGTTTTATAAACATGACCAGGAGGCTGAGACTCAGACTTATTCTCTTGGCTTCTCTCTTCCTTCATTTATCTCATTTAATACTACTACATATCAGTTGCAGTCCAGTTGGCAGATTATGAAGGAGGGGGGAAGAGAAGATTTCATCATTAATCAGTCTGTTTTCCCATCATGTCCTTCAAAATTGTTTTTTTTAGTTCCCTGGTTTTCTAACATTTAGTTAGGCAAGGGTAAGAAAACACTGATTCTCCAACAGGCACAATATTGACTCTTCAATAAATGGACGCTTATGAAATACTTCATGTTCAGAACTTTCATTGTAATTGATTTGAGGTGTCTAGAAGTAATACTGATTTAATGGAAATCTTGACAGCTTTCACCGCGATAAATTGGGACTATAGTCTGAATTTCATTTATGGTTTGAGTCTGCATCTGTTTAATTGGGATATTCCATTATCAGTATCATAAATATGACTTGGTTGGTGTTTTTTTTAAAAGCTCTGAAGAATGAAATAGAAGTTTGTCCATAAATTCTAATTCCATTTTACTACATAACACTGGATTTTATAGCAGTGTAGCAGGAAAGAGGTGAGAACTAGATGATCTTAAGGTCCTTTCCAACCCTAACTATTCTATGATTCTATGTCTCTTTTGCATCCACCTTACACCTTAAGAATCTTACATCTTAGTAGCTGGCTTTTGCTTACATCTTGATACTTAATCACATATTTTGCCACACTGACCTTCCCACATTTAAAATTGGTACATTGTGCTAAAAATTAATGTATATTTCAAAATCTGATTTCTCCTGCCACTTACCAGTGAAAAACATATTCCTATCAAAATACCTCCAAATATATGGATAAGCTCAGGAATGCAAGGTGTAAGGCCTTGGGGAGGAATGCAATTGAAATTATCCTGGTTTACAGGAATGACTGTCAAACAGTTAGTTCATAGTCTGCTCTGGTTTTGTCTGGAAGAGAAACCAGGAGGCAAAAAGCTGCAAGACTCATTAGACAGAAAGGATATTTCTGTGCAGAAGTTCCTAGCCTCTTTGACTTAGAATATGGTGTGTATTACCAAGTTACTCTAGGCATCTCTAAATCAATAAAATTCAATAAGCTGAATCCTTGTACAACTCAAAAATATTGTCATCTCTTCTGTCCCAGATTAGTGGAAGGTAAGAAGAAATGTTTTCTTCCCATCCTGTTAAAAGTCTTTCCTTCATCCAGGTGTTTGGAAATGGACACTCACACATTGTTTGGATTCTAAGGGCTTTGGACATACATTTTTAACTGAACTGTATTTAATCATTAATGATCAAATGGAAATTTAGAACTCCTTTCATGGCAGCTATTTTCATCCAACCAGTACACCATATAATGTAATGGCATGCATATTTGATGTTCAGAGGAGACCTGGTGTGAGATACAGTTATGAAGCAATGGCTGCCATAACTACACATTTTGGAGGCTTTACCATGTATTCTTGTATCCTTGGAGAATAGTAAGGAGTAATAAGACTATATAAGAGCAAGGTCTTGCAGAGCCTTTGCCAGAAAAATGTTCCCTAAGTTGATACAGCATTTGGCCAAACAAGCATCTGCAAAGGAGAAATCATAAAATAACTGTCACTGGGGACTTAAATGCCATGGAGAGGATGCAGTCCCTTGGTAGTGTTAGTTACTCCATTAGCTCCATTGTAGAGGTCTGCGCAGTAAATGGTCCTCAAACCTTCAACAGCTCCCGCTGCTAACAGACCAGCTGGATGTCACTCCGAAGCCACAGGAGGAAATTCATATTTCCTTCCAATGTACTGTTTAAAAACCCCTAATTGTTACAAATGTTATCAAGACTAATCAAAAGCTACATCCAGGCTTAGTTTGTTCCCTTATGTAAATCAGTAATGGTAAAGTTCTTACTAAAAGACGATAGGTTTTGTCTCGCTGTCCCAAAGAAACACACAAAATGGCTGCTCTGTCACTGTGAGGTGAAGATTACTGTTCCTTTTAAGATACTTTCTTCATTTTTCATGGTAGTATAGCGTAAAATCACCTGTTCAGGTAGCAAATAGATCATGTCTTTCTATACTAACTAAATGCTGTCAGAGCAGTGGTGCTCTATCAGGTTCTGAATCCATAAGGCACATTGCTCTGCTTGGATATTCTACCGAAGTTCTCCTTTGGGATGGGACACTGAGCAGCTCAGCCTGCCTGGCCAGGTGTCAGTGTTTTAGCAGCTTTTGTGCAAAACCTCATGATCTCGCAATATCACTTATGTAACAGGTATCATGAGCTTTTAGTGTAGCTCCTTGGAGAACTACACAGCTAGAAAAGCAAGGACACAGCCTTAGACGAAGTATTTTCCTCATCAGAAGTTTTGTTCTCTTGATGTGTTTTTATATCTGTGTCATTAAATCGGGCACTGAAATTTGTGTCAAGGACTTCAATTTTACAAGCTTTTTTAAATTTTGAATGTCTTTTTCTGAATTAAGGATTTTTCAGCTAATGTCCCTTCAACAAAATACAGTAATCAAGAATCCTATTTAAAATATAGGTAATTGTTGGTGAAGGGTAACAGGTTAATAATAACAGTAACCTAATAATATGTAGTTGATACAACCTAACAATTAGTGTATTAAAACGAAATAGAACATCTAGTAGAAATAAAAACAGGACAGTGAACTTTCAGCTGTATTCATTACATTTAGTTTGGTTCTAGAATAATATGTGTTACCATGAAAACACTTTTAGGAATGTCATCCAGATTAATTTCCTAGCCATCCCATTTGGCTTCCATTGTAGTTGTATCTGAGGTTTTCATGACACGCAGCTTTTAAATTACTCTTCCTGGATTAATTTTTTCATTATGGCTGGTTAATTGTTTCAGTCCTGGTGAAATGGTAAAGAAATTAATAGCTTTTCTTACTAATCTTTAACATAAAACACACATTCACAATATTATAGAATCATAGAATAGTAAGGGTTGGAAAGGACCTTAAGATCATCTAGTTCCAACCCCCCTGCCATGGGCAGGGACACCTTGCCCTAAACCATGTGGTCCAAGGCTCTGTCCAACCTGGCCTTGAACACCGCCAGGGATGGAGCATCCACAACCTCTCTGGGCAACCCATTCCAGTGCTTCACCACCCTCACTGTAAAGAACTTCTTCCTTATATCTAATGTAAACTTCACCTGTTTAAGTTTGAACCCATCACCCCTTGTCCTACCACTACAGTCCCTAAGGAAGAGTCCCTCCCCAGCATCGTTATAAATGCCCTTCAGATACTGGAAGGCTGCTATGAGGTCTCCACGCAGTCTTCTCTTCTCCAGGCTGAACAGCCCCAACTTTCTCAGCCTGTCTTCATACGGGAGGTGCTCCAGCCCTCTTATCATCCTCGTGGCCCTCCTCTGGACTCGCTCCAACAGCTCCATGTCCTTTTTATGTTGAGGACACCAGAACTGTACGCAGTACTCCAAGTGAGGTCTCACAAGAGCAGAGTAGAGGGGCAGCTGCTTTTGAAAATATTTTTCTAGTGGTATTAATTTGAAGTTAAATTGTTTGTTTGAAAGACCCAGGTTTGTGTTGAAAAAAGATTTAATTGCATTTTGATAATTTTGACTACAAGGGTTGGCCTATGTTTTATACCTTTTTGCAATTTATTATTCCTTTCCTCAGAGGACACTGGTGCCTTGTGTAACTTAGGATTCCATGTGTCTTTTCCATGAGATCATGTTCAGAGGGATGTTTCTGATATAGAATCAGAATTCTTTAAGTTGGAAAAGACTCTTAAGATGATCAAGTCCAACACTAACCTAGCACTGCCAAGTCCACCACTAAACCTTGTCCCTAAGGGCCATGTCTACACATCTTATAAACACCTCCAGGGATGGTGACTCAGCCACTTCCCTGGGCAGCCTGTTCTAGTGCTTGACAACCCTTTCTGTGAAGAAATTTTTGCTAATATATAACCTAAATCTGTCACGGTGCAACTTGAGGCCATTTCCTCTTGTCCTATGGCATGTTACTTGGAGAAGAGACTGACACCCACCTTGCTACAACCTCCTTTCAGGTAGTTACAGAGAGCGATAAGGTCTTCCTTGATCCTTCTTTTCTCCATGCATATGTTGTGTGATACATGAAGCAAAGTGGTCATTAAAAACATAGGGTGATCATGGTTTGCAGATTTGCCCTGACAGAGTTTTGTTCTGGATTTCATAGTTCTCTGTAAGGCACAAATGATGTTCTCTGTGGTCATGAGTCCATAATGCAAAGTGACAGCTTTGTTAAGAGTGGGATCCGGTTCCCTGAGCTATATAGGCATTTAATGCCATTTTAAACTCCCAAAAATTTCCATGGTGTAGTAAATACACTGGGGGCTTTAAAATAGCATTAGGAAGCTATATTTGGGAAACTGAAATCTAATCTATGTACAGTCATCTATAAATTGTTGACATCAAGTAATTGGTTGAAGTTCTCGCATGTTTTTCTGTAGCGGTATCATCGATGTACATGCAGATGGAAACAAATTCTAGAGATGTAGACATCTGTTTTGATCTTATTTTATATCATGATCTTTATAGTTGTCAAACTTGCAGATAGTGTGATATATATATTCTTCTGCTTAGACAAAAATCATCCAGATTACAGTGGGTTGTAAATGGGAGTTTTTCTAGTTTACCAATAGGGTTTCTGTTATCTGGAGCAATATAATACAGATATACCACTTTGAGAAATACTTCAGAAACTGATGTTGTTATTACCTGTGGTCACAGGACTTTTTTCTTTTTTTGCCATTAGATGTGGTTTTAACATTTTTCTTTTGTTAGCTATTTTCCTTTTCATCTTTTTCTATTTCTTCTTACCAATTGGATCAGAATAGCTGATCCAAGAAATGAGCTTACAGATAAGTTTTGCTGTTCTTACGCTGAGGAAAAGCTGTTTGAGGGGGTTTTTTTCCTCATTGGCACAATCTTCAGCACACTGAAGATATTTGTACTTGAGGTACCTAACATATAATGCTTGGAGGAGTCTTGTTTTACTCTTCAAACATTGCACCACACCAAAGCCCTTAAAATTTAAGTTCAGCCAGATTATGGCCCAAAAGCAGTTTTGCTTAGCAGTACCAACAGGGAGTCTAAGCATAAATATAGAAGTGGTATTGTATTAGACTTTGTTGTTGTTGTTTTTCCTAACCTCTTCTTACCCAACAAGGGCAATTTTTCTGCACACTATAGTGATGGTGGTAGAAAACTAGTTGATGTGCATTTCTTAGGATCTTTATTCTTACAACTAACTGACAGCGCAGAAAGATATTGTGATTAACAAGCCACAGGGCCTGACATTTGGGAATGGAACAAATTAAATCTGACTTGTCATGCCATTAAAAAATTTTTGGTGAAGCTGCATGAAGCATAATGCAGAAATATTGACAGTAAACTTCTCTTATAAACCTTAGGTCTTCTCAGAGATTGCAGCAGCTTCTGCCATTGTCCATATTGAGGCCACAGCATTTTTAGAAATATTCCAGGCTGACCATGTTGATACTGTGAGCATTAGTAGGCTTTTACTACTTTTAGGAGACAGTCCACCCATAACCTAGCTTAGTTTGTTTTAGCCTTGATCAGTATGATAAAATGATTCCATGTTAGTTGCTTTTTTCATACCCAGCTTTTTTTGAAATAAACAGTATTTTCTCTGGGCATGTCGGGTTATTTGAGCAGCAAAACCACGACTGCAGGGCCAGGTGTCAGACTGTTGCTGTTTAATCTAAACGTGCAGAAGTTAAATCTCTTCAGTAACTTTCAAAGAGCTTTAATTTTTGCTCATTAAGTTCATTGTTGCACACACTGAGAGGCAGAAATTTGAAGGAAGATGTAAAAGATTCAGTCTGAGCAAATGCCTGCAAACTTTTTCCTGACAGAATCTTACTAGCTGAGAGATTAGCCCCAGAATGACAGTATTTTGTCCTGAAGGAAGATGCAGAACCGAACTGTGTTTAATTGTATTGTCATTCTGTAAAAGTCCATTAATAATTTATTTTTTTTGGACGATAAATCCATGCTAACAACTGATCCATCCACAATAATGGCTTTGTTTTAGCTACTGCTCCAACTACAGATCTTTGTATTCCTGCTTCCAGATTTTACTTTTGTCTTCCAAGAATTACCTTGATACCTTTACCTGACGTAGTGACTATGTTTACATGGAAGAAATCCACTGCCAAAACCTATGATATCCAAAGATTTTATGCATAGCATGATTTGAAAAATGTTCTGGTTGAAGACAAGGTTTTCTTAATGCTAAAAGGAGCAGGTTAGTAAAAACCTACTTCCCTTGACAAATTCTTCCATCACTAGGGCTAAAATATGTCCAAGGAATAATTAGTATTTCTATTGAAACTGAATTAATAATGTTTATGGACATTCATAACCTTATTAAGGATTTAGGATTTTTCACAAACAGTGAAGAAAAAGGAAGCGTGGAATAAAGTAACTGTTTTCAGTGTGCTAATAAAGTAGTGTTGTGTAGCTCTTGGCTGGAACCTTATAAAAGAGATTTCTCAGTGTTTATTTCCTGTATTAGAAAGTCAGTGTCCTACAGTTTGTCCACAAACAACCTTATGATCTCTTGTTTATTTTTCCACATAACAGTACAACTATTAATAAGATTTGTATTTGCTTTTTCTACAGAACCCAAATCAATTTCACAGTAGCTATTGATTTCACAGCCTCAAATGGTAAGAGTAAAAAGAAATACCTTGTGTATATATGTGCTGTGTTCAGTTTTAAGTGTACATATGTGCAGGCATATGTATCTATATCAGTATTCTGCTTTGTTGTATTATTGCTACATATAAAATTAAATAAGTAGGAGCAGTTTGAAAACTTTTGTGTATTTTCTGGTTGTTTTTTTTTCTTTATTATTATTTGCTTGGAGAAAACTGTCTAACTTAGCAGACCCCATTGAGAGGGCAAAAGAAAAGAGTTTCAGGTGGAGTGAGGCTGAAGTGGGGTGAAGCAGAGATAAGTTTTGACCTTCCTCCAAAGCTGCTTTCAGAATGTGATAATACTTTTGTAAATTTCATCTTAAAAGTGTATATCATATTATAAAAAGACACAAATTTATGAATCTAATCACAATTTCTTGCTGCCCTTTCCATGCTGAAAAAGTTTACAGATACTACTGTTAACCTATTAAAAATGCATTCAGAACATTGCATTTTTACCTTAAACAACCACAGTTATGCATATACGAAATAAGTTCATTTTCTTTTCATGATCTTTTCAGTCTCTGCTTTCTTAGGTTTCTATCATTTTTGAAAGAGAAAATTTTGAAGTGATTCAGTTTTAAAGTAAATCTTGTCCTTGCTCCGACAGGTAACCCTTCACAGCCTACTTCACTGCACTACATGAATCCTTATCAGCTGAATGCTTATGGCATGGCACTGAAAGCAGTAGGAGAAATAATTCAGGACTACGACAGTGATAAAATGTTCCCAGCTCTAGGTTTTGGAGCTAGACTGCCTCCTGATGGAAGAGTATCACATGAATTTGCACTGGTAAGTAAATAAATATCTATATATTGTTTGAATTTCTTTACTACAACAAAATTTTGGGAGTTAAGGTTGGAGTCTTAAGCAGTTACTGGGCAAGTAAAGAACAGATAATGTGCTAATTCTTCTGTATAAAAGACTTTCAAAATTTTTCACCATGGTGAAGATACCGAGAGAAATCCAGAGCCAAGAAGTCCCTGTAGGCCAAAAATAGTCATAAAGAAAAGTAATCATCTTTAACCTCAGCTGTAGCAGCATGAGAAACAGATGCTTGAAAGACTTCAGATTGAAGCTAATCTATTTTAAGAAGCAAGCGAATCATGATCCAAGATAATCCTTCATTATTATTGTTATTGTTCTCTATAATTTTCTGGGATCTCTGTATCTTTTACAGACTGCTAGTTTAGAGGCATAGAGATAACTAAGTGGACTATAAGCTGAGATACAAGAACAAATCTGAGACTGGTCCATGTGCCAGTTAAATTACAAAGCTAAAATCTTAACAGGATTTGCCAGAAAGGTTAGTGTGTTATAACTGATGCTTGTGATTAGTGTGGAAGTTTATCTACTTGCTTGTTCTGAGGTTTTTGTTCTTCTCTGAGTAGGATAAAGTTGCCAGAAGTACAGCAAGTGTAGGTATATCAGGTAAGTTTTAATTAGATAGCAGCAAAGACATGGCAGAAGACTGGTGATTGTAGATGTGTATTTCTTCAGTCAGCCTGTGCTAGAAAACAGCGGATAGTAATTTTCCACATGGATAACAATTTAAAACAGGTGTAATTGCAGACATTCATTTGACTCACAGACTTTGTTTGGACTTTCGTGTAGCAACTTCAAATACATCGATCCATATAATCTTAAGGCTATTAAAACAGCAGGCTTATTTCTGGCTACTTGCAGTTTTTAAAAGTGTTTCTAAAATTAATTAATTCATGAGGCATTGTGGTGCTTTTACAGAGGAAAAAGTCTTTATTTCCTTCCTTCATATAAAAACATATATAGGTGTCTCACATTTAATGCTAAGCAGTGTTCTCAGTACTCTCTTTTAACGTTTTAGATCAATTCAGTGAAAATCCCCCTGTGCTTTTCTAGATTCTCAGGGAGGTATACTGTACCTCAGAATAAGATAGTGGCACATTAAGCCAATGAGGTGTTGGCACATGAAGGTCAGGATTTTGAAGCCTTACATGGATCATTTTTATGGCCCAAGATAGGTTGTTAATCTGGGATTTAGTTTATATGTTTGTATTGTCATCTGTAAATAGGTATCCCATTATAGATTCATTATGGAGATAGATAATAAAATGCCTACCTCAAGAATTTACAGTTACAGCCATGTCAGTGGGTTCCCAAAGAATAAGTTCCTTTCTTCATCTGTTTATACCAGCTCGAAAATCAATTTTCCAATGCAGAAACATTGTACCAAAACAATGAAGAGTTTATAGCTAGGAAGAAAATTAAGTCTATCCCACCTGAAACCAGGACATTTACTTATACTCACATAGTGTATGAACATCAGGATCTGGCTACCTTTTTTCTTTTTTCTTTTTTTTTTTTTTTTTTTTTGACGTTTTTGAAGTAAGAAATCTTTGAGCCTGAACTGTGTTTCTAAACAATATTCCAGTTTTACATCTGCCCTGTAATTCATACCTTCAATGCGCACAGGGAAATGCCTGTCATTGTTGCATGTAAGAAAGACTGTTTAATTCCACTTAAGATGGTATTTCTGCCTAGGAACCAGTTCCAGTGATTCAGACTGCATATAACATGAGGCTGCTAAAACCTCCTTCCCTAGGCAGTTAACTCTCCCAACCACCCGTGACAGTGATATTGGGTATTTGTAGTAAAATCTCTGAATAGATCCTAGAATGCTTAGGTCTTTGCCTTTTAAAAAGGTACACTGGGTAGTGTTCGCTAACCTACATAATTTTTGCTTCATAATTACTTTTAGTGATTAATCATCTCTTATTTTCATTAGAATGGAAACCCTCAAAATCCGTACTGCCATGGAATTGATGGTGTAATGGAGGCATATTACAGGAGTCTAAAATCTGTACAGCTTTATGGACCAACAAACTTTGCTCCTGTCATTAATCATGTAGCCAGGTAAGCATTACAACAGGTACTTTGCAGAAACTTTTTATTGTCAGTTTAACTATCACATATAAAAGGCTAACAACAGCTACATGATGCTAAACATTTAAAAAGGTGTTTACAGTTGTTTTGTTTGTTCAGTCTAACATGATCAACTTGTATCTTTAAGTAGCTTTGAAGACCATGTGCTAGTGTTTTGCAGAATTTCGTCACTGATTAAAAGTAAATACAAGTGATCCAGTTGATCCACCCTATGTTAAAATCAAAATGAAAGACCATTTTTGTGAGATCACTCTGCCATGTTCCATTTTTGCCTTTTGGGGCACAGAATTTTTGCTTCACAGAAAAGACATAAATCTGTCAAAAAATTTTAAAATGCATTTTTTTTTAGGCATGTATGATTCCCTTAATCTCAAATGGCCAAAACATAAATAAAATTAATTGTTAATTCTACAGCCCAATGAAAACTAATTTGCAAATCCTATGGCGCAAAGAATTTTCTGTGCACCCCAGCATGGCCAGATAGCTCATTTAAGTTGTTTATCATTAGGATTAGTTGTTCCATCTTTGAATCACACCATTCAAATTATGTAGATGTATATTCCATTGCTTGTCTTTAGCAACAAGCTCTCTCCTTTTAATCTTTCCTTTGACAGGCTCTCTCCAGTAGCAGTTTTCAGACTGTGAGGATATATGCCAATTGTTATGACAGCTGGATTCCATATATGTGGCACTGAGTGTTGTCATTAGCAGTGTTAACTGGAAATCTAACCCCCTGGCTTTTCTGGCTCTTTCTTCTTCTCTAGAACTGGTCATACCAGCTGAGCTGGTTCGGAATTTAGCAATTAACCTCAAGCCACCTGTTCATTGCTAAAATTGAAAATCTTGATCTAGTACCATCAAAGCATTGGCATAAATTGAGTTCCTTTTCTCACCAGTTGTTTCTCAGGAATATTTGTCAACTCTGGCAGAATTGCAGAAGCCTATCACCCACGTCTGTAGTTCTTACACTGAACGTTTGTCTGAATATCAAGTTGTTGCAAACTTTGGGAACAACTCCTGGTAGCAAATCACACTATATTATAGTGAAAAGCTAAATATCTTCATGAGGGTTTCTACTGCGTGATCATCCTTAATACAATCCATGTACCAGTCCAGTTCTCAATAACATCATTTTCCTTCAAGGTGTAGTTTTTTGGCTATTCTATTGACTCTCATGGACATGGTACTAGAAATTATGATCTAGCCTGGAGTTATTCTTTGAACCTACCTTCAGCTTCAAAGAAATTTCTTCTTCCCACATCCCTCCTATTTAAAAATACGCCTCTAATAATATCTCTGGAAACAATGTCAGATATTACTATCCTGTTGTGATCTCAGAACATTTCAGAAGCTCTTTAAGCAGATAATATTATCCTTTCCCTGGCTAGGAAGTTACCTAAACTACACCAGATTCAACCTTGTGTCTTCTGTCATCTCCTCTCTGCATAGATCTTTCTTGCAAAAGACTTTAGAATATTTTATTCTGTGGAAGATTTGAAATAACCAAATTTCTGTTCCATTTCTTCAGTGTAGGTATGTAGACAGTGTTAAGTGCTCAGAAAGCATAATGAATTTTTATTTTACTCTCATCATTCCTTGTCACTGCAGTCATCATTGGAAGCATTGTGGAAAAAAGTAAGATAGAAGAGTCTGCCTGGTAGCGAAAACGTATTCCACAGTAGGTCTTGCTAATCTAGATATTTAACTATCAGTCCCTACTGCCAGCATGCGCATAGATAATGTTGAACAGGTTCATTGTCTTTGTGGCTTCTCCACCCATTTGTATCTTCGGGAGGGAGGGAGAAAAATGTGTCTTTCTGTGAGTTGTAGATTCCATTTCACACAGATTCCTCTAAACTATTGTAAATATTGTGGTTACCACATCATTTATTGGCAGTACTGGCTTGGAAATGTATTATGTAACATCACAGCAGAATTTTCTTAAGCACATGCAGTCATCATGAGCATCATTAGAAAATATCCTGTTCAGTGACCCAGGCCTTTCATGTTCAGCAACCAATAAGGCAGTGAGTTCTTTGACACTCCTATTCTGAACTTGGACATATATTCCACAGCATTCATACAGAGACAAGCTTTTGGTTTTGTACTGCTCTCCATACTACTTATTGCTACTTTTATTGCAAGGTTGTGTTGTCTGACTCCATCACAGCCCTAAGAGCCTCCATGGAATGTAGGAACATTGGCTACATGTAGGAGTATTGGCTACTGTCAAGTGAAGCAATGAGTGGAGCAGCCTGCTCCACACACAAAAAAAGTTCTTCTCTAACTATATAGGATGCTTTGACCCTTGGGAGTTGAAAATATGTGAACTGAAGTCTTAGTTTCTGGTCTGAAGGCCAATGAGTTCAGCGGGGCTGCTACAGACTCTGTTTTCAGAACTTTGCAAATCTTCAAAAGCTGCTCTTTTTCAAAGATCAGTTGCTTCTTGGGTCCTTTGGCTGAAGTGGGACTGGAAGGCACTGGGTGTGTTTTGTCTTGTATTTGTGTACAGCACAAACACAAGCTTGAGTCTTGAAAGGACATCTGTGGCTAGTGCAAAGATATGGATATCTAAGCCAGGGTTGCAGGGTGCATGTTCAGCCATTTTACAAGTGCGCACATAAATGTGAACTATATATCTGCAAGCATGCTCAACAGTAAATTACCTGGTTTTCTATAACAACAACAAAACAAGAAATATTTATGCAGTGTGCTGATTCCTGATAAATTTTTTTTGTGCTGTAAAACCAAGCTTTCAGTATTAATGTATGCCTTTCATACCAACTATGCTCCCCAGAGGTAATAACTATTAAATAACTTAGACTTTCTAATGACTCATGATTCTGTAAAGGACATTCTGTCCATGCTTCTGTTGGTAGTGATAAAGTTGCCACTTTTCACTGATACAACGCTTGCACATTATCAATTTCGATATTGTATTAGTTACATTTTTCTAATGTTCTTATTTAAAAGTGCAATGTCCATCTTAATCATGAATGTCTTCACTTGTGAAATCCACTGTATCATGGAGTTTCTTATTAGTCCTTAGTAGTCAAATTTTTAAAATACAGCTACTTTTCATTTTATTTCCTTTGCATAAAGGTTTTTTTACTATTATAATGTTGTTTTTCTTCCCTTAGATATGCTGCTTCAGTAAAAGATGGCTCCCAGTATTTTGTTCTTCTCATTATTACAGATGGAGTTATTTCTGATATGGCTCAGACAAAAGAATCCATAGTGAACGTAAGTTATGCTAAAAGTATTAACATTTTAAAGGATTATTTTTCTATGAATTAATATTTCAGGAAATAAACTAAATAATTTAATATTTCAGGCACTACCTTTGTTCCATAAATATTTTTTTTCCAAACACCAGAAGTTTATTATGCATAAAGACAAAAAGAAAAAGAACTTGAATCTCAGCTTAATTAAATAGTATTCTGTGGGAAATGATACTATTCTCTCCAGTACTGTATGTTTGTCTGCTTCTTGCCCCTCCTTCCTAATGCAAACCCCACCATGCAGTTTTTCATAGTGAACTGTTCTTTATCTTTCTAGTAACTGCAGACAGCTTTGATCCCCCCACTTTGTAAAAACTGCCCCAAACTTTCTGACCCCAAATGGCAAACATACCACTAATATGATTTCCTTCTAAATAGTCCCCTAGAATTTTCTTAATTCTTAATTGTTTTTCAGTTTCTGCATTATTTTAAATATTTTTCTCTTCAAAACTGCTATGGATGTAATTATATAAGTAATACTCTGTATTATGAATAGGTTCCATTTTGCTTTTGCCCCTGGGAAATGTCAGATGGAAGTACGCACAGAAACTTCCAGACAGGGTTTGAAAAGATCTTTACCATTAATTTGGTACATACCGCAGTGCATCTAGTTAAAAGTGGTGGGTGAAAAGCCTACATTAAAATAATGAAGCATCATGTCAAAATTAGTAGTGTAGAATTAGGCAGCATATTTTTCAAGGCCCACTTTCATACCTCCTGTAGAGATTCAATACATTCCAGTTTGTAGAGTGCACGTGAAAATATTACTGAAATGTTCTGTCTTCCACTGGCAAGCAAGATGCCCTCAGGTTCTTGCCAGCAGCACACAGACAGTCTGCGTGTTAATAAGGGCTCTGGCAGCCCACCTGGGAAATACACACATCCAAAGCTATAACTATGTTTGAAAATACCAGTTTACTTCCTCTTCTCTTCCAGCCTTCAGTATTAAAATAGGATAAACCGACTTTCATTTTTGAAGGAGATAAGCTTAGAAGTGCATCTTCTTGTCTAGCCTAGAAGTTTAGAACATAGCTTCTTTTAGATGAGCTTCTGTTAGGTGACAAAAAGGCTCCATGGTGAAAAAAGTGCAGCTCTTAAATTAACTCCCCCCTCAATTCAAAGTCTGTTAAGTAGGAGACCAGCAAGTCAGGTTGCTGGTATCTTGTAAGGTTAAGTAATTTGCCACTAAGGCATACAGAAAAAACATGTTTCCAGTAATAGTTCATTTCCAGGAATAATACCTATTAGTCTGCAACTGTCTGGAAATACAGTAGATATGTTGTTAACTTGGAATGAGTTGAAGTTTGGGAATATTTGCTGTCTTTTTATGAAGATGCATTTGTCTTTCTGTGTACTTCTTGAAGTGGGAGCACAGTATACCATGACAGAACTAATTAAATGTTATTTCAGTTTTTTCAGTCTTAATAATATCCAAATAATAAAAAGGGCAATGATGTTCAATGCAGCCTGATATGTATAAAACTCAGGAAGACTATATTTCATTTTTTAACACTAATTGTGGTTTTAGGCATCTATCTCATTACATATATGTCAGACACATTCTGTTTTACCAAACTGTTTAAAGGTTATGCTGTCATTTGGGAAATGCCAACACTTACATGCAGAAATTTAACTCTTTGTCTTTATGCTGTCCTTGACATTTACTGTTTCATATACATTATATCACGTAATACCATGTCTGTGTGAGAAGGAATCTCTTTAAAGAATGTTTTCTTTACAATCAAGCAATAAGATTCTAGAAAATACCTGAAAAACAGAAGGTGTTCTGTTCCAAGAAATGCCTTCATGTCTTGAAAATATTCTGTACTCACTGACTTATGCAGGGCACTGTAATTCAGTTAGAGTTACACTGTATATATGGCCCTTAATCACAGAATCACAGTCTGGTTGAAGTTAGAAGGGACTTGTGGATGACACCTTGTCCAACCTCATGCTCGAGAGGGCTACCTAGTGCCCAGGGCCATGGCCAGGCAGCTTTCACTGTTATCTTCAGTAGCATATTAGTATTTCACTAACAAGAGTTTATTAATTTTTCTTTACTCTGTTACAAAATTTTAACTGGAAGATTGACTAGTAACAATTTGTGATGAATTTGCAGTCAAAGTATAGTGTATAGCGTATAATGTATGTGTAGAGCATTAAATAGTGACACATTAGTGTATTTTCATTGTTTTAAATAGCATGTTTACAATAATTAACTGTAAATCTTCTGCTTAAAGTTAGTTTTAGATGAAGTATTGTGACAGATGAGAAATGGGAAATGGTGATGATGTATCTAAAATGAGAATATCTTTTAAATGAGGGAGAAAAACACTTTTTACATTCAAAAATAAAAATAGAATACTATGTTATAAAACCACCTGACTTCAGAGAAGCAGAGTTTAGTTTATCAGACAGTGTACCTCTATGATTTTTGGCCAGAGTATACTCCTGTTTAAAATGCCCGTAGACATTTCACAATTCATCAGAATATCTCAATAAAAAATGGTTGTCATCCCTGACATTTGGCAGATGGTTTTTTTTCTGTTGTTAGCCTCCTCAACAGAGGCAGTTGCAGATTACTTCTGGCAACTATCAGATATCTGGTGCTACTGTCAGGGCAGGAGAATCCAATATTTATAATACTGACTTCATAATGTCAAAGGTTTTACGGAGAGTTTATTCAGGAAAAGCCAGATGTCATCTTTGCCTTGTTCCATTGAATGAAAATGATTAAGTAAAATTAAAAATCTGACCATAAGCTGGTCAGATTTGTAGCATAAATGACTGACTTGAATAAAATTTTATTCATGGAAGAAATATAAGATACATACTGCTCAAATAGGTGATTTATTCTCTTGAGAAAAACTGGCATAAGATCTATGTAAAAGATAGTGTCACACAGTTCCAAGAAGCTATATAATATCAAGGAAAAGCAAAGAACATTTAAATAAATGTCAAACTGTCATTAGGTACATATTTGCAATTATTGTCAGCTTACGGAATTTTCTAAGGTAGATTCGTCATCTTAGTAGTCGTATCAGTATTAAATCCTAATGTAGTTTGTTGTGTTTAATTATAATCCTGTATGATTCAAGGACTTTATAAGGAAAAAATAAAATAATAATTTGTCTTTCTCTCTTCATCCCAGATGTTTTGTACCACTTAAGCAGACAGTTCACACCCCTCAACTTTTTAGGTGGAAAAAAGATGTTTTTTAAAACATAACCTCTGCATGGTTTTATTCGGAGTCCTCAGTTCTCACATATTTTGGCAGAGGTTATGTAATGCATTAAACCTCTTTTTCTACTTCTTTTGAAGGCTTCAAGGCTTCCAATGTCAATAATTATAGTGGGAGTAGGACCAGCAGAGTTTGATGGTAAGTGTTCCTGTGTTTTTCCTGGAACTTTTTAGATTTGTTTACAT
The DNA here is from genome assembly GCF_004027225.2 of Strigops habroptila. Classification (NCBI taxonomy): domain Eukaryota; kingdom Metazoa; phylum Chordata; class Aves; order Psittaciformes; family Psittacidae; genus Strigops; species Strigops habroptila. The sequence goes on from NC_044279.2 coordinate 16,088,503, forward strand.
TTTAGTAATATGTGGCTTTTCAAGCAAATATTGTTCTTTAAAAGAGCATAATATGGAACCAGCAGTAAGCACTGTTGACATTTCCAGCTGGATTGATTGATAACTTAGTGTGATTACAAGCTACCATGTGGAGCTGTGTAGCCCCTCAGGCTCTCTGTTCAAGTCACAGAACCATATGGGGGCTCAGCATTTACAGAGCTCCAGAAGATGAGTGGAAAAAAACCCCCACAGTAAAGTAAGTACGCTCAAGTAATGTTGAATTTCTTCAATGAGGATATGTAGTTGCCTCGTGAAGTGTCAGTTGACTGGAAATATTGATCATTTGTTCTTACCGCAGTAATAAAATACTGAGAAAAATAAATACATTTGAGGAGGTGATCCAGGTTAAACTGGGTTTCACTAGATAGTGGGAGCAAGTCTTACTGTGTAACAGCATTAAGAGAATATTACAGCAGGAGAGAAATTACCAGGAATATTTGCATACTCTTTCATGTGATTTTCTGGAACATCATTCTCTATTGCAATAACTGAGCACTGAGTTGCCACCATTATTTGGACTAATTTATTAAGTGCCATCATGTATATCACTGCATTATGGAGTATAGACATTCCTTGTATATCTATTCCTCAAAGTCCTACTTACTTTGTTTTTAATTCTAGTACTTCTTGTTAGACAGTATGGCTTCTTTTGTACATGAAACATACTTAGTACTACCACAGATGTATAATGTAAATAGTCACTAATGACTGTACATTTTAATTTTTGTACAAATATTCCAAGAGCATGAAAACGAGGTAAAAATAACACAAAATAAATTATTGGCTGTTGACTTTCTTAGGCTTTTTGGCAAGTGGTGTGTTAGCGATAATCCTAAGTATCTTATTCCTTGAAGAGGTTGTCCAGGTGGATACATACACTGCAGGTGATTGTTTGCCACAATCAATGAGAAAAGACAGTTTATGTTCATAAATGTACATGAGAGAAATGTGCAAACTTCATTTTTACCCCTGAGAATTCCAACTTTAGTTGTGCATTACTTACTTTTCTCCCACCCCTCCTTTGCCTTTTCCCTTTCACCCTGTTTGTCAGTCCTTGGGTTTGCCCGGACTCCCCTTAATTCAGTCAGGACATGTAGATTCTGCCTTCTTTTTACTTCTGGAGGTTGTCTTTGCAGAGTTCTTGGGGTGTCATCCCTGTCGCTTTTCTTAAGGCAGGATTCTGTTTGTACTGCAGGGTACAGTTTCCATCTTTGGACCCATACTCATTGAGTATGCTGCCTCAGTGAAATTCACCTGTTAGATATATGCACAACCTGTAGTCCCTCAGTGCCTAAGAGGGCAGAGAGATAACTATTCCATCTGCAGAAATTTCTTCTGGAAAAAACAACAGACTCTATATCTGATGTGGATGCTGAAGAGGTGTGTGCGTAGGAGAGTGTGTTTTCCAGGCACACTTACAATTCAGATGCCAGTCAAGCCTCAGTTCTGCTATAGAGAGACTAAGCTACTCCTCTCTTTATATCACTGCCACTAGATCTCCCAGCCCCTGGGGGTTACCAGGGGGGTTTCTAAAAGTTTGGAGCTCAGACAGATGGCACATACATTTGACAGATTTTTATTTAAGGATGTGCAGATGAGTACAGGAGGTCAGGTCAGGGGTCCGTTTTGCCCAGTATTCTGTATCTGACGTGGACATGGGGTGGTTATCTGGAGAACATGAAGAACAGAATAAGCAAACATGATACTTCCCTGAATATAGCTTTTAGATTTGAATTTCCTGTGGAGGATGTGCTTTATGTCTATTTTGGAAATTTTCAGTGGGTCTCTCGTTCAGTCTCCTGTTTGAACACATGTACACTTTTTTTTTGCATGAACAGCATCATCTGGCAATGTGCTTTGCAGACCTACTAGCTTTTTCTTTCAACAAACATGCTCTTTTGTTTGGCTTGAACTTGGCTCCTGCTAGCATAATTTATGCTTTGTAGTTCTTGCATGAAAAGAACTAGGTTTTGAAATGCTGCTTTCAGTGAACTCAGCCCAGTTTGTAAACCCCTGAGAAGCTCAGTGATGCAGGGCTTTGATTTTCATAGCATATGCTGAAAGAAGGATTGTAGGACTGCAGATCCAACGGCTGGGCAGTAATCTGTGATGCCAAGTCCATCCATTTCAACACTGACAGCAGATATACCTTTCTATCTAGAATGGCTTCTGTGTATCTGGACAATTTTAAAGTTCTCCTGGATCCTGCTCAGAAAGATACAAGAAGAGTTGCCCAGTAAATTTAATATTTTTTTTAAGAACTCCTCATTCCTATATATTAACAGTCATTACTTTTCCAGTATGAATGTGAGTTATTACCTTTTTGTGCTGTATCCTATGATATCTTCTGTAAGATTAACTGCTGAAGATGAATTCTTCTCTACTTATGAACATATTAAGTATAGCCTTACTAAAACACGTACACATACTGGTTTGAGAGCTGGAAGGGAAAGGACTTTATCGTGGTATGTTTTTTTCCTGAAGATTACAATAAAGGCAAAAAAATATGTATTGTCCGCATGAAAAAGTGCAAAATAACTACAAAACATTATGTATTTTATGATGCAAATGATCTTAAAGAGCTACCTAAATAACAATTGTTGGGTTTGTTGCCCTAAAGTGTAAATTGACTACAGTTTGTCTCAGTAAGATTGTTTTTGTTCTGTAGCTAAACTGACAGATTAATTCATTTTGTTTATTTAATTTTTTTTAAGCTATGGAAGAACTGGATGGTGATGTAGTGAGGATTTCTTCAAGAGGAAAGTTTGCAGAAAGAGACATTGTGCAGGTGGGAGAGAAAATTTAATAGTTAGATTTTACTGATCCATTTGTTTTGAATTGTTGTCTCGATCTGTATTACTGGATTTCATTTTACCTTAGCATTGACATACTTTACTTTGGGGTGTTCCTAATAAGCTCAGAAAATCTCTGTGATACCTATAAGCCTTTATATAACTCATAGCAGTGGATTTGCATTCATTAGGAAATGACCCCTAACTGACAGGACACTGTTATAAAGTGTTAGGGCTATAGAGGCATGGGAAAAGATTTAGTTGACTCTACTGCAATCTCACTGTGATTCCATAAAGAAAAACTACAACTTTTGTGGAAGTCAGCAATACCTAGACTTCTGACAAGTGCATTTGCCTGTGGTATCTTGTCTTGCCTCTAACTGCCAGTCCAGGAGACCATGAGCGTCTCCTAGTTTTTACGTTGTGTCTGCCACATATGACCGTGCAGATGTCCCATGCTTTAAGGAACCTCAGATGATAGTTGGAACAGGTTGCCCAGACAAGCGGTAGAAGCCCCATCCCTGGAAGCACTGAAGGTCAGGTTGGGACTCTGAGCAACCTGATCTAATTGAAGATGTCCCTGCTCACTGCAGCTATTCTGTGATTCTATGATCTGTGTTTATGTGACTGAACCAAGCCCTAAGAGTGCTACTCTCATCTGCATTCCACTGCCATTTCACTGCAAGAGTACTCTTGTTCTGTTCCTGCTCTCTATGGTCATTCAGTCAGCCTCATAGTTTTCATTCAGACCTATGCAATCACTGTCAGAATGGTATAGCAGTTTTGTGTGCACATACACACCCACCATAATCTCCTTTCCCCTCAGAGCTGCAGATTTCTAGATCTCCACACACTGTTCAAAGTATGTATGTACTTCATCCATGCTCCAGGCACCCCATCTTGCCTCCTGAATACCTACACCACTGGACAGACTTTATTTCATAATTATTTTCTTGATCAAATAAAATTAACTAGCTATACATTATAGGCTAGCTAAATAAATAAAAAGGGATAACATCAAATCCTTTAGGTTTGGTGTGACCTGTATTTTATATCTGGCAGGATAAAACTGATTTGCTTTTATGAAATTAACTACTCAAATAGAAAAAGTTTTATCTTTTTTGTGTGTTAGTTAAAATTAGCTAGTGAAATTCACTGTTAAGTATAACAGGCAGTATTGCAAAACATTCCAGTAAAATTGGTAAAAAAATATTTGCCTGCTAGTAGTGCATCACTGCATCTGTTATATTCACTGCTGACTGCAATTCATGTAAAGACATGACCCTCATTATTCCCTCCTCACTAGTATACATACGTACTGAAGGGACTCTGTGTTACGTCTGTACCAATTCTACCTCAGTTTATTTAATTTCTGCTCCCTTTTTGTCCTTTTTCTATTGACGACGTTTTAGGAAAATAGTTACTCATAGTAACGTATCTCTTGTGTCTCTTGAAAATTTTGTATATTTGCCTTTTAAATTAAATTCTCAACACATGTGTGTGTTATTATATGTAAAAATATAAAATACTCTATATGTAAATGAAAATAAACATATGCAATATGTTTTGGTACTTTAAAAAATGTATTTCTACATATTTTACATATAGAAATACAGATATAAATGTATAAAAACAATTATATAATAGAAAATACAAAATATGTGTGTGTGTATATATATAAAGTGTGAAACACAGAAATTATATATAAAGCATGTACTCTTTCTCCCTAGATAAATTGTCTTACTTTTGTGTTGTAAGTTATATTCTGTGCCTGCATAATGACCTGTGTGAACCTCTCTTTTGTTTTGTAGTTTGTGCCATTCCGAGATTACATTGACCGAAGTGGAAACCATGTGCTAAGCATGGCGAGGCTTGCTAAAGATGTTTTAGCAGAGATCCCAGAGCAGTTTCTGTCCTACATGAGAGTCAGAGGAATAAAGCCATCACCTGCACCACCACCCTATACACCCCCGAGTCACGTGTTGCAAACTCAGATTTGACTGCTCCAAAGTGCTTAGCATTTCTCACAAGTCAAGAGTCTCTGGATACAGCAGTAGCTTCTGATAACTTTTTGGAGCTAGAAAGATTCTCTTCACATACCAAAATTCTGTTATGGTTGCATAAGCAACTGGAAAGCTTTTAAATGCTAGGAGCAAAATGCTGAAGTTCTCTCTAGATCTTATTTTATTTTATTTTATTTTTTACAAAAACTCCCTACTTTTTGATGTATTTATTGGAGGGGAAAGCACAAGTCAGGATTTCAACTCAGAAGATATTGTCCTCTCTGAATACTGTGTGTATATAAGTGTATAGGAATGCTATTCCTCTATATCAATGTTTACATGTTACTATTTTTAAATTTCTGTACTTTTATAACTATTCTTAAGAATAAAAGTTTGGAATATTGACTCACGTGTCTTCTAGCTTGCAATAGTTTGTCACAAGATAACAAGGGAAGCAATATCTCTTTGAATGTTTGTCCAGACAAATACAAATGAAAGCTAAGGACAAATAAGTTTGTGTTTTCCAACACCTGAATTGCTTCAATCAGTGCTCAGTAATCCATTCATCTCCCAGTTTGAGAATAAACCTCTAAAATGTGCATAACATAATTGCATATGACTTATGACTAACTCCAAACTTTGAGGGGGAGGTATGTGTATTTTTTCACAGATTCTCCAATTTCTAAGTTTATCTCAGCTTAGTTTTTTTTTAAACTAGTTGCTGAAGCAAATTAAAAGAGTTACTTGCTATAAGTAATTAAAGAAAATTACCTCAAATCAGAACTATCAGAGTATTATAGTTGACTCACTGAGCTCATTAAATCTTATCATGCATCCCTTAAAGCACTGGAAATTCTGCATCAGAAAAGTCTGTTGGAGTGATTACAGCAGATGTTTTATAATGGACTGCTTTAAACTTTTAATTTAAAATTTTAACTTTTTTGTCTAGATTGCCCATTCAAAGTGATGCTGACTCTTAATATTGGGGTTTAATATTGTCATTTAATCACATTGCCATTCAGGATGCATGAATGATAATGTTAATAAACTGGTTTAAAGATTGCACAACCGTGTTACTTTGTGCACTATTTTGTGTACTGAACTACCCAAGATTTTTATTATATGCCTGTTCATATATACTTATAAAATGGTTTTGCATGTATAGTTTTTACAAAATACAGTTTTGTGAATTTGTGTCAAATACGTTTTATTTAGAACTAATGGCCTTAAATTTCACAAAACTCCTGAAATGATTGTGAATTGCCTTCAAATACTGTTAAAATGGAACTTTTTTTCTTTTTTTGTGTCACAGTTGTGTCTTGTAATGTAACTTTTCTCCTTTGCATATAACCTGTTTACTACTTCTGTTTCTTACTACTGTATGTTGTAATGTACAGTATAAAATTGAGGTGCATTTTTTAAGCATGAGAAGTTTTTTGCCAGAAAGCATATCTTCAATATTAATGGCATATAACTATGTAAATGCAGACTCTTCCATTTTTAAATATATTTAACTTCCTTTAAGTATCTCATGTGGGAAATTACTTTTTCCAGATAATTATTCTGTTAGTAAAGAAAAAAGAAAAAAATGAACAAAAAAAGATTTTTTTTAGATAAATCTTGTTTTATTTTTATTTCAAAACAGTTTTTACATAAATATGGACTTTAATTTTCTCACCAAAATATGTATTTCTTTCTTAGTGGATTAATGTTGCATGAATGAAATTTGATACTTGCAACTGCAAATTTTGATGAAAGTGCATCATAAAGAATAACTTTAAATCTACTGGATGGTGGTGGTGGTGTTCTATCTTCTGCATTTATTTTTCATACTTACTGTGTTGGCACTTTAGAAATAACTGAAATAATATTGGATTTCTGATGTTTCATTTGGTTAGACAAATTTTATGCTAGCTTTTATATTGGTTTCTAGTAGTCCATCCATTTAACAGGTTTTCATTCTAAGGCCAAAACTACAAAAGTCTTTTATTCAGCTTACGGTAATTTATTAGCTCTCATTTAACCAGCACCTTTTATTACTCCAAAGGTCGGTCTCAAAACTAATTTGACAACTGATTTAAGAAGTGAAGGAACTTTTAAAAATTGATGTTATTTAATCAAAATTATTTTTTCTATCCAGCATATTCTGCACCGCTGTTTTTTCTTCTGTTTGGTATTGGGGCTGTTCAGCCTGGAGAAGAGAAGCTGCATGGAGGCCTCATAGCAGCCTTCCACTATCTGAAGGGGGCCTACAAGGATTCTGGAGAGGGACTCTTCATCAGGGACTGTAGTGATAGGACAAGGGGTGATGGGCTCAAACTTGGGGAAGTTCAGGTTAGATACAAGGAAGAAGTTCTTTACTGTGAGGGTGGTGAGGCACTGGAACAGGTTGCCCAAAGAAGTGGTAAATGCTCCATCCCTGGCAGTGTTCAAGGTCAGGCTGGACAGAGCTTTGGGCGACATGGTCTGGTGTGAGGCATCCCTGCCCATGGCTGCAGGTTGGAATTAGATGATCTTAAGGTCCTTTCCAACCCAAACTATTCTATGATTCTATGGTTGAATTCTAAATCTAACCTATTTAATTGGAAAGAAATAGATGTGTTCAGTGGACTAAGTATTCTCATGGGTAAAGGAGACTTCTTCCAGACCTGTGACATTCCATATATGTTTGACATCTTTATTCTGTAATGTGAATGAGAATCATTAAGTAGACTCATGTAGTAGTCTCAGGCATTCCAGTATTAGAGACAAGAGTAAATGGTCAGAACTTGAATTTCTCAAGAATACCAAATGCAGCCATTTTTACTTCTGGCTTTATTTGCAAGAATAATGGAACACAAACCTCATATTCCTTCCCAAGAAATGCTAGTTGCTACCAAAATTTGTTCATTTTCTGGGACTGAATTGCAGCAGGGAGTATTTATGTTTAAGAAAAGTAAAATGTGATGTACAAGGTGGCAGATGAGTTGCCCAGAAAGGGAAGCTGTTGGCCTTGATGAAAGCTCTCTTCATTTGGTATCCACCTTGGAATAGATGTTTTCTCTGTAGCACAGGCAGAAAAAGTTTGCAAGCTGTCCAAATATTGCTACAAATGAGGAAGGACATGGTCTCATGGAGAATATAACTTGAGAGTGACTAGTTTAGGTTTGTTTCTGACTACTGAGGAATTGTTTGCTAATCTGGAAGAAGAAACTGGTTTGATCTTAGTTGAGAAATAGTATTTTGTTATTCTAGGCAAAGATGGCAACCTATACAACAGAATTTATATGGATTTCAAATCAGCTCGCCTCTGTACACAAAAAGGATTGCTAAGTGGGGACACCCATGGAGGTATCTGAAGGAGAGGAATGGAGTGCAGGAGAGCAGGTATTCTCTGAAAAGACACATTCTGAAAAGCTGGAAATTCTCACCTAAGTAGGGACGAATGAAATTCATTCCAGAATACTTTATAAAATGGCTGAAACAATCAGAATGATAAGTGATTATCATCTTTGAGAACTAATAAAAGGACACACAGTGACAAATTATGCCAATGCAGTGGGAAACCAGGGAGCTTAGTAAGAGGCTATTATGACTGTATCAGAAGTTCTTTAAACAGAAAAATCAACAAGAATAGAAAGGAAGAGTATGTTGCTATGGATAAATGTAAGAGATAGCACAGCTATGTGTGAAAAAGGACAGAAAACCACAAAGCAGATTATAGAATCAACTAGGTTGGGGAAGACCTTTAAGACCAAGTCCAGCCATTACCCCAGGACTGCCCAGTCCACCGCTAAACAATGAAACCATTAAACCGTTGTGACTGCTAAAGCCTCGTAAAACCCATGCTGTAAAGGGAAGGAAAGGTGAGTCTGTTATTTAACAAAAGAACGAGCAAATAGTAAATCTAGGGAAAAATGAAATGCTCGATGTCTTTTTCCTTCACACTTTACAGAAAAGGGATAATTATTGAATTAAATAGTCAATTAAAAAATAAACCTAGGCCTAGGTTTACATCTATGACTAATTTTTTTTCATAATACATGCTTTTGAAACAATTATGTTGAAAAGCAATATAATGAGCTTCAGGATAAAAGAGAGAAACAGCTGCTTTAAAAGCATTTTAAAAGCAAAGCAGGAGTTAGTGGCCTCATTTGAAGTGTTACGAAATACTACAAAACTGGTTAGACTGTTCAGAAAAATGCTTTCAGTATTTCATTATCAAGCTGGAAAAATACAGCAGTTGATGTTCCATAGGGATCTGTCTTGCTTTTGCTATTATTTGGTCACTTCCATTGATGATGCAATATACAAAAGATGGTTATTAAATTAGTGCATTATATCAACTGGAGATAATCACTTCCAAAGATGGTAAAACTTAAATTATTTTGATGAATTAGAAAAAATACCTATAAGAAGAGTAAATTAAATCAGGGCAAATACGTAAGAGTACTTAAGTAACAAAAACCTACCACATGGTTGAGGTAGTTTCTGGCTATATATCAGTTCTGCAGAATAGTGTCTGAGGTTCTAGTGGATCACAAAATGGCATTGAGGGGAAGGTGTCTAAGTCAAAGTTTTGAATGTAAGCCACCTGAAATAATCCTTTCATTGTTCTCACAATAATAAGGCTTTAGCTAGAGTACCAGGTCGTTTTGAGACTTCAAATAACATGTGAGTCAACAGGAAGAAATGACAGAGGACTATTAGGTCACCTAGGACTGGTGGAATAAATTGGGCAGATGTTTAGGGAAGGTGTCTGTGGGGCTGGCCTCCCTGCCAGAGGTTGTCTCTAACTCTTTCTGATGACCACAGTGAGCTACTACAACAGGAGTCACTGTCTGAGATCAGACAAAGCCCTGCTGATGTGAATGCAGGGGGGAAACAGGTCGATGCCATCGTGGCAGAAATACTTTCAGGAAGGCCTGACCATGTCTGTTCATATTGTAAGGTTGTTGTTCCGTACTGCTCACTATTTCCATAGAAAATACGCTCTTACTTTCTTTCAAACTGCTTTATGGCAATAGTACAAATTTTCTCCATCACTTCATGGTGCGTTATTGCTTCTTTGCCACTGAACTGATACGGTATGATTTCAGGTTTTATTTCAGGCCAGCACTGTGCATTTATGTTCATTGCCATTAGAGTGCAAATGACTGCAGATGACAGGTATTTTCAAGTTGGCCAACTAAACAAAGTGTATAGAGTACCACATTCCTGAATGTGTGCCTACAGCCAAACATTTTACAGTAATCAAATCCATCATTAGGATTCTTGTTTGATGGTTTTATTTTGCATTGAAGTGACTGAGGTTTCTTATAGCTATTCCACACTACAGAAGGTGTACGACTGCTGTGAGATATCTGCCCCACAGACACGCGGCGTGGTTCTAGCACCACGTGTGCCACCAGTGGTGGGACAGCCTTCCCACACTGTGGTGGGCTGCGGCTCTGCACTGAGCCATTCCATCACTTCTGCACTGGTCCATTCCCTAGGGAGCAAAATCTCTGGCCAGCCTCGAGAGGAACATGATTGTCATAATAACTGGATGGCCCATGCTGCAGGCTGTAGTTGGGTTTGCTTCAGCTGGTCATGAAATCAAGCAATTGACTGCATGTGCAAAGTGATCAGTGCTGAACGCTGTGTCTTCAGCTGAGTGGGCCATCAAGATGCAATCACCAGCCAAAGGGAATTCAGAAGGAAGTGAATTGGCCAGTTTCCCTGAGCACAGGAGTGCTGTAGAGCGGGGAACTTCTCTGTGGAGAAGAAGGGAGTGAATAATCCCCTCACAATGTCATTAAATACTTCCACTGGCACTGGCAACCACTGAAAGAACAGGAGTGAGCACGCAGCCCTGATTGATTGCTTTCTGTGAGCAGGGGGGGACGGAAAATACCAATAGGTTGTCAAACCTGGAGGAAAGGAGCCCAGCAGAGGTCTCTCATGGCTGTTTCTGGCAAATATTGTCATTAATGCAATTAACAAAGAGATTAGAGTTAATGTATATAAAACCAATGAATGTATTGGCTTGCCAGGGTTGCAGACTGGGAAGCCTGATGAGAATGCAAAATTGGTGTAGATTAATTGGAGGACATGTCAGGAATCAGTGAGATAAACTGCTGTGAAAAATAAAAAGTGGAAAATACTGCATTCAGCAGGGAAATAAATAAGCACAAATGAAATGAAAATGAAAAATACCTGGCTAAGCAGCACTTCTGGACTTAATAATCTGCAGATTACAGCTGGGCTCCAAACAGAATATGAATCACATTGTGATGCTGCTGCATAAAAAACAAAGATCACCCTGGAAGATGTTAAACAGCAGTTGTATTCTTATGGGCAGGGAGACAATCCTTGCTGCAGGCACAGCCTTAGCTGGGCACTGTATCTGGACCATGGGGCCACACTTTAAGCGAAGTAAACAATTTTGAGAGAGCCCAGGAGAGAAAAAAAAGCAGATGGTTTTTAACCTGTGAGCAAACAGATGAAGCACTTGGGTATGTTTTGTATGCAAAAGACCAGAGGGAGTGTGCTAACTCTGTGTCTGTGCAAAGGGGTGCTGTAATGAGCTATTCTCAAAGGTCAGCGATGACAGGTGATGTTATCATCTTTGGCAGCAAGGAAAGCTTATATGAGCTGATAGACAAACCTCCCTAACTAACTGGAGGCCCTTTCTAGTGCATCTCGGGGAAATTGCATCATCTTTGTCTTAGAAATTGTTCAGGACAGGCTGGACAGCTGATAAGGATGGTCTAGTTGTGTGGCCTCCCTCCGAGCAGGGAAATAATACATTAAATAGTTAAATATCCTCCCAAAGACCCATTTGTCAGTGCTGCAAATGTAAATAAGATAGAGGCAAGGATAATAACACTAAAAGAGGAGGACTGGAGTGGATGGGTAGGAAGGGCTGGGAAGGCTCTGGTAAGATTTCATCTGGAATACAGGTATGCTTCCAGTCAGCAGTTTTCAAAGTGATGGACTCCATGGGCTGGTGAAGGGAGAGGATCTTTGGAGATATCCGCTATGTGGACAGGTGAGATGGCCAGCCCCTGTATGTGAGCAAAGGCTATGAGTAGGGAAAAGTGTCACGGTGGTCACACCAGGATGGTGAACATCAGGTAGCGAGCAAGACATGCCAAGTGAGTTGGTACAAGAGGACAGCAAGATGGGAGTCATTGCCTTCACAGCTGAGGTGTCTATGAACAACCGAGATGAGGCGTTGGCACAGTGGTAATTCTGGCTTGTTTCCAAGAGAAAATGAGTTTATGAAGAGCCAACACCAGGTTATTTTCTGCAATATCTGTGAATTCAGTTCTGTGGTGTTCCGTTTTCCTCACTCACCTGCAGCACGAGACATCTCCCCTGCACCAGACTGTTCACGGAGCCTCACGGAGCAGGGGCAGTGGAGAAGGCAAGCACATGGCCAGCTCGCTGCTGTCACCAGTGCCTCCAGCTGGATGCGAAAGCACGTGCTCAGGAGGGACCACAGAGTTCAAGGCGTCTCAGGAATGAGCTTGAAGGACTGGAGCCAGAAGGATTTCTGTGTCTAGTGTGGGCTACACCAGAGTGCTGGGCAGTCCAGAAATCCAGGTCACTGGCATCGCACACTGGGCATGGAAGTCTCTGTGTACTTCAGCTCTTGATGTCTCTGACCCTCAAATCCCACTAATTAAGTACAGTCAATTCCACAATCATGATGCCTTGGCTTGATGTGCTCAGTCAGCCTTGTCATTTAGTAAATGAACATTACACGTGTGACTGTGGCTGATGCATAGTAGCCTGGGAGCTAGAACTCACGTTTTAAGCATGTGGGCTGGTAAACAAAAAAACCCCAACAGAAATATTCCTTACAATTCCTTTACAGGGAGGGACCTGGAATATGCTGTTGGATCCTCGGGATTCATAGCACCAGGATGTACTGAAACACTGTTTCTTCAGTAACAAGAACTGATATTTTCCTCACATCTTTAGTTCCCTCACTCGTAATAGAGGATTAAGTCTCTGATAAAAGAATTGAAGAAACGTTTAAGGGATGTTGGAATAGAACTATAATTGGATTAATATTATCAGATGCCCTTAAATCTGTGCTTGCATGTTCTTCATGTAAGAATTCAGAGACAAATGCCTCCTTGGTAGGGAGGGAAAACCATTTTACAATGCAAGCTGTCGTTTAATGATGCTCTCCTCCACTGACCTTCTGTTGAGCTAATGGTTTGCTCCTCCAGATGGAGTTGCAGACACTTTTGTTGCAACTATGACAAGTATTTGATAAAAGAAACCTCACTGCTTTTGAACCTGAGTCATCCTCATTTTCTCCTACCTAGACCTCCTCAAAACTTCTTACCTATCTGTAACTCAGACCTATACAAATCTCCTCTGCAAGTGCCACTTTGGTAGCCCTTCAAAAAGCTTAGAATGAAACTCCTTTTAGCATTTCACTCTGTGATTCAATCAGTAGAACTCAGATTGTGGAGAAATTACATCTGCTAATGAAATTAGCTACTTGGCCCTTCTAAATTCCCTCCAGTATAAGAAGAGGTGTTACAGCAGATAAAGCACTAAAACAAAAGAAAGCCCCAAACCCACAAATCAATTGCAGACACGCTGCAATTGCTTCTGAAGTAGCTTTTCTCGTCTTGCTAACCCTCTTGGAGGAATACGAATGGGAAGAAGGTGATGCCATCGTGAGTGTGGAAAACCATTGAGTTGCAGCGTTTCATTACTTGAGAGATGCTGTCGGCAGCACTGCAGCATTTCCCACTGACCTGGAAGAATTAGCAAGAAAAGAAACACACATTTCAGCACACACCCAGGGTTTTTTTCCTGGCACTGTTAGATACCTCACACTATAGAGAGATTTTAAATACTCGTTCACATGTGCATGGTGTCATTATCAATAGATCGGTCTATTACTTGTCTATGCAAGAAGTGCCAGACTTCCAAAACCTCTTTTTAACAACCTCAAAACCAGCTGAAATGTTGCTTTATTTAAAACCTGTTAGTCTGAAATAGGAAATAAACCCCAAGATACTTAAAGCATTGCTGAACTCTGTGGGCAGGTACTCCCTTCTGTCCCTCCCTTTCCTCCCTTCTCTTCCACCCCAAGCCTGTTCTGCAGAGGTGAGCTCCTTCCCCCCTGCCCTGTGTGGGCATTTACCCCTTCCCACACCAGTCAGGGGTCCCACACAGACACCCCTCACACCAGTGCCTGGGGATGGTAAGAAGAAAGCACGAGATGGATGTTGGACTCCTGATGCTGCAGAAGTGCTGCATGCGGTCAAGGGCATGAGGCAGGAGCTGCTCTCCACCACTTGCCCAGCAGTGAAGGCAGAAAAACACACAGCCCAAGCAGAGATGGGCAGAGAGGGGCTAAATGAGCTCGGACACCCAGGCGACACCATGCTGCATCTAGCAGAGCCACCAGGTTGAGTCCTAAAAGCTGGATGTCAAGTTAAGAACAGCATTTGCCCCGCGCTACACATGCCCTGAGCACCCCATGCCGGCTGTGCTCTGCAGTGCCCTGGGATTGGATGCTCCCCTAGCTCTGCTGTGGGAAGGGGAGGATGGTGCTCAGGCCTGAGGATACTCGCATGAGCATCACAGCAAATAAGGTAAAAGCCAACCATTTAGGATCATTTTCTTGTGGAATAGTGCCCTGTAAGGCCAGCTGGGAGCAGCAGGGACACCAGTGAATCAAGAAAGCTTTGGGAAGCAAAGGGAAAATATCCACCATCACCAGCAAGCACATCTTGGTGATAAATACGGCACTTAGGGTTTGCTTTTGTATTGTGGGTGGAAGCTAAATGAGAGTGACTAGCTGTGATTACCCGAGAATGAAGTAGTCCCTGAGGTTTGTAAAGAGAGAAAATGGAGTGAGGGAAAAGGTAATGGAAAGTTCATTTCTCCGGGAGTGTGGGCAGCTGAGGGCAGTGACACGTGAAACCAATGCAACTTGATTGCATCAAAGACACCAGAGCTGAGGCCCTGTGGTACCATCTGCCCCAGCTCTAGAGGCAGCAACGGAGACCACAGGCCATGAGCCCAGCTATCCTCTGCAGCAGTGCTGGGCTGTGGACAGCACAGGAGGGACTGAGGGATGGAAAGAGATTGTTGGCAGGCACCTTGAATGTGTCTGGCAGATGAGAGACGATGGAGAGCTGTTGGGGTGATAGGGGAGAGGGATGTGAATAGCAGTTGAGAAAGCTGCTGAAGAGAACACAGCAAAAGAAGTATTTGTGATGTTTGTATCATCAGAGAGCAGTGTCTCCCTTTGCAATGCCGCTGGTGGAGCTGACACCCCAGACAAGAGCCCCACAGCCACCCGCTGCAGAGCCACCAAGGCCACGGCTGCTCATGTCCAGGCAGGGGCCTCTTTGCCTTAATCCTCCTGCAGGACATCTCCCAGCACAGGATGTTCTCATCAACGGACACACTTCTTCCTTCACGCATGCATGCTGCTAGATGTATGCAGCCTGGCTCCTGCTGTGCTTCACAGCTGGCTGGAGTTCCACCCTGCAAAATGATAACCGGATTCTTAGGAAATGGCTGAGACTGGCAGGGCAGCATGCTGTGAGAGGTACAGGCTTCAATGGGAAGGAGGGAGAGCTGCTCCTCAGCCCTGTGCAGCTCCTGCGCAGCCAGCGTGTGGCAAGGGATGCTGCTGAACTTGCACCAAGGACACTTGGAGCCTCTGGAGACAGCAGATGGTCATAGGCGAGAGTTTAGGATATCCCTGGTAACAGTCCTTTAGCTTTCAATCATGTACAGAACTAGAAGTTACTCCTGGAGGAACCGAAGTCAGAGTCAAAGGGTACTGAACCCCCTTCTTTGGTGAAGCTGTAAACATGTGAGGATTAGGGGAAGGTGAAACCAGTTCAGTGACAACCCCTGCCAGGAACAGCTGGTAGCAGTGTTGGTGCTTGAGCTGATTCACTTCCTGCAGGGCTGGAGGCAATGAGCCTCCAACCTGATGTGCATCCCTGGAGCAGAGGGGCAATGGACACCAAACCTCCCCATGGTGGTGACCCCTGAGAGCCAGCATCTGGCCTGCAGCTCTTGCCCATGTGACGAACACCAGCCCTGCCCAGATGTAATGGAAGTTGAATGAGTTCTCACTGGTCAGCACAGCGCAGGAGTAGTTGTTTCACAGGCATAGCTGCAGGTAAATCTACGTATGAACTATATAAGCAGGTGCACCAAGCTCTATGTTCACTGTAAAATCTGCAGGTAAAATTTCCAGCTTGAAGGCAGCGCTCTGCGGTGCAGGTCAGGGCTTTCCAAGGGCAGATGTGCCTCTGCACTCCGGCTTCAGCGCTGTGGGGATGCTCAGGCCGTGCTGGACACACACTCAGGCAACAGAGGGTCCTCAGAGAGGCCCAGCTGAGTCGGTAGGAGCTTAAATATATTCTTTTGCTCCAATGGGAGGGTTTTATTGCAAGATAGGACTGCGAAGCTGTATTCCCACCATGGCAGGACAAGGCTTGCCTGGCTGCTGTGTTCAGCTCGTCAGGCCTGAGAAGCTGATGAGCCGCTCCAGTTGCCATTCCCTTCTTGCTCTCATTACATTACAGAGCATCTAAATTGTGATTACTGTAAAGAAAACTAAATGATCCTGTCTTCCAGGCACCTCATTACAGCTTCCACTAGAAACAAGCCAGTGACAGGTGGAGGAAGCTACAGGCATCTCCATCACTTTCATTGGGAGCTGGAGTGCAGGGCTGGGGGGATGCGCTGCTTCACCTTCCACACGGGTTCATGCCCATGCCCACTGTCCATGGGCACATCTCACAGGAGTGAAGCAGGAGGGAAAAGTCTCTGCATGATTTGAAAACTCCCGCCTGCTTGTTTTGTGTGCTGTGTTTAACCTCAAATCAGAGCTTCAGTGGAGACTCAGAGCAGTGACACTTCCCCCTGCTGTGGTTTCCATCCCTCCACCCTCATGGCTCATCCAGCACCTTCTCCCATGCGCAGGGCTGGAGCGTGGGGACATCGCTGTGACAACCACCCTTCAGTGCATCTCCCCACATGCAGGCACTCCATGGAGCAAGCCCCAGTGGGGGCTTGGTGGGCTCCAGGCAAGGGGAGTGCGGCGGGTGGGGACCCCATCCTGGACTCCATCCGACTGGTGCAGCCTCATGCTGCTGCCTCTGCCCCAGCCCAGCAGGTTGGTTCAATAGCTCCTTCCTGGGTCTGGGGTGTTTTTATGACAATTGAGTCACTATACATATATAGCAAAAGTCACTATATACAAAATCTGCCCATCGCATGAACAGTCTGTTCTGGGAAGAAGTAATAGCCCTCTTTACCCAGAGCAGCCAGCTGTACCTAAAGCCAGACTCAGCAGGAGCATGAGTGACACACGGCTGTTCAAAGCCACAAAGGGAGGCACTATTTTGGGGAAAACATTTGTTTCCTCCATTATTTCCATCTGGCAGAGGCAGGAAAGCTGACACCTGAATATCTGTGAGCCGGGTGGCTGGGACAGCCTCATCAGCCAGGGGAATGGGGCAGGTCTGCTTCAGCTGTGGGTGCAGGCAGCCCAGGAAATAAGGGAGTAGGAGCAGTAACCTCTCAGATTTTGGTTTTGAAGGGTCTCTGACCTCCCAGCCCCCCCGGCCCTGCCTCTGCATCCTGGGAGCAAGACATCTGCATTGAAGCAGCCAAACGGGAGCTCTTGCTGGATGGGATAAGATGTGGCAGAGTATCGAATGAGTCAGGCATGAGGCTGTTTCTGATTTACACCTGTGCAGCTGCTGACAAATCTTCAGCTAAACCCAAGCACAACCTGAACAGAATGAAGGCAGAATCACAACCTTGATGGTCTTTTCTCACAAGGACATCACCATTTTCCCAGCTGCTGGTGGGAGGTAGGAGGAGAAGCAAGAATAACCCCCAGTCCTGACATGTCAAAGTGGGGGAGGCAAATTTCACAAGGATCAAAGACATGAAATTGGTAAAATTCAGCAAGGTAAGTCTTAGCTGCTGCCAGAAAGCACTGGGGCTGGCATTTGCCCTCACAAGGAAACAGGGAAAAAAACCAAACACCCCAAAAGGAAGGGATTAACCAATTAGATGCTTGCAATTAGGAGGCTGCACATAGTAACAATAGCTGTGGGAAACTGTCTTGTACTGAGCCATCTTTGATGGGATTGTGCCTGAAGACCATAACATTTTCTTGTCTCCTCTCCACCACTAATTTTCACATTGCTGTAGGATCACTGCTTTAGTATTTGTTCTTTTATTATTAAAATAGGTGGCCAACTTTGTCACAAAGGTCTGTGCAAAAAGGCAGTGAGCTCAAGGTTTTATGCATATTTTCCTTTTGGCTTGGGCCCTCATGGTGCTGCTCCATGCCTGGACTCTTCCAGGTATGTGGTGAGACCTTTGGGATCCTGACATACATCAAAGCTACCTCTGCGCTGATCCCATGTAAGCATGGGCATGCTTGCTGGGGTGAGTAGTGAGACAAATATACCTGGGTAGCTCTTCCCACAATCATGAACAGGTGATTCCTGTGTTCCTGGAGCAGGAGATGGGGCAGGAAGAGTGAAGGTAGCCTGTGCCAAGTGACAGGACCTCCGAGCTCTGCACCCCGGGCGAGGTGCTCTGGGGCATTTCAGCAGCAGCCATGTTCTTCACTGGCCGTGACAGGAGTCTCTGCCTGGAGCCTAGACTGACATCCGACTGTCACTGGAGGATGCAGGAGTGATTGCACAGGGGACCCTGGCCTGCAAGGAGCCTCTCCAAGGAGGCCTCCAGGTTTAAATTCAGTAGAAGCACTTGGCTCTTGAAGTAATGTTGTAATAGTGCTCTGTGCAGCTGATGAAAATCCCTTCTGAAGTGTTGGCTGCAATGCAAGCAAGGGTTGTCTTAGAGCGGTTCAGCTGTTGTCATGGGCTCCAGTGGAAGAAGCAGAACAGAGCAGAGGTGTTAGCACTTCTGTGTACATGAGAATCCGTCTTGGGCTTAGAGGAGGACAAGAGGACTTGCAAACACAGTCACACCTCCAAAGGGACCCAAACACTCCCATCACTCCTTTCCCAGACCAGAAGGCAACCCCACAGCCAGCGGGCAGGCATTGGGTAGGACCAGCTGCTGGAGCAGTGGCAGGTACATGGTCGGAGGGTGGTGGGCGCTGTGGCAGGGATGTAGGAGATACAGGAACAAGCACAGCACAAGGAGAGTGAAGCAGCCCCACCACTGCAATCGGAGGTGGGCACTACAACATCAGTGACAGCAGATCCTGCAGAGACCAGCATTGGTGATGCCATTGCCCAGTGACCCCAGCCGGCGGGAAAGCAAGCAGCTAAGGGGGGCTCCCTTAGGGGAGAGGGGAACCAGTGGAGGTATTACTGTCTAATTCTTTGTAGCAATAAGGAAAAGAATTGAGCACAGCCCCAGTTCCCAAAAGGAATAGCAATGACACAGAAAGCTGTGAAGCGAATATTAAAGGGAGAAAACTGATGAGTTGCTGCTGACCTAAAACCAGTGGGGGGGAAGCTGCTGTAAAATTGGGTCCTTCTTAAGGTGCCTGGTGTCTGGCCAGGGATGTGTTCCTGCTGCAAGGGCAGGAGACAACCAGCTGAGAAGCAGATGGCTTGGGAAGAGCAGAGAACTGTTCAAAGGGATTTTAAATTTCAATTAACCATATATTTATTTTTATTTCTCTCTCTCTCTCTCTCTTTCAGCATATTCATGCTTTGCTGAAATCAATACTAGCCTCAAAGAAAAGAAGCCTCCATGTATTAATTACATATATTAGTTTATATATTCACCTATCAAAATAAATGGGGATAAGCTGTTCTAGCAAGCACATTTTCAGCTGTCCAAGGTTGGTGGAGGGCTTAGTTAGGTCAGCAGTTGGTGTTTATCATATCGACCATGTCAGTGCCAGTTATCTTTTTTAACCAGATCTGAAAGGAAGAGTGTGTACAAAGCATTTTCCCTGGTAGCATTGCTTGCTCCTGCCTAGGAGGTGCAAGACTGCGCTCCTTCTATGCAACAAGTCTAGGCATTTTCTTAATTGAGAATAAATAAGAGAAAAAAGCCTTCTTTCATCTGATTAAGTAAGTAATAAAAATGCAACCTCTCCTTAAGCACCATCACTGACTAAACACTTGGATGCTGAACAAACAGGCTGAAGAAAATGTGAACATAGAAACAAAGGACTCATTTGTTTAGTAGCTACATCTGGCTACATCTACTAAGTAGCCAAAAATCTACCACTACTTGGGAAGACTCTGCATCTTCACAGTCATGCAGTGAGACTGCCAACAGCAACGTCCGTCTGCCCTTCACCACAGGGATGATCTGCCAAGGCCAAGTCTGGTTTTGCAATGTTTGGAGAAGTTCACATGACAGCAATAAAACTCATTTGGATTTCAGTCAGAAAAGAGACCTCCACTGCTAATTTGTCTCTTAGCGTAGTGTTTGTTTGTGGCAAGTGCAGTGGGATTTACAGCACACCGGAGAGAAGCACTAAACCTTAGAAACCAAAGATCTCTGTAATTTTTACCCACTCACAACACACTGCATTGCCATTCACCCAGAAGTGACAAATAAGCAAGCCCTTCGCCCTGTTCCTGATAGTGCTGTTTCATTTTCCAGCTCTGGTTCCCATCCCTGCCCTGCTTTCGGGTCCTGCTGTTCCATTTTTAAGCACAAGAGGTGGCAGATGTTACTGTTACCAGCAGTCACCTTCCAGATAGAGCTGTCGGCTTTTGCAGCACCAAGAGGCTCAGGACTGATGGGCTGAATCCCAGTCTGTGCCAGCAGTGCAGGAATCACATTGGACAGTGATGAATTTGAAGGCAGCCACAGCAGCCTCCTACCCAGAGGGGTGCAGAACAAAGCCTCCTCAACTACGATTACACAAGGCTTAGCTCTCACCTAGCTGAATGCATGACATGCCGTGTGTTTCCAACTGCTGGGAAAATAGTCTTCCTTTCAGCTACTAAGTGTATTTTTTGTTCATTCTTTAAATGTCTGAACTTAAATAGGAAAACCCTTGGAGGTGTGGGATAACTGAGCGGACACAAACCCTAGCCAATTTATTGCTATTGCTTAATTTATTCCAAAGCATGTCTGCAAGGACATTAGCCAGGACAGATCAGTAAGAAAAACTTCATTTTTCACCTGGGCAACAGCTAATATCCCCCAAAGAAGATACTGTCTTATTCTTCTCTGGATATTGCACCTCTTAATTAGTGTAATTGATTTAGTCTGCTCTGTTTGATTTTTCACTCAAAAAGGCTGTGAAGCATCTGCTCGTAAACTTGGACTTGCAATTGTCTCTTCTAGGCAGGAGTGAGGCCTCCATGCCACAGGGGCTGCTCTTCGGAAGGGATGGGAGCAGCAAGGGCAGCACCGTAACTCACTGCCTGCCTCCTGCTGAGCTGACCTCCCTGTTCAGAGAAAAGGACAACAGGGCAATCCCTGCTGTGAGCAGGTCGATGCAGGGTTCAGACATGGCTGTGAAGACGTTACTGATAACAACCACATCCCTCACACGTCTGTGGCTGCTCTTTGTGTCTCAGAGTTTCCTCTTCATCCTCAGTGAAGCACTGGAGGAAGCACTGCTGCCATGTCCACTTAGGTCTACTCCTTTGTAGCATGTCTCTCCCTGGTGTGGGGAGGCAGAGCCCTTTCTGTTTGGAGGAACAAGGACAAAGACTTGTTCAGGTAACTCTGCAAGAGCTTTCTGTACAAACGAAGTCCTCCTTGTCCATACAACTTCTATCACTCCTAAAATAGTTGTTGAAAGAAAATAAATGTCCTTTGAGTGACCTTCACTGTCCATGTTGCCTTCACTTCTTGTACTTGTCCCTCTTGTGCTTCATCTTGCTGTCATGTCCTATTTCAGCTCACAGCTCTGCCATCCCTTGATTTCTCTCTCTTTTGTTCTGAGTCAGGATCTCCCTTTCTAGGATCGTGTGAGAACCTGGACATTGAGCTTCTCTCAAACACCGCTTACATTCCATAGCGCGAGTCAGAGACAGGAAAGTGAGCTTGTCTCAGGCACCATTTGCATCTGAGCACCGGTGGTGTAAACAAAGCAAATAACGAGGATGTTGGCTATTGGTGCTGCATAGGTAGCATTGTTCTGACCCCTTTGTTTGAAGCCAATAACCCTCCAGAGGAATGTGAAAGTGTTTTTGACATGGTTACAGAGATGATAGTTGCATTAGTTATTTAGAAAGTGACTTTGGAAAAAAACTGAGAGAGGGAACTTCTCTGACAGCAGCACGTCAAACGTTTCAGCTGCCTTACTTCAGCTTTGTTCTTGCTTTTTTTTTTTTAATGCTATAAAAATGGCCTTTTGTTCTTTCACCTTTCTGTTCCCTCCTTGTCAGGTTTACTCAGATTACAAGTCAAAACAAGCTTTTTCTTCTGTTCTGTGGCATAGATTTACTGTCAGAGAAGAATAGGCCTTCCCCTTGCTTATAAATGCCATAATAGGCAACAAAGAGTAATAAACCATGTTGAATTTCCAACAATTTCCTGGAGGTGCAAGAGCTCATGGCTCTGTCTGGAGATCGAGGAGCTGGCCAGGAGTGGAAAGATTTCAGGTGAGACACTGCGCTTTGTTGCATTGGTTTTGGCCATCACCATACATTTTGGGTGACAGTTGGTTCTTGGCTCATTTGCTGCTGAGCCTTGTGTGCCAGGCCAGGTTTAATCTCACTGACAGCTAGGAAGGACCTGGAAGCTAACTTTTCTTCACCAGTGATATTAGGCACTGAAAGGGCACCTTGCTCAGCTTGGCTGCCTTGGGGAGTGGTGTCTGAGAGACCTTCCCCAGCTCCCAGCTGCAGACACAACTGTACAGAGAGTGGCTCCTGATGGATGTTTGCCAATACCCTGGCTGGAACAGGGTGCCTTTTCTTATCTTTTTTCCACCCAAAGAATCATCTTCCGGGAGCTGCTCTAAGCTATAGTAATGTCATTTTTAAAAGAAAAAGAGACTTTATGATCATAGAATCATAAAATCATAGAATGATTTTAGCTGGAAGGGAACATAAAGCTCATCCAGTTCCAGCCCCCTGCCATAGGCAGGGACACCTTCCACTAGACCAGGCTGCTCCAAGCCCCTGTGTCCAACCTGGCCTTGAACACTGCCAGGGATGGGGCAGCCACAGCTCCTCTGGGGACCCTGTGCCAGTGCCTCAGCACCCTCACAGAGAAGAATTTTTTCCTAATGTTTAAACTAAACCTACCTTCTTTCAGCTTGAGGCCATTACTCCTTGTCCTGTCACTACATGTCCTGCATGATCCTCATTTCTTTTTAGCATAGGCCAGGGAACTTCTCATAGCGGTGCCTAAAACAATCTCACAGGTGAAGGCTGATGTGTGCTGTATTCTTCAGAAGACTGATTAAAAATCTTTGCATGAAGAAGAGGAGCTCCATCACTCTTCCCAAGTATAGCAATGGCCTCCTGAAATCCTGACACCCAATGTTACATGCGTTTTCAGCTCAGGGCCAGAGCTTTCCAAACGCTGGTCCAGCTCCCTCTGACAGTGAGCAGAGCCCTCTGCTGTTCTGCTTTCCTGTCTGTGCCTTGCACAGAGCAGGTCCTTAGGCTTGAGGAGGAGTCCTTTGGTAGAGTGCGTGAGAAATGTCCATCAGCCAGGCCTGCTACAGGTTCATCACACACTCCCTAAAGCCCCTGGAGTTGCTGAAACACAAGGTACCAGCTCTAGTTTACCCAGGCCATGAAGTTGTGATATTACTTGGAACACTAGGAGGTTGCAAACAGAACAGCAGGGTGGATGCAGAGAAGAGCATAGACTCAAAATCAGCCCTACAAGTCTGGGACGGCAGTAGCTGGTCACCCCCTTAGCATGGCCCACATCACAGTACTTCCCTGTGGATGTCCCTGTGCTAATTGCTGTTTCAACTATAAGAAAACATTTCCAAAGTATGCAAACCTGGAGAAAAAGAAAAAAAAACCAAACCAGTAAAGGAGAATTCCTGCATAGATTTAAAGACCAGAAAAGAGATTCCAGTATTTCACACCCCTGGAAGGGGACATCTGATCTTCGATAGACAGAATCTTATTCCATCATCCCAACCCAGCCGTTTTACTGACGAATTACTCTGCAGAAAGTCCTTATTTTGCTGCTAGCTTAAATTTATCTGGGATCAGTTTCCAGTCACTAGAGCGCCATTTTAATGTCATTGCACAAATTGATATTACACGCCTTCTAGATTACTGTACCTTAGGCCTCCCTCTGGATCTCAAAAATTTTAATGCCAAAATATAATTTATTCTCATTAGCAATATCTTGGGACTGCTGTGTGAAGGCACCAGGAAGGTTGGACCTATTAGGCTTTAGCTACGCAGAGAAGGTGACGCAGCACTAAGCACAGAGCAATAAGTGCTAGAAGGAAGATAAATCAGGTGCTTCTCTGAGCCTTCTTGCTAAAGAACAGGGCAATATGGTGAAAGAGCACAAAGCAAACCCTCTCCAAATTAAAACTGATAACAGAAAACAGGCCATACAGGCTAGAAAATAAATCTTTGCTGCTCACTGTTCCAAAGTGCTATCGAGACTTTGTCTGCAGCCTGGGAGCCCTGCTGTCCCCAGCAGGGTAATGCCTGCTTGCCCCCTCACCACCACACGTGGCCCCACTGCAGGAGCAGGCAATGGTCCCTCAGGCCCTGCCAGCTGCCACTGGCACCAAGCATGGGGGTCTTTTGGTGTGAGGACTCCATTAACCTTGGACTTTTTTTCAGGCTGCAATTTTTGGACTTTTTTTCAGATTCTGCATCCTGCCAGGCTCTGAGTGTTGCATTAAATGATCTATTCCTGTCCTTTGTGCCACCAGTCAACTTTGAACACAGTTTTCAATCTTGTGGTCAGCCATGGGTAGCATGGCTTTTCTTCTATCTCTCAAGCCTGTCTTTAAATTACTGATTGAATATGTTTTGATTCTGTCTTCTGTGATCCCAAAGCCCTGCCCGATTTCTTTCTGATTGTAGCAGACCAAGGAACACAGACCACTTCTTCTCAGTAGTAACTGCTAAGCTGTTTTCTAAAGACCTTGGATCACACACCACATATTTTTTCACTCTCTCAGCTCTCAGTACTATCATGTCAAACTAATCTCACCAACAGCCCAGTATCCAGGGAGAAAAGAGCTCAGAGCTGCTGGAGGGCCACCAAAGCCCTTAACTCACATGCTTCTGGACAAAGATGAACTCCAACAGACAGTGGAAGAAAATAATAGTATAGGGGAGAGTTTGTATGAACAGGGTTTTCTGCTGTATTGGCCCACTGTCTTTTTAAACATAAGCTGTTGACTCGAATATTCAGAGCGCGAGCACTTTTAAAAGATTAATACCAGCCCGAGTGTTCATGAAGCTCAAACCTCCAGGGAAAGGATGTTGCCAGGAGAGCTCTGAATACCAAAACCGGGAGCCTGCTTCAGCGTCTGCTTGAGCAGCCTCAATTTTCAGGGCAGTCAACTGGTTTTCTGGGCTTTGCACTCCTCCAAAGATCAATTTCTTTGGCAAAGCAATTTGCATGTCTGCAGCGTGGTAGAAATCAATGACTGCTAATAACAGGAGCAAGGGGGCACTTCTGGGCTCTACAGCAGCACACAGGCTGCAAATTAGCACAACCATGTCAAAATTATCCATTTACAAAGCCTTTAAAGATTGTCAGGTTTTTATCCAAGTCTATTTGCTATGTCAAGAGGGTATGGTTCATTTTTGATCAATTTTGTTTGTTCTTTTCCTGAGGAAGGTTATCTTATAAGACATGAAATACTTCTGAAGACAGGAAAAAATACACATAGAGGCAGGAGGCATTGGAACTGAAGCCAGCTATAGAGGAATCAAAGAATTCATCTGCCTTAATGTTAGATGTCTGTGGTGCAAATATCTATAGATGAGCCTATCACCCTGAGCTCCCTTTCTAGTGAAGAGTGAGAGATGGGCTCTTACGGGGTACAACTTAGCTGGCAGCTAAGCTGCCTATTTCAGGCAGCTTCATTAGGATGAAGTGAGTTTGCACGCAGGCTGTGCATGTTTCTCTCTAGTGATTATGAAGGAAGGCAAGCTCAGATGTGGGTTTTTGCACATGCAGATGGTGGTTGCCCTTTGACACCTCCAGAACTTTCATCCCAGTTGAGACAGCCTGTGTCATTCTCTTTCATCCCCAGTTTTAGTTAATAAATGGTGACTCCTAAACCCATCATCCTGATAAGGCAGGCTTGAACATTGCTACAGGTGTATGAGGATTTGGGGTCTGTTGCAGGGTAAAAGGCCCAGGACAAAGTGAGATGCTGCCTTTGCCTGCAATGCTGGACCTTTTAATAGCACAGCTCACTGGGCTCTACCTCTGCCTGAAGGCAGTGGTATTATAGAATCATAGAACCATAAAGGAAAAGACCCTTAAGATCATCAAGTTCAACCTGTAAGTGAGCATTGCCAAGTCCACCACTAAACCATGTCCCTAGGGGCCATGTCTACACGTCTTTTTAATACCTTCAGGGATAGTGACTCAGCCACTTCCCTGGGCAGCCCGTTCTAGTGCTTGACAACCCTTTCTGTGAAGAAGTCTTTCCCAATATCCAACCTAAATCTGTCATGGTGCAACTTGAGGCCATTTCTTCTTGTCCTGTAGCTTATTACTTGGAGAAGAGACTGACACCCACCTTGCTACAACCCCCTTTCAGGTAGTTATAGAGAGCGATAATGTCCCCCCTGAGCCTTCTCTTCTCCAGGCTAAACAACCCCAGTTCATTTTCAGGGGCCCAGAACTGGACACGATATTCAAGGTGCTGTGTCACCAGTGCCAAGTACAGGGGGATGGTCATTGCCCTAGTCCTGCTGGCCACACTATTGCTGATACAAACAGCTCTGTGGGAATCTGGAGGTAGTAAGCACTGAAAAAAAAATAAGAACTTTTTAATAGTATAACAGAACTCTCCCAGTTGTCCGAACGTCATTCTCTTTGTATTACCTACTCATTTGCGCTCCAGTCTTGCAGAAAAATAAATTGTATGGTCTGATTTTACGTGTACACACCTAAGAGTAACAAATGCCTTGTGAAAATCAATTAGAAATCTCCAAAGGACAATGAAGAACTAACAACAAAACCAACAGGAAGTATTATACCCTTGTGTGTGACGTTAAAAAAAGACCCTTACTTGGTAACAAAGCAGAAATGGTATGGCTTCTTTCCTTTTCAGGCCAGCTTTAAAGATGTCCTAATTGATTTAGTTGTGTTTAATCAATTGTAATAAAGTGAGGTCACAAAATTAAGCAAGAAAATAGGCTGTGTGGAAGATTTTAATAGGATATAATTGTTTAATACAGGAGGCAGAAGTTTGCAATATTCCTCCAATATATTTCCTTTTAGTCCTTGCTGCCTGACAATGAATCTGGAATGTTTCCTCTTTTTCTTATGAACTTTGTTTTCCTCGTATGATCCTTTGACTTACCCAGTCTTTCACACAGTTTCCTTGCACCTGGACTTCCCTATGTTTCTGTGCTTTGATGTTGTTTTTCAGCCCCAAAAGCTCTGCTTTTTGATTAGCAAGTCTCTGTAGAAGATACCGTGTCTTTCTCTGCAGCAGAAGGGCCCCAGGGATTTAGCATTGCTTGGGGGCATTCACATTTCTGGGGCAAGTGAATGTTACTCCTCCTTCTCTTCTATATCCACAAGCGAAACCACTGATCTCCAGTCCTGATCATGCAAGCACAGGATGTATGTCATTACAAAACACAAAACCCAAAATCTGCTGAGCATGTTGTACAGTTCGACTCCTATAAATCTGTAAGAAAGAGGCCTATGAAAATGTTAATACACTTAAAAGCACTGGGAGGCAATTTGACATACTTCCAGTAGAAAACTGCAGCATTGCCACACAAGCGTCAGAACAGATAAGGTAAGATACTTTGCCATGGTTACAAATACAAGGACAATAAATATGTCTGATCCTTTTCCAAGAGAACAGAATAACTGGCAAGGTACCTGCTAGTAAAACCAATTTCAATGTATAAAGGGGCCTGTGAAAAAGATTCTGATTATTTCACTGCCAAGCAGAGAGAAGGAAAAAACATTTCTAGATTCAAGAGGCATTGAAAGTGCAACCAGAAATGAAATAATAGTTCCTTTTGAGTTTTTCAGGAGTGAGACCAACCCAATAAAACTGAGAATGCTGTCTCCAGCTCCAGCATCCAGCATGCCAGAGAACCTGTGTCCTTGCTGATAGCTGGAAGAGTCACCAAGGACAAAAGAAATGGATTAAGCAGATGAAGCAAGTGAGGGAATTTTTTACTCTGATCTCAAATCTGCATTTTGTGTTGCTGGCAAACTCCCTTGACACCATCCGGAGCAGCTTCTCTGCAGCTGTGACCCAGGAATAGTAACTTTGGTCACCTAATTCCCTCCTGCCTGGGAGTAGGAGAATCACCCAGAGGCAGCACAGGCACTGCTGGGAGCTGGTTTCTCCTGAGGAGGAGCAGCAGCAGGAGTTTCCCTCTGACAAGGCTAAAATTAACTCCTGCCAAGAGATGCTTACAACAAGGTTATCTGTGGAGGTATATAATTTCCTTTGCAGTTTCTCTTGGCTATATGGAGAGGAGACTGCTGTAACTGTGTAGTGTTGGGCTGACACACTAGTACAGATCTACTTGCAGGTAGCTATCATACCTATAGACAAACCCTGCTGCACATCCTGTTTTCAATCATCTGTCCTCAGTTTAAGTCAAAAATAAATCCAAGAATGCCTCTTTCCCTGCATGTTCCCTGGTTTCTCATGTGTAATGGGCTGTAATTCTCCCCAAGGTGCCCCGTCTTGCCTGCTGCAGCACTTTAGGAACAGTTTAATACCCTTACCTCTAAGGAAGGATCAGGACAGCCTCTCCAGCTCACTCAGCTTAGCAATTTGTGACATGACAAAACCTAACACTTACTTAGTGTCCCACCTAGGTGATTGTGGTAAACACTGCCCCAGGCTGGTGGACACCCCCTAGGCTGATGGACAGCCCCAGGCTGGTGCTTCTGGCTATCTGCAGACTCAAGGGGAACAATGGCATGTTTTCCAGAGTACTCCGTATTTGCCTTGATGACAAAGAAGATCTAGAAACATGATTTGTCTTATGCAAAAACGTGGGAAGAGATTCCCCAAGCCACATTTTTTTATCAGGGAAAAAAAGTGGCTTTTCATGCCCAGATTCCACAGCTGAGCATGATGGGATAGGCCCTCTTGTTGAATTGATTGCAACGGTAGAAGTGATTAAAAATTGCAGCTGTGATGGGGATAGCTCATGCTAACTTCTAGGTCTGAGCATTTGAGCAGCTGCACCCTTCCAACAGCCGCATGGTGCTGGAGCCTCCTCAGCTCCCACCAACCCCTTGACACTCGTGTCAGGCTGTGTGACAGCTGTGACAGCTTCAGCTGAGCGAGCCCAACCAGAGCCACGTCTGCCCTGACACACTCAGGGGTGCACTGAGGAGTTGCACAAGCACTGGCTCTCCCCACCTTGCTGCAGGTGGCAGGCAGCAGGGATGCATCATGGGGTGGCTGAGCATCACTGAAAGCCATCTGGCCAGAAGGCTGGAAATAAAATAAACGTGATGATACTTCCTAACTTCCCAGTGCAAAGGCAGAGAAAGAATAGGTTTTTGAGAAGCCCTGCTACTAGCCTTCATTTTAACTCAACTGGCTCATTTCCATGTACTGGGGAGCCCTTCCCCAGCAGCACAGGACAGTTTAGAGAATGAATCCTGAATCCACTAGCCAATTACCACAAATGTTAACCTGTTATACTTATAAGGTGGGCTGAAACTATATTTTTCTTTTGTAAATATGTTTCCCATTGAAATGTGCAGCTTGCACACCAAATCTGGGGTGAGATTCGTCATCTGTCTTGTGACACAAAGGCCATTGCCAGGATTTTTTTACCAAGCGCCAGGTATCATCGTATGTGGGAACATAAGCAAATAATGTAGTGTTTGGAAGCAGTTCAGAATACTGCTGCAATCAGATAGCCTCAATATTGGCCGTTCAGAGCCAGAGACACGGTGATTATGTTAGTGCTTAGAGCAGCAGGGGTGAGAAATGCTGCGAGCTCAGCCTCCACGCAACTCCTCTGCGAGGAAAAATGCACATTGATGCCGATTGCTCTGCTTTCCTGATAACCACTGGTCTTAAATGTCTCACATATCTGATCCCATTTACATGGGCATCTACCCCAGGAATAATTCCCTAACAGTGAGCACAAGGTTGTGTTTTCTTAGGTCAAGAGAAGCAAGATAGTAATTGCAGACACAATTGCTTTGAATGCATTTTTCACCTACAGAGTCCCATTAAAGCGTTCTTTGCAGAAGAAAAGAACCATGTTTTAATATTAGGCAAAGAAAGGTTTACAAGAAACACTTTCTTCCTCCTTAATGATATCCAAGTTCCGTGACAGTGATCATGAATTAATTTTCACATTGCGCAGTCTGATTTTTTGTGGAGCGGTCTTTGCTTGTTGCATCAGAGTAATGAAACTTGGAAAACACTGACAGTGTTTAAGATAATTAAGATCAATTCAAGGACATTGTTTAGTACTCTCCAGCTAGGGTTAAAATCACTTGCGTGTGTCTCAAAAAATCAGCTAGAAAGGAAAGGCCAAGGTGTTAGGACCTGTAAGAGCAGGATGCATGTAACCCATTTTCTCCTCCATCATTTTATCAACATTTTTTGACAATAATCTGAATTAATTCCTGTATGTCCTGCAACAGCTTTTGGCTCAGTGTCAGCTACTTCCACAGTGAACTGCTCCTATTTTACTTGTCTGATTTTTTAGTGTCTCCAGGAACAAAACTGCTCAGGTCACCTGCAACTGTGATCCCATTCATCCCCACACCAGAGAGGGGAAGCAGGTCCTTTGGCTGCTGGAGCAGGGGGTGGTACAACTGGTGGATGCCTGCTGTGGCCAAGACTGGGGCAGGGGGATCCCTGTGGATACGCATGCAGAGAGAGCACAAGCAGGGAACCAGCACTGACCGCTTTGAAGTTGATCCTGCATCAGCTGGCGAAGACATCAAAGAGCTGCCACCAGGCCTTGCTGCTCTCCTGGTAATACCCACTCCATAGGGCAGGAGAGGTGCCTGGAGCTGAATCTGGGTTGTCACAGGCTCATTAGCAGGGAAGCACCTTTCCCACTCTCTCTTGGGGAAGGCTGGGGTATGCAGTAGGGTGGGATGTTGGTCTGACCCATTCCCACTGCCCTCCTCACACAGTGGTGGCTCCACTTCCCTGCAGCCTTCCCAGACAGAACGCTGAGGCTGGCCCTTGCTCCACTTGTTCCAGTGAAACCCTACAGCGTGTTCTGAAGGACGGCCACATACCTGCGATCATGCCCCATCTATTTGTGCAGCTGACTGGATCTATCTGGACATTGGACTTCCCTCTTCCCTTTTGTTGAACTGAATTCAAAATTTCAGGTCACTTTCACAGTCTGTCCACATAACACTAATCCCAACTCCCTTCTTTCAGTAGCATGTCCGCCTCCATGAAATTTTGAAAACCTAGTACATGAGCCCTTTATTGAGCCCAATTGTGGGTGAAAATGCTGATGGGAGACCCCAGTCCCAGCAGGACTCCTCTGAAACTGGGACTTTCTTCTCCCAGCCTGTATGTGTGCTTTGGATGTATGTGCACTGGGCCTTGTTGCACTTCATGAGGTTGGCATGGGCCCACCTCTCAAGCCTGTCCAGGTCCCTCTGGATGGCATCACTGCCCTCCAGGGTGTCAACCACACCACATAGCTTGGTGTTGTCAGCAAACTTGTTGAGGGTGCACTTGATCCCACTGTCTTTATCACCAACAAAGATGTTGAACCATACTGGTCCCAACACCGACTGTGAGGAACACCATTTATTGCTGGTCTCCACTTGGACATCAAGCTGTTGACCACAACATTATG
Organism: Strigops habroptila; assembly: GCF_004027225.2. NCBI lineage: Eukaryota > Metazoa > Chordata > Aves > Psittaciformes > Psittacidae > Strigops > Strigops habroptila. The sequence goes on from NC_044279.2 coordinate 16,120,246, forward strand.
AGTGCGATCAGCCAATTCCTTACTCACTGGGTGGTGTATCCATCAGATACATGCCTCTCCAGTTTAGAGACAAGGATGTCATGTGGGAGAGTGTAAAATGCTTTGCACAAATCCAGGTAGATTACGCCAGTTGCTCTTCCCATGGTCTAAGTAGCCAAACCCTTGGCTGTGGCACAAGTCCTGTAACCATTTGTTGATTTGCCAGATTTGACTGGCCCTTTCAAATGCCTTCCCTTTGTCTGGATGGCTTGTGCTCACCCTGAGCTTTTTCTAGGTATTATCCACCCATCTTACTAATGAAAATCCCATGTGAGATGTTATCGACGCCATCAATACACATTATTAGCATATGACAATTCTACAGTGACTATTACTTGTATGTTTGTTATTTTTGAAGTACTTACAAATGGGATGCTTGTTTGTTCCAGTACTTTTCTGCGAATCAAAATTAAGTTGAATGATGTTCATTTACCAGAGTCTCCTTCTGCCTCTCTGTAGCAAGAGATACAATTTTCTTTTATGAACCTTTTTTGGTTCCTCACTTCTACTCTGAAATTGTACAGCAAGTTCTTGAAGTATCCTTGGAGAGCATCCAACTTTCAAATTTAATCAGGCTCCAACAATTTCAAAGTATTTTATGTATTGCTGTACTTTCTAACATCTTTCATTACCCTGTTCTTTCCTTTTAGCCTGAATTTGTACTGTTTCCCCAGTGTTACATCAGCTGTGTGATCACTACTGATGCCTTTAGGAAAACTGAGTCAGAAAAAGCATTCTGAAGTTCAACCTCCTCGATATCACTTGCCATTAGCTTTCCTTCTGCAGCGAGTAGTGGACCAAAGTGTCCTCTGGTATTTCTTTTTCCACTAATGCCTCCATAGACTGTGTTTTTTGCTATTTTTTATTTCTTTTTCACTTGAATTTGATTTTCTCCCTTCCAGCGTGTGCTGTCCTTTGATATTCATCCTTAGTCACTTGACCTCATGCCCATTTTCTCTGTCCTTCTTTCTTATATGAGTTCACTGAAAGCTGGAATTTATTGAACGTGGTCTCCTGCTGCAATCTCCTGCTGCCTACATGCCGGTAGAGTTTCCAGTTGTATCATAGTATCATTTTCTACAAGGAACTGGCAATTCTCCTCAACTATTTCTTCTTTTTAAACTATTTTTTCACAAACTACTATCTATTCTCTTTGGTTACTGAAACCTGTTTCTGGAAGCTAATGGACTTAATTCTATTTGTTTGGTTGTCCCACTTTCTATTTCTGAATTGTTACACTTAATAATCTGTCCCCTAGTAGTTAACATCAGCCTATTAGCTGCATAGCGATGATGCTTTAAGAACTCTAGGAGGGAAACAACAACATAATAAAAGCAGCTATGAAAACAGCCATATTAATTTGAAACAAAATAAAAGCAGCCATGGAAATAGCCATATTAATTTGAATTATGAAAAGGGAACCTAAGAGATTGCAAAAGGACCTGGACTGCTAACTGACCTCCCATATCTACCTTGGCTCTATGTGATGCTTCATAATGTACTTTCTCTTCTTGACATTTCAGTGACACAGCAGGAGGTAAATTAAAACTTAAACTACCTGCACAAGAGATACATTCAGATAATTAATGGTAATAACTGTAGCTTTAGCTTCTACTGATTTTAAGAAGGAAAAAGGCAGTATCTCTGGACCATCTCTGGGAGCTGTGCTTCTCAAAGCCTTGCAGAATGCTTTTAGCAATCAAACCCAACTGTGGTTTGCTATTGAAAGCAGTGGAGCAAAGTCCTTCCATGCAGTAATCCCCACCTCCACCCTGGCAACAGCACAAGCTGCTCGCTGGTAGCAGACAACACACCAAGCCCCACTGCCCAGCACATGACCCGTGGTTAAGGCTGGACTCTCCTCAACAGAAGAGTGATGGAGTGGCTGCCCAGTGAGGCTATGGAAACACTGTCCCTGGAGGTTCTCAAGATTCAGGTAGACAAAGAGTTGGCAAGCCTGACTGTGTCTTGTCCCACTTGTTCTTGAGGCTGGGCTGGATGCCTCCAGAAATCCTTTCCAGCCAGCACGTCTTTGAAGCTCCTAAGCCAATTTCCCACCTTCTCTGAGCCAGCACAAGACTGGAATTCAAGCAGAGAGAGGGGCTAGTGGCTGCCTCCCTCTGGAAACACTAGCAGCTATTAGAGATGTGGTTACTTTGGGGGATAATTCATGCTTCCAAAATTGGTGTGAGTCTGTGGTTATTCTTTCTCCTCCCTGCTCCTTAAATAAGTCTTGCTTATTTAAGCCCCACTTTGAAATTTATTGTTCACCCATTAGGTGTGATTTTGTGGCTGGGGTTTCTTGAGGTCAAGTCAGCAATGAAGAGAACTTTTGAGAAGCTGCCCTGGAAATGGGACATGATATGAGCTGCCATAGGTCAGAAATTAGCAGAAAGGTGAGATATGCAAGTAAGGTGGTCCCAGAAGGTGCAGGATTGTACCTGGTCACTGAGAAACATCTTTGTGAGGTCATGTACTGCTCTGGGCTTCTCCCTTGCTGTTACAGGGCACAGAGGATGCTTGAGCCCCAGAGACAACCTCACACACTAGCTTAGCACTCTCTCAGCCCCTTCCTTCTTCGCGTCTTTCCTTGCCTGCCTCTGTCCCTCTTCCCCGAAGATGCTCTGTCCGTGGTAGACTGCGAGGGTGAGCATGTGTCCCAGGGTCTCTGAAAGCAAGGTAAGGACTGGCCCCTTCCTTGCCTGTATTAGCGCCATCCAAAGATATTCGTCAACTGCCATGGACAATTTAGCCTTTTCCCAGCTAAACCAATTCCCATTTCAAATGGTACCACAACAAAGCAGAGACAGAAATGCTGGTAGGAAGAGCTGTCATTAACTCTCCAAATATTAAATGGCATCAAAGCACTGCAGATAAAATTATTCCAAGGACTAACTACTATACTAACCCTTCTGGCTTTAATCCTAGACCTGAAATATTGCAGCATTAATAAAATAGGATTCATAGTACATGAGACACGTGGGACAAGATTCAATTTGTAATGATAATTTGAAACATTTTAATAGGATTTCACCAGCAATATGAAGATTAGCAGTTTAATAATTGGTGGAAATGAAGAAGGAAAGCTCGGGCAACATACACAAAGCCTTTCTAAAACACCCAGAAGACAGTGCAGGATGCTGATCTCCCTATCAGAGTAAAGCCTACTCCAACTCCAGCACTGTGGCTCTCACTGCAAGAGCTCAGTGCCTGAATTTCAAAGTGGAGAGGAATTTTAGACTTAAACTCTCCAAAAGCTGCCTACCAAAACACTCAGTGTTCTGCCACTCAGCAGCAGACACTTTAAGTCAGTGTTTGAAGGAGCTGCTTGGCTGTCAGACTGAAAACCTTACAGGAGATGGGAAGTGATTCTCCATAAGGACATCCCGAGTTCAACGAAAGAGCAGCAGAAATTATCACATCAACCACCTGAAATTGCAAGAATTGCAAGAGTCTTGAAAAGCCTTTAGTTTAAGGAGAAATTTGAAAAATTACATGTGAGGAATAAGCTGGGCCTGGCCATTATTTCCTGTCCTCCAGAAGAGCCCTGCATGCCACCGAGCTCATGCTGGTGCTATGGTCTGCTCAGAGGGTGGGATCCATCTCCACACCCTGCCAATTTGCAGATGCAAAGAGAGATGAGGATTTATCCTTCTCCATTTAGCCAAATCAGGACACCTGACTGCTACCTGGCAAAGAGGTCTGAGCACCAGCTTTGCCCTGGCAAGCCATTCGCTCAAGGTGGGCACCTGGGAACAGCGGTACCCCAGGGATTAACAGTGTGGGGAGCATCTACATGGTCATAGGCACTGGCAGTCACTCAATTCTAGTTAAACTGTATTTTCTGATCTCATCCTACACATCTGTTCATGAACTAGTGAAAGACAGCAAAAAAGAGAGTGCACCCTATTTTGTGCCATACTTACCAACGAAAGAGCATAGGAGCTTTTCGTCTATATTGCCTTACAAAAAAAGGCAGGCTGAATCTATCACAGGTGCAGCAAAAGTACATGGCCTGTCTTTACTGCTGTAAAAGGACATTATTTTGTCAGAGTGTGCTGGTTTGGGCTGTGCTGGAGTTAATTTTCTCCACAGTAGCTAGTGTGGGTCTATGGTCTGGAATTGTGCTGGACACAGTGCTGATAACACAGGGGTGTTTTAGCTAGTGCTGAGCAGTGCTTACACAGAGCCGAGGCCTTTTCTGCTCCTCACACCACCCCACCAGCGAGCAGGCTGGGGGTGCACAAGGAGCTGGGAGGGGACACAGCCGGGACATCTGACCCCAACTGACCCCAGGGTTATCCCACACCATGTGGAGTCATGCTCAGCATGTAAAGCTGGGGAAGGAGAAGGAAGGGAGAACATTTGGAGTGATGGTGTTTGTCCTCCCAAGTAACCGTTATGCGTGATGGAGCCCTACTGTCCTGGATATGGCTGAACACCTCCCTGCCCGTGGGAAGTGGTGAATGAATTCCTGGTTTTGCTTTGCTTGTGCAGCTTTTGCTTTACCTGTTAAACTGCCTTTATCTCAACCCACGAGTTTTCTCACTTTTACTCTCTAATTCTCTCCGCCATCCCACCCGGGGGGAGTGTGGGGTTTAGTTGCCAGCTGGAGTTAAACCATGACACAGAGCTAAAACAGGCATTTGAAGAAATCCCCTAACTTGATGTACTTTGCCAACCTACAGGAAAACAATACTGCAGTTCAGCTGGTGATACCATACAGACTTTTAGGAAAGAAAAGGAAAGAAACGTCTGAAAACATAACCATTAAGAACTTACGAAAGAAGTTTGATAATTAACTATGTTACATACACTCACCTGGTACCAGCAGATTTGGTAAATTTGCAGGGGGAGGAGAAAGTTTCATATATCTGTTTTGATATTTTCTAAAAGTGACTTCAACAAAATTACAGCCTTGCTGAAATGCATCCACCACCTTTCAGTTCTGGCTTTTCAAACTACGCAACGTGAGAGACACCCAGCTTAATTTATGCAAAACACCCAAAGTGAAGCTATATTTTGGTACACTGAAGTTACAAAATAACCTTGCCTAAGAAACCATATTTTTTTGTTAGTTTTCTAGATATTGTGGATGCTAATCAAGAGCATGTTCCATGCAGCTGGAAGACAGGGAACGCCAAAAAGCCTGATCCATTTATGAGAAGCAGGAGGAAAGAGTGGGTCAGACCAAGCTGGGGTTTGAGGGGTTGCTTGTGCTCAGTACACATTTGCAGCCCATCAGTTCTGCTAATGAATTAGGAGCTTTGTGTCTGCAGCCAGCAAAAGCTTGGCAGTGGGTGCGTGACAAGTCACCACCTCCTGCAGATACCCAAACATCCCTTGTGCTGGGGAATGGGTGGAAAGCCCACAGGTACCCACAGTGGGCTGATGGGGCTTGACATTCACAACAAAGCCCTTGTGAAGGATGAGACTGTGATTTCATTTGTAAGCCTAATCAGATAGTAAAATAAAACCAGAGAATCAGCATAATTAATTTAAATCTGTGCCTGGAACACAGGTTCTCCGTATGAGCCATCTTTCAAGTCAGCATAAATTGAAGGTTAAGCTGGCCTGCCCTATTGTAATCAAAGCAACCCATGGGCAGCTTAATTTTAATTACAGCTCCTGGGGACTATTTAGGTGCTCCTTGGAGCTACTACTCCACTGCTTTCTGCGGAGAAGGATTGTTGGTCAACGAGAAACTGAACATGAGCTGGCAGTGTGTGCTCACAGCCCAGAAACCAACCTTATCTTGGGCTGCATCAAAAGAAGAGTGGTCAAAGGAGCAGATCCTGCCCCTCTACTCTGCTCTCGTGAGACCCCACTTGGAGTACTGTGTGAAGTTTTGGTGCCCTCAATATAGGAAGGACATGGAGCTGCTGGAGCAAGTCCAGAGGAGGGCCATGAGGATGATCAGGGGGCTGAAGCACCTCCCATGTGAAGACAGGCTGAGAAAGTTGGGGCTGTTCAGCCTGGAGAAGAGAAGGCTGCGTGGAGACCTCATAGCAGCCTTCCAGTATCTGAAGGGGGCCTATAAGGATGCTGGAGAGGGACTCTTCGTCAGGGACTGTAGTGATAGGACAAAGGGGAATAGGTTTAAACTTAAACAGGGGAAGTTCTTTACTGTGAGGGTGGTGAGGCACTGGCACAGGTTGCCCAAAGAAGTGGTAAATGCTCCATCCCTGGCAGTGTTCGAGGCCAGGCTGGACAGAGCCTTGGGTGACATGGTCTAGTGTGAGGTGTCCCTGCCCATGGCAGGGGGGTTGGAACTAGATGATCTTAAGGTCTTTCCAACCCAAACCATTCTGTGACTCTATGATTCTACTCTGGATGCTGCCTAGGCTTCATAAAGAAGATTATTGGAGTTGTCTGTCACAGATCATGAAAGTTCATAAGTGCAGAAAGAATTGATTGATACCGGTTTGTCCTTAACCAGAGCATAAGGAGGATTAAATAAAAAGCAATGTAAATAGCCATCTTGGATCTGCAAAGCATTTTAGACTTCTTCTGCCTGAAAGCTCCTACATAAATGCAAGTGATTATTCTTGATTTGGTTGAATGAAGAAGAAGAATGCTTGAAAATGAGGCACTAAAAATATTGCATTTCAGATGTGGAGGTTAAATAACAAAAGCAAGCTTCCTTCCCTCTCTTTGCCCTGATTTCCAGGCTCAGGGACAGCAAGTGGCCTTCTGCATAATTGCAGGGGCTACCCTGGAGGTATGAGGACTGCCCTCCTCCTCACAGCCTAAGCTTCATGCTGGACTGCTTAGACACTTAAAAAAAGTCAGACATCTCTCATGAGCTAGTGAGTGAAGTTCTTCCTTTACCACTGAGAAAGATGGGAGAGCAGCTCAGCCCATCTATTTATTGACTGTTCAGCCACCTCCGTGTGGGGCAGCTGGCACCCAGGCAGGATGAAGGAGGGACCTAGACAACTGCATTAAGAAGATGCCTAAACTGTAGGTGTCTAAACTTGCAGAGATAAGCCCTGCCGTATGTGTCAAGCTACCTGCAAGGCAGTACAGAAATCCTCTGTTGCGGATGGGAGTGGGGCTGGCCCCACGCAGTGGGACAAGAGAGCTATTGCAGCCCTTCCCCATCCCCATGCCCAGCCCTGTGTAGCTGAATGGGGACTTTTTTTATCCCAGGCCCTTCAAAGGCTGTTCAAACAAAAACCCAAGACTGTTGCGCTGTTGCTGGAGGGAAACATTTCCATAGGAGCAAAGGTGGTAACACGCCATGGGGGGCTGCAGGGTCTGTCCCTCTGTGCAATCTAAAATCAATTACTAACGGAAAATAGGAATCTGATAATGTACATGATATGCAATATGTATGAAGAGCTGTAAACATACGAGGTGGAAAATGGTTAATGTTTGTGGTTCTTTGAGAAGACGATTGCCTGGTGCTCCCGTTTGGCATTTCTGTGGTTTTGCACAGCCCTCTGAAGGGAGCAGGTTGTTTATTCTCTGTGCTTCAAGGAAAGGAAAGAAACATTTTTCTGATACTTTCTGCTCACTGGGTTTCCTCACGAATTTCAGACACTCAATAATTTCAGGTTAATAGGAAGCGATAACTCAGAGCCCAAGTCATTCCTCTTGCAAATGCTAATGTTAATCTATAAATAAAACATACATTGTAAAGAAACAACTCCTGCTTGATGGGGAGTAGCAGCCAGTCTGCTCTTAAATCTTCAAAGCTGGAATGTGGTGCAGCATGAAACCCTTCAGGGTGACCGGCACATACCAGCTGTCCCCATGCCAGTGTGGGGAGAGGGCTCCATCACCCCATGTCCACATGGCATCAAGGGACAGGGAGAGACACCATCCCTCGTCACTGGCTTTCTGGTTATCCACTGTCCCGATGGTACCTGCAAGCAGCTGGTTAACCACGGAGGGCGGCTTCTTGTGGACATGGGTCAGCCAGGCTGTTGCAGACCATCCCAGGCTCCGAGCCCAGAGCCAGAAGAGCAGCTCGCAGTGTTTGCTGAACACCCCGACTCGCTGTCCGGACAGGGGGTACTACTGCTGCCATTGTTCACCACATCCAGGCAGCTGGTGGTGCCCTGGGCGCTGGCTGGTTACAGCCCCATGGGCACAACAATGTGCCCTCAGCCAGTGATGCCAGATGCCAAGGTGGGCAGAGGGTGAAGGGGGAGATACCAAAGCTGTTTTCCTCCACCTCCCTGCTGTCTTATTTCAGTGCCTGGTCTGTGGCTGGCTGTCCTGGTGGATAGGGAGTGTGCTGGCAGTGGGTGAAGACAGGGATGCTGTCATCAGGAGAGAAGAATTGGGGGTTTCAGACACATTTTTACCACTGTTGAGCAGCAGAGTCATTCAGACACCCAGCCACCAACTTGCAAAGTGGCTCGTGGTTGGCATTTTTACCTTTTCAAGCTGCCTTTAAAAGATTTACCAAAAGTAAGAAAATGTAGGCAGCAAAATGTAAGGCACATGATAAATTGATGAGAACTACTTCTGAGAAAGAGCAAAGTGATAAATGTTTAAAGAATACATGGGCATTACTAAATGAAGCTTTCTTCTTTTTTTTTATCACAAAACAGAAATTTGCATTACTGCCTTTTCCCTACTGGCCAATGAAATGCTGACGGGTGAAATAAACAGTTTCAGCTCCAAAACCAGACCCTAGGTTACATGTTGTTGCTATTGAGGAGAAAATAGCATCCCAGAGCTTTAGCTGCTCAGGCCATGAGTCACACTTACGTAAGTGTTGTTGCTGGTACAGAGATGCAAAGAGCTGGCTTTGGACCCGAGCATTACACCGCAGGTTGGCATTGTCCCATTAATAAAATATTTGGAGCTATTCTGACACATGGCCTTGCAGAGACTATGGGAAAGTTATTTGTGTTGAGTATTGAAACAGCCCTCGGGAGCAGTTTCCCTGCGGGAGGCAGAGGAGGTTGCAGAGCATGCACAGGTTTGAAGAGGTGTGTGGTGGAGGTTTCCCACTCAAAAGGTTTTCTTGTCCCAAGGCTTCCCTGTATTGGCTTTGAGAAATTGCTCACAGAGAGGAATGGCTGCCAGTCAGGGGGACGGAGAGGGATATGGAAAACTTCCTGGTGAAGCAGCAATCAAGCATCCAAAGGGAAATTATTGTCTTCATGCAAGACTGCTTTTATCCTTGCTCATTTTATTGCTTTATGGAAACATCTGTCAGGCAACAATCTTTGATTTTCGTGTTTTCACTGCTGCAGAAAGAAAGTAGTGTTTCATGACACTGAGACCAAGTCTCTGCTCTCATAATCTTTTTTGCTTAATGTTTAAGCTGCTTGAGGCAGGGATTGCCTTTCCATTGAGTCTGCAGAGTGCCTTCCCCAGCAAGGACCCATTCTGTGCCTCAGCTGCCAGGAGCTATCATAATGAAAATAATTAATCATAATAATAAAGTATCATTTCTTTCTCTCTTGCTCTATAGGTCCACTATTAACCTGTCTGAAAGTGCAGCGAGAGAACAGCAGCCAGACACAAGGTAAGCCAAACAGGGTGGACACCTGACTGTCGTGCAACCAAGCAGTGATTGAGGGGATTTATTTTAGGAGCCACATTGCATCCTTTATGGAACATTTTTAAGATTTCACTTTGAAAAGAAAATCATCACCTCTTCCTTCACTGGCTAGCAACAGGGACCCTTGGTACTAAGACCCATTACCTAAGTGAACAGAATTGAATAATAACGTGAGCGCAATCTTAGCCCCTAATCTGCATTAATCAATTTGAGACGCATTTGAAGACCTGGTTTCCAAAATCATTTGGGCAACACCTCTATGATACAAGCATCATACGTGGGCCAAGGTCTGGAGCTTAGTACCAGCAGTGATGTTTCTAAAGCAATTTATGTTGCTTGTCTACTCATACTGTGGAAATGCTTCCCTTTACAACACAGCTCCTCTTCACCCACCGGTGCCCCAGTGTTGCTGTCAGTCACCAGCAGTAACTCACAGGAGGGCATCAGAGAATCAGCAATAAAGAAAATGCTCTCTGGTGCCCACAGAGGCTGGGCATGGTGATGAACATCTCAAGGAACCATAGCCTGGTACATCTACATTAAGAAACACGCTCTGAGATGGGAGTCTGACTCATCCGTGTGACGCTTAAGCAGCCCCATATCGCCACCTGGGGATACCTATCGTGCAGCGATTTTGTCACCTCTTACTGAGGTGTGGAGAGACAGCCCAGGAGAGCCCTGGGGTCAGAAGGCCCCAGGCAGAAGCAGAGAGTTGCGGGCAGCATCGAGCTGGCAGCCACCCAGGGTCTCGGTACACACTCAGCTGAGCCCTGTTATTGGACAGCCCCGTATGGTTCTCACAGCAAGGAAAGGCATACCCAGGCCGGTCTCTGCTGTGGGGCACTTTCACTGTCACTGGCACGTTTTGTTCATTAATTTGAAGCAGAGGGCAATACTCAGCCCATTTTTCTTTCATGTACTTTGCAGCTTTGGAACATGCATGTCCTGCAACCTGCTGCTCTCCACTATGGCAGCAGCATTCTTTTATGGGCACAATGACTTTTGCACGGTAGGGAGAGACGTGCAAGTGTAGATACAGAACCCACTCTGTCACTAATTCTTACTTACTAATCTAAAAATAAACCTGACCATACAGAGCCTCAGTTCCTCTTTGCAACATGGGAGGTGTGCACTCACAATAGCTTCAACCACATTGAAGCTATTCAAAAGATTCAACTACATGAAATGGACTCCCACAGGAATCCCGCCTAGGCTAGCACTATCCAGTATCTTTATTAACAACCTGGAAAATGTAAAAAAATACCAAAAACATTAGATATGTTCCTAGGGAAGTCTGTAGTTAGCCCCAGTCTGGTGAGCAGAGGTGAATCGTACAGAGCTTGCCACACTTTCTTGACAGCCTGAATTAACTTCATAGACTGCCACCATTTATGTTCAGCTGAATTCCAAGTTCAGTGCTTTTTAAAGGCCACTGGCTAATTAGAAAGCTGTTTCCAAAAATAGCTGAAGAAAAAGAAAGCAAAAAGATGTATTACTGAGAGCTTAAAGAAGTTCAGTTTTAAGAATTATGTGATGTAAGGTTAAGGGAGAACATTCTCTTCATCTACATAGACTTAAAGACTCTCTTGTCAGCTCCTTGGTATTGCCCTGAAGCAAAACCTATCAGAGCACCTGCTGAAAGCAATGGGAGCTAAAACACAGAGCGGCTGCCCATAGTTGTCATCTTCAGAGTGAGAAAAGACTGGCTTTGGTCAAATCCCTGGAAGCACAGGTGGCTGCTCCCAGGATAAGGCCTGTAAACAGAAGGTGTTGGGACACAAGAGGGATTTTCCCCAGCTCAACAAAAACAATGAGCAGAGAGAAAGAGTCAAGGACCAGTGACATCCCTGGAGCAAAGTGATCATTAGCTTCTCACCTCTACCTTGCTCGTGGCTTCATCATCAAAAATATTTCCTCTGAAAGCATTACCATGGCCTCAGGCAAGACAATTGGCCACTGGAAACAATACCTAGGAATACAGTAACATCCCTGTCTGCCCTGTCTGCAGACATCTGTAAATCAAAACTGAGTATCTGTCTAGATTATATCTTTTAGTGCAATGAAGGACACAGTGTGGGTGCAGGAACACTTTGCTGAAACCCCACAGCTGCGTGTGAAGAGAAGGATGTGATTTCTCTGAGACCAAGTGCTAAAAATTGAGCAGAGCAACATGGACAGTGCTTGAGGGAAAGAATGAAACTCAGTGTCCAATCAGCTCATTGTGTGTCACTTCTTCTATCTGCTATTCCAGATTTAGGTCAGCCTCCAGATAAAAAGGGAGCAATGAGGTCTTCTGAACTGCTCAGTCCAGTGACAGAGCAGCTGAGAAGATGACTGGGAGCTTTCAAGGCTTCCAAGAAGCACGGGAGAGAAACTTCACAGATAAAATCCTTGTGTGTGCAGTAACTACATTCTCAAAGCCATTTCAATGAGAAGAACTAATGTCAGAGGACAGATTTCAGAAGTTATTTAAGCATCTGAAGAGGCAGTGAGACTCTCTATGTTACTTTTTTAAGAGCCTATTTAGGTTCCTGCACTCCCACAGGTTCCTCAGTACAGCTGCTCGTGGGGAGCCAAAGCAAGCAAGCCATCAGACATGGCTGAGCCTGATGCTAAGGGATGCACAGTTTGAGCCATGTTACCATATGGACTAAAGAGAACTGAAAGTAGTTTAGGTATTACAGATCAGAAAGGTACTGTCAGAAAGAGACTTGACTTGAATCATCACAGGAGGAAAGTTATGATGCGATAACCAACCACAAGGGATAGAAGGCAGCAGCAGCGCTGATGTGCATCTAAGGAAAAACAGACAGAACCCAGGGTGAACACACAGCTAGGTCCAGGAGCCATAAACAAAACAGCAGCCACAATAACACCCAAATGTATTCAGCACAAGGGACAAATTCTTCTATCTGCAATCAAAGCAATTCACTTTATGAAATGGTGACACTCCTACCATTAAAAAAAAAAAAAAAACAAACACAAAGATAACAACAGGACAAAGCTCTCATGAGAAACATTATCTCAATAAACTTGCAAAGCAATGTTCACCATGAGATTGGTTTGTGACACAGGAAATAAATGGGCTAATATTGTGTTTCAAAACAGATTCTAGAAATGAGGACAATGTAATCATAGCAAACACATATAAAAACAATTAGTGACAGCCTGATGCTAGGGCAGAGAATTCAGCTTGCTTTATACAGTGGGCACATCCTAAGCTGATCTACCAGAAAGATATTAGCGTGTAGGTATAAGAGCCATTACTTTTGAGTGGAATTTCAAATAGCAGGAGAATTCTTCTGTGCTCTGGGGTCAAGAAGAGCCTACAAATGATGATACACAAATGGGTATATCTTCTGAGTAGAAGGCAAAAGACATTCTTACAAAATGAATTAAGGTACTTAATGAGCTGAGATACATTAGGGATATAGAACATCACATTGATATTAATTCCATGAAAATACACATCATGTGAAATCCCATAGCACTGAGAAATAGAACAAAAAGCATGGCTGGATGGGAAAGTTAGTTTTTACTGAACAACTTCTGCTAAACGATATGCTCACCAAAATAAATCCAAACACATTCCTAAGTAGGAGGTTTAAATGTGAGCACATACCCAGAAGAACAACCACGGCTGGTTAAAAAAGGTAACTTTGACCCTAAGGCAAAGGTTATGCAAAGTGGAACACCCTCAATTCCCTGCTCAGAAGGCAGATGTCTGGGATTGCCCCAGCACTCAGCCCAGCTGCTGCAGCCCCCATCTGTGAGGTCCTAGAGGAAAGAGGGAGGCAGGAGCTCATCTGTTAACTTATGTATTGCAAAAATTGTTGGCATATTTCAGGAAAACACTTTCAGTCTAGAAGAATAACTCTACACAGTTGACCAAAAGAGAAATAAGGAAAATACACATAAATACATTTTTTCAGTAATAACAACGTTTCACATGATGTAATTCTGGGCTATATTACAGAAGAGAAACGGTAGTGTATTTCACAGGCTCACCTTGGTCTGTAGGTTTGTTAGAAGAAATCACAGTTCTAAACAAGACTGAGAATTAAGGTTTCAAAAATCAAAAGTTCATTACATGCTGGAAACAGTATAACATGGCATTTTTGAGGGCAGTGCCAAGCAGCCTTACTCTCAAAGATGCTCTTTGGTTCAGCTTCAAGTTAGTGGCCTGAAGGTGATCAATTATGAAGTGAGGGGAGTATTTTTATGTGTTGCTGATACTGAGTGAAATTGTGTCAACTAATAATTAGGTCACCTAACATCACAGTGGTCCCACCTGTCCCTAAATTTACAGTATTATTGCACCCAGTTCTCAAATTCATTAAATCCCTCTTCCCTTGACAATGGCTGTCAGTGGTGGAACATGTTGGTGTTTCAGCATTTAAAGCACAATGATCATACAGGTAACTGAGCAGCACACAATAAATCACTGTGGATAGTACTCCAGGACAAGGAATGTGTCAAGCTATCCACTGCTTGAGTGTGGCTTATCCCTTAGACACGTCAAGGCTTCACAATGCATTGCCAAACAGGTTTGCAGAAAAAATAATGCAACAAATAGCTTGATTTAAAGAGAAGTCCATACGATGAATCACTATTTTTCATCATTCTAACTCATGTCTTGTGCCAGGGTCCAAAGAGAAAAGCCACTCTGGGCTTCGTGTCATGTCACAAAAGAAAAGGACCTCATCTTGTAAAAGCTACATTCAGCTGTGCCTGATGAGACTGGGCTCTGCTCTTGGCTTGCAGAGTGAGCAAAAGGGTCACTCACTGTGATCCACTTCATCTCCCTTGTCTGTAACACTGATATCAGCTTCCTTTTGTAAAGCTTTTTGCAATGCATTAACGAGCAAACTCCTTACAAGTTCATCACAGATCATCTCAACTGTATTATCTGCGATTCTTCTTCAGCAGCTTTTTGGTACCTTTTCTTTTTACCATAACCTCACCATCTTGTTCAGATTTTGAATCTTATTTTTCTTTCTTTTCATCAGAACAGTGCATTTATGCTGTTCTCACTTCTGCATGATGAAATGTTTTGCTAGGCAAACTGTATAATAAAGTGATTCTGAATGGTGCTCTGTAGTAGATTAGTACTATGAAATCCCTTATTAAAATTAATATCTATACAAACATTTTTCTGCCAGGATGTTTGAATTAAAATGTGTGAATTACTGATTAGAAAAAGAAAACATTAGTCCTTTGAAGAAATTACCAAAAAATTGTCCTACTATTTTTGTACTGTAGGAAGTCATCTCATTTTGACATTATTTTCATTTCAAATTAGAAAGAGGAATCAAAGCATCAAACATTCCTGGACTTAATTCTTTATGTCGGCCAGGACAAAATGTTTTCACTTCACCAGGCATTGATCTCTAGCTTTCCAAGAGGGCGTCATATTAGATAGATCTTATTTTGGGATCTCATACTCTTCTTACTCCTTTCTGGCAGTATCATGCCATGGGTTTACCTCTCTCAAGTCCTATTTTAAGATTTTCCCAATTGCTGGTACACTGCAGTAGAAGAGGAATGAATCAAGAATATTTCAGGTTAGCAAACCAAGGGATTTTCTTTTCCAGTGGAATATCACAGAGTGAAAAATCACATGGAAAATTTCAAGTTCTGTGAAACACTTTTGTGACCCATCCTGTATTACAACACGATTTCTACATTTTCTCATTGACTTTTGTCTATTAACTGTAACTCTTGATCGAAACACAAGTGTCCTGCCGAGGACAGCCAGAGCTCCATGGAGGAGCCCCTCATCTCCAGCATCTGTGCCAGCCTGCCCTGCCCCTCATCCCCCAAGAGTGAGGCTTTTTTCATATTCAGTTATTTCCACTCTTTGACATTTCAGTCCCTTCCTCAACTACTTTGCTATCACGTTAATTAACGGTTAAGGCATTAGCACTGCCTACATCATCATGACAGCCCTCAGGGCTGGAAGCAATTAGCTCAATGCAGAACTACTGCAAATACCACAAAGTGAAGGCAGAGGCAGACCAGCTCCAAGACAGGAAATAATAACAATGCAAAGCAAGTTCCATCCTTCCTCCTTTCCTATGGTGTTTACTAATTTGTCTTTATGTGCACTTTTCCTTTTCTTCCAAATAATGATCTTCCTGAGGGAACACTACTGATTTAAGTTTCATATTCTGCTTCAATTCATATTCAGTTCATATTTTTATATCCTGCTTCGTATTCATATTTGCAAGAACAAGAACTTCAAGTCAGCCTCCTCAGCTTTTCCTTCCAAGGCTTGGCAAACAAATGATTTTATTTCCAGAAGTGCTGAGCACCCAGTGCTCCAGCTGAAGTCAGCAGAAGATACGAGATACTTTACAGTTCTGAAAACCACATCATTTTTTTACTGACATCTTAAAGATTTA
The DNA here is from genome assembly GCF_004027225.2 of Strigops habroptila. NCBI lineage: Eukaryota > Metazoa > Chordata > Aves > Psittaciformes > Psittacidae > Strigops > Strigops habroptila. The sequence continues at coordinate 16,136,215 of NC_044279.2, forward strand.
AGAGACAATGTTAGTTTCCTGTTTTTTCTTGACCTTAAATCATAGAGCTGCAAAACTCTTTGGAGTCGGTTTTCTCAGCAGTTTTCCTCAATAGTTCTTAAAAGTTCCCCCAATGTTTAAGCACAAACGGAGTCTCCCTGTTCTCGCTGCTCAATGCCCTTTCTTAGAACGGTCTTGCTACCAATTCCTCTGCTACACCTGGCTGAGGTCTGGTGCGATGCTCTAATCTGCATCCCCTGAGGGTACTCGTACCTTGGAGGCCCAAAGGATTTCTTTACACTATGAGCAGCCTCCTTGTGCTTAAAAATCCATAGGGAAATGCCTCAATTTCCAGTAAGTTTTAGATTCCCAAAGGGTTGTTTTTATCATTCAGCCTTCTATGGTAGGCAACTAATATCTTAGAATCATAGAATCATAGAATCAACTAGGTTGGAAAAGACCTTTAAGACCATCAAGTCCAACCTTTACCCCAGGACTGGCAAGTTCACCACTAAACCACATCACTAAGACCCTCATCTACATGTTTTTTGAACACTTCCAGGGGCGGTGATTCCACCACTTCCCTGGGCAGCCTGTTGCAATGCCTGACCACCCTCTTGGTGAAGAAGTTTTTCCTAATATCCAATCTAAACCTCCCCTGGTGCAGCTTGAGGCTGTTACCTCTTGTCCTATTGATAGTTACTTGGGAGAAGAGACCAACACCCACCTCATTACAACCTCCTTTCATTGGATAGGATCTCCCAGAGCCTTCTCTTCTACAGACTAAACAACCCCAGTTCTCTCAGCCATTCCTCATAAGACTTGTGCTCCAGGCCCTTCATCAGCTTCATTGCCCTTCTGTGGACCTGCTCCAGCACCTCAATGTCTTCCTTGTAGTGAGGGGCCCACTAAGCTGAACACTGATATGAAAAATATGGGTTGTTTTCTTTCCACAAGAAAAAATACCTGTTGTGATTAGACCTGATTCGCGTTTACATGGCACACGCAGAACTCCTGGCAAGGTCTGTCTCTTCGCTCTTCAGCCTCCTTCTGTGGCTGAGGCTTTTTCCTTCTGCCCCTGCTTTCCTGGACCATCACCGGCTTCATCCCCAGCTCCCTTCCTGTCTGCTTTCCAAAGGCTGGGACAGCAGCTTTGGCACTGTGTAGGCAAAGGGGGTAGAGGTACTGTGAGTGGACCAGGCCCCAAAACCCCATCCATCTGTCCTCTTGTGCAAGCCAGCCATGGTGGCAGCACAGGTCAGCATCTTAGCTCCAGCCTCATTAATGAGCAAGTTTCTCTTCCCTGGGGTTCACATAGGAATGCCCATACCACGTCTGTGGCTACAAGCTTTGCCTCGCAAAAGGCTCAGGCACCTGAGTTTTCATTAGAGAAAGAAACTGCCTTGTTTCAGTCTGCCAGTGAAGACATTTTCTTTCACTAGGAGCATGAGAGCTGGGAGGGGGAGAGCTGCTCTTCCTGACACACAGAGAAGCCGAGTGCTGAGCAGCTGACTCATGGCAGCAGTGCCTTCTCCTCAGTGAGATGCAGCAGCAGAGGCATGGAAAGGAGGCTGCCGAGGAAGGGAGGCGTGCTGTGCAGCATCCTGAAACTGGGAAAATTACCTTGTCAGTGATGATTAAAAACTGGATTCCAGCAAAAGCTCGGTTGTACTGTGTAATGCTTATCTTGGAGAATAAAAGGTAGGGGTGGACCAAACTTCCAGATCTCATCTAAAGCATGAATAAATTTTCTAGACTTCTGTTACACTGGAGTCTCCTTATACATGCACTTCAGGCATTCATTCCTCCATTGTTTCTGAAGTCTAGATACATGTCCAGTAACAAGGGATTAAATGCAGTTAAATCCATGCTAGTGAATTGTGGAAGCATTTTACAGCAAAATAAGACAAAAATGAAGGTTTTTTTTTTCTTCACATCTGCTGCAATCCCCAACCCTTTTCATTACCACAGATCTCTTTTTCTTTGCACTGTCATTACCACCTCGTCCAGAGAACAGTGGGATAACAGGGAAACTGAGGAGCCTGAGTGATAGAACAGAAGGCTTGAGTACGCACAACATCCTGCAGTTTCCCTCCAAAGCTCTCCACTATCTCAGCAGCAATAGAAATGTATTAAACAGAGCAGGCAACAAGATACAAATGAATACAAATGAATACTTGTGTTTGAATAATGAACGAGAAACAGATGAATGCTCCAGCACAGTGGAAGTGAGAAAAGGGAAGGAAAAGCATCCACAGCAGCTCTCCAAGTCTCCCCAAATAAACCAAGGTGCTTGGATTAAGGTGCTCCATGCCCCAACTCAGTGAGATGCAGCATCACACCATACAGACTAGTGAACAATGTCACATCAGCATCTCTGTGATAGCAGCCCCTGGTAACAAAGAAACCTGTGTAGCTTCTAAACAATCACTGGTTATAAAGCCAGATCATGAATCAGGTGTTCCTAACTCTTGCTAAAGCACAAAATGGGATAGAAGAGCTTACCAGGAAGGGGGTTGCTGTTTGAATCTTTCCATAGGGATTGTTGGAACTATGCCTGTCAATATTTCCTAGCTCCCACTGAGACCACCAGCTGCATTAACTCTTTACAGGAGGTCTTTTTCAGAAATAGTTTGTTATTTTAATTCACAGTGCCACTTGCTGACCCTTCCTTCAAACCCAGAGCATGCTAGCTTAAGGGAAGTTCTGAACTGCTCTGGATGTTAGTGCTGACCTTTGGGTGACAGTGCTGCCTTCCCCATCTCGCAGCAGTCACCTGCTCCCTGGGCAGCACTCCCAGTGCACTGTCTAAATGCCTCATTGTCCTGCATATCCCATGGTCATTTCCTGATTTCTAACCCGCTTAAATGATAGGCCATGATGGCCACAAAATCCCTCTCACCAAAGGAGATTAACGGGGTATAGATAATTACAAGGGCTATATGCACATCCTTAGGGAAACACATGCATGAGGAACAGATGGGAAGGTCAGGCTCTCGGTCACAATCACACAGCTGGGCTGGACCAGTGAGACTTTCCCCAAGGGAACTGCAGGAACAGAAGGAATACAGCACCCTGGAAATGGCTGAGCCGTCCTCAGAGCTATCAGTTGAGCACCAGTGCTTGAAGCAACACCTACCCTTGCTCACCTGGCTGTCACAGCATGCAAAACCGGTTTGGATCTGATTCACCAGCTCTTGCCCTCTTGCTTTCAGTCCCTCCTGTTCCTAGTTTATAGAACTAACTTCATCAGCTTATTTTTCCTCATGGCTAAGTTTCCTGAAAGCCTGATGGGCATAATAAGCATGCGAGAGTATTTTTCTAATGCTGGAATCAGAGCTTATGTGCTGGTGGCTCTTCTCATACGTTGCAAATTGCTCATTTGGTACAACTTTTGCGGTCTGGTGTTATTGCAGGCACACTGAAGATCTAAATCCAGCCTTTTGAAGGCCTAGAATGCTTGTGGGTTTATTTATTGTAGTAGGACTGGTTATATTAAAAACATTGATGCATAACCTAATGGGAAAAGGATCTAACAGCTAAAAAATTACCTTCCTTTTCTGCCTTTGGTCCTTGGTCTATCTCCAATTATTCCCTACTGCATTATTAATATATTCGTTGTTATCCTCACCATTACTGTTAGTAATGAGGTCAAGATCCCTCCACATAGTGTGGAATTTAGCCACTGTAGGAGCTGCAGATGGGGGAAAAAAAGGGTATTTTTTCTGATGCTTCAGAAAGGTAGAGGGAATGCCAGCATTACCTCCTTCCTAAAAACCTGCAGGCTGGCTTCGTACTTTCACAGGTACTACAAGCGTTCAACCTCCCATGGGATACCCCTTCAACCAGGAGTTACCTATCTAGGACAGCCTTTGCCCCATGACCGTGGGTCATGAGCCCTAAGGGGGATGAAGAGGAGTCACAGGCAGAGCCAAGGGAGGATCCCAGGATGCTATATTGCAGGTCAGTGAGAAAAGGAGCAGCTGTGCTACTACTGACCCCAGGAGGTACCTGAAGGCACAGAATAATTGCACCATGCAAAGTACTGGATGTATGGATTTATGTTGAAGTTTAGTTGGCCAGAGAACTAGATTGTAATCCTCTAGTTACTGAAGAATAATTGAACAAAGTAGTACAGCCCATCTTTACTAATATTTAATAGCATAAAAACTTCCTCAACGCAGTAAGCCTCTGCTTTATTAAAGCACTCATTCTTTTCCATTAGGCCATTTGTATATTTTTATGTGGTTTTCATTTTGCCAGGAATTTTACTGTCTGTAAAAACATACAGGATTTGTTCAGCAAATGAATTCTTCCGTATTTGTTGCTAATTATTATTTTGCTTATAATAAATCCGGATCTCCCCCAGCAATGTTTTCCAAGCAAATTTCTTACTGACAGAACAAGAAAATCTGGAGGGTCTGATGCAGTCTTGGAAAAAAAAGAAAATATGAAGTTAATTTCCACAAAATTATAGCTTTTTCACCACCTGCCTTAAGTTGGTGTTTCCCAGTGATGGCATTGAGCAACAAGGTAAAATCCAGGCCATTGCCCTGACAAGCACAACGTGCCCAGTGATTTCAGTACAGGGGACTGGGGACCAGAAGTAAAGCAGATCTCACAACTGGTTTCTGCCAGTCAATGATGTTTTCTTTCGGTGCACAAACCTTTTCCCTTCAAAGGAAACTGAGGAGCCAGCTGAACACAGATTCATGTACATAAATGTTGGTGCAGGTTATGGTGCTCCTCCTGCCCTGTGCCATTGTGACCATAACAGGAGATGGACTATTTTGTGTGTTGTTATTATTATGGATTCTACACTTTAAAACTTCTTCAAAAGCCTCTGTGACAATCTTCTCCAGTGTCCCAGGGAGCAAAGAAAACCACTTGGGAGAAGAAGCCTAGAAAGTCCAACCCCGAGGGGTCTTCAAAGCCTGACAAATGAACTGACATTAAATTGCCAATTACAGCAGTGACTGTGTCCTTCTGGGAAATCTCCAACTCAGCCCCAGTCTCTGAGGCAAACTCCATGCATTCTGCATCCTGAGCTGCTGTTTGTTGTCCCTGAGGAGGAGCCTCTGTGAAAACCTCTCAAGATTGGGCTCTTTCACCATTTGACAAAACACCTTTTCATGACGGGATTTGAGATCTTGTGTGTGCACCCTGGTTATCAACACTTCTAGGCTACGATGTATTCCAACAAGGCATACTGCTTATTCAGACCAATGAGTCTGCCACGTAACTGAGATAGGGCTTACAGGCAGCTCAGGAGCAAGTGTTATGCTAAGACAAGGTGCAGAACCGAGCAACAACGGTAGAGAGGTGAACAGAAAGACATTGCACCCTATGGGTTTGCCTCCTTGGTGTCTACCACAAACTTGGGCCTGTCTCCCTGGTTTGCTTCAAAGTAGCATATCGAATGGGCAGTAGATGATATAAAGACACAGCCCCACACCCCCCACCGTATAAGTTTGCATGAATGGGCTCTATAGCTACCTGTGAACTTTCATGGAGAAATAGGAACTAGAAAACAAGAGGGTGAAGAGAGGACAAGGAGGAGAAGTCTGTGAAGGCTTCCTAAGAACCTGGCTCTGGAGACTGGCAGACCCAGTGAAGCCACAAAACCAGTGAACTGAGGTTACTCAGCATCCACCAGGTCACCACCAATACATTCTGGCATCACCAGTGGCCTGTGCCCCTTGGTCTGCACCCAGGAGACTGGTGGATGCTTAATGTGGGCAAAACCCACAGAGCCACATATACACATGATGAGGAAAAGGGCCCATCAAGGGGATCCACCAAGAGCAGCCCAGAAGCTGGCAGTGCCTCTGTGTGACCCTCTGCTCCTAAGGACATGGCTGGGCTGGTCTTCCAACCACATCTCCTGCTGCTGCCCATAAGGATGTGGATGTGCTGGGTGAAAGCCATCAGCTACTAACGACAGCACCTCCACGGCCGAAGATGACCACTGGTTGTGGTCAATATACCCTTCCATGTAAGGGAAAATGGGATAGAAAATAATTTTTATCTTGTTTAAATGTGAATTCTGAAAATATTTAATTGCTAATGGTGTGGCCTACTTGCCCACATAAAGCTAATTGCATTGTGCACAAAGGCATGTGCTGCCTCAGCAAACACACTGGCTGCAGAAAGAATAAATGGATCCACTTCGGTGGGGAAGAGAAAAGGCACATGTTACTCTTCAAATGAAGAAAACGTATTATTTATTAAGGTCAAGCTCAAGACTCCCAAGACAGCTGCAGAATAGCTGTTTGTCATCAGTGCAAAAATCCATCTTTTAAAATTAATTACAGGGAAAGCAAGACATTTATTTAAAAAGTCAACATGTTTCTGATACGCTAAATGTGTTGAAGTGGTTGGAAGTTAGCATTTTCCGTTCTGCAATTACATTTTAAAATGACTGGGAGAAAAATTATTTTTTCAAGAGCTCAGATGGGAAGAGAGGCAAGTTTCTGAGAAAACTGAATTCCCCATGCAGAAAAACCCATGGCAATAGTCTCTCTTGACTCAGTAAAAGCTGATGGCAAGCTGTGCGTTCCTATTCTAACACATCTTGACTGAATGTTTAGTACAGTGTTTAGTTGTAGGTCAGAGACTGCAGGCCGCTCTCTTCGTTGTTCAGTATCAGACTTCCATTTTAAATGCATCTTGACAAGTTTCCTTGAGCTTGTGGGATATATTTAGCACACAGATTTATTTTTGGGAACAGCTCTTTATACTTCTGCAGAAATAGGCATTGGTCCTTTGGTATTAAATTGCAACCTTGGGAGTTTTGGATTAAAAAGATGGGGAAATTGCAAATATTTACATAACTCTGAGGTTTTAGGAAGCCTCTTGCTATAATTTTTGCATAAAAGTAAATCTGTATTTTCACAGGGTGATGTACAAGAGTCCTTCAAGGCCGTCAGCTTTGGTAATGCACACTACTGTGCAGTGTTTTCAGTAATGATGGCTATCGCTACTAGCCATTTGAATGACATATTTCCCCTAATACAGACTAAACATAGACATGGATTTTTAACCAAGTGCTCAAAATTACCTTCAAAAAACCTGTGCTTTGTAGACAGAAGGATGAAGGGAATAAATCTTATTCTGAACAGAAATAGTGATGCACAACTGGAGAATATCTTTTGGACATGTGACATGTCCACCCTGAGCCCATGTCCAGTGCTGCGGAATGCATATGCAACAGTGCTTCAGCCCTGCCCTGGCACTCGTGGGCCTACAAGATGCTGCTGGGCTCTCCAGGTTCTCAGTGAAGCAGACAGAGATGAGCTGGTCTTCTCCTCATCCATGTCCCCAAATAGAACATGGCTGCTCTGGTACCACTGCACTCTGTGCCCAGGAGATGACCATGAGATGCCACCTCAGCAAGGACCACTACTAATGATGGGGGGACAGCAGAAATGCTGTTACCGCTCCAGTATTTAACCATGCCATAACCATGCCATACCCTTCAGAGAGCAAGGTGAGGTGACCAACACACTGTTAGTCGCTTGTTCTTTTATTTTCTTCCCAGAAGAGAGAGATGTTTCAGTTTGTTAGTTTAGCTGGTCGAGTTGTGTATTTTCCACTTGCTTGTACTTATGGTATTTATTACTGTTCTTTGCATATGCACTAAACTTACCCGAAGAGGAAGACAGGTCAAAGAAGCGTGCTCTGAATTTATAATGGCCAGCAGTGTGATCAGCATGGTCTTTTCCACTTTCCAGCAGCCCCTGAAAAATTGTGTTTGGTTCTGTGATAAGCTTTATCCTTTCTGCACAGAGCCGGGTTGTCTAAATGACTGATTCTTTAGGTCAATAGTGGAAACTTAACATTAAAAAAAAAAAATCACTTCATGACAACTAAAGATTGAAATCTTTAAAAGTTTGCATCACATTTAGAAAGTTTCTCCCAGGGCAGCTTGGACATTTTTGCCTGGTTTCATTTTCCTAAGTAATTCATGAGAGCACTGAGCAGCTTGGCAGGTGGAGCAGAGCCCAGCTTTCCTCCCTCCAAAGCCCTCCTTCCTGCTGACGGCAGCAGCTTCACAGATGCATGCTGAGTCCAGGAGTGCCCCCCTCCATCATGGACCTGGGAAGCTGTCTACGCACAAAGCTGCCGCTTGGCAGAAGAGACAACAGGTAGAGAATTCAGGAGTAAAGTTAAGCCCAGGAAGAAGGGAGGGGTGGGGGGACGGTGGTGTTAAGATTCATTTTTATTTCCCATTATCCTACTTGGATTTGATTGATATTAAATTAATTTCCCCAAGTTGAGTCTGTTTTGCCCACGACAGCAGTTGGTGGATGATCTCTCCCTGTCCTTACCTCGACCCAGGAGACTTTTGCTATGTTTTCTCTCCCCCTGTCCAGCTGAGGAGGGGCACCTGGCATTCACCCACCACACCATGGCAACAGGATGGCTGGGGGACATGCAGGGCTTTTATCTCCTTCTGGGCAAAGGGGGTCCCACAGCAAGGGCTGTCTGGACATGCCCCATCCACAGGACACCACTGCAGCACAGCAAGCTTGCACGAGACCATGTTTGGTCTTGGCCATGCTCATTCTTTATTGCATGCTGACCATGTTGCAGGAGATGAAAATCTTCATCCCCCCAGGTCAGCTGGAGAGAGGATTCAAGTGTTTGATGGAGAGGATGCTCCTCCTGCATGCCCAGGTTTCCTCAGCAAGGGCACTAGCTAGATCATTGCAGGTGGAGATTAGGTAGCAAAGTGACATGTGGGCTGTGTGGCTGATGAGGAAGTTGAAGTTCTGATGCAAGCCAGGAGTCAGCAGGGCTGGCAGGCTAGGTATCCCTGTGCAGGTGTGAGGGAGGCAAGGGGAGCCCACCTTGTCCATAAGCCATGTGCTGAGACAATGAGAAGCTCAGCAGGACCCAGCAAGGAGACTTTTGCCTTCAGTGCAAGCTCAGCGCTTGGGCTTTTGGCACAGCAAGGCCACCACAGTCTATATATGCTATATGTGCTACAAGGCATTACAGAAAATGCACCTCATTTTAGCTGGATAATTTGCTCAGCTAGCACCATTCTCAGCCCATCCCCCAGTACACTCATGACCCTTCCTAGCTTTCTGCTGTCTGAAAATTGAACAAACCTCATTCTTAGTTTATCATTTGAGTCACTGGCAAAAATGTTGAGTCACACAGGGCCCAGGAGAGGTGCTCATGGAAACCGTGGATGGTGTGTCCACGCTGACTGTGGAGCTTGGACCACAGTCCTGCAGCTCGTGAACCTGCAGCAATGGGTGCTCAGCTCTTCTGAAACACAGCACCTACCTCCTTCCTGCCATCTGCGTGGCCTGTCATGCTGGTGTGAATGGAAATGACCTTTGTTAAAGATCATACGTTCCCAACAAATCCCTGCTAGCTGTTACATATTCTTTGTTATCTTCTGGATGTTTACCCATGGTTGGATTATTTCTCCCCATTCTGGGAGGAGAAGGTAAAGGCAAGTGTGTAATTCCCCCAGTCACCCTCTTCCTCGCTGTAAAGATAAGTAGCGTCCCAACTTTACCCATCCTTCTCACTTTTCACTGATAAGCCCTGATTGCTCTCAGATTTGCTTCATCTGGTTTTCAAAATTCCCTGTGGAATTTCTTTAGCTCCAGAGAATTTGGAGGGGAAACTAACTTACTGATTTGTGCTCTTAGCTGATTTTCTCTTCTAACCTGAATTTGTACCTTTCTCACTGGCCTTCCAGGGAATGCTGAAGCAAAAAGAAACAAAACACTTCAGTCTTCTCAATTCAATTTATAAATAGCTTTTTGTCCCTCTGAGTAGAAGATCAGGTCTTCTTTTTATAATCCTCTCACTATTAATCTAAGTATAGAGTATTTTCTTGTTACCTTTCATGTCCCTTGCTAGCTGTATGACATTTCATGCATGGGCTTTCTAATTTTCTCCTTATATGCTTGTGCTATTCTTGTATGCAGCTCCCTAGACATGTGACCTAATATCTAGCTCTGTATACTCTCAATATGCCATCTATATGAAATCACTGAAAAGCTCACTATTTAATTGCATTGCCTTTATGATGCTTTCTATTTCTCATCCTTTTTTTTTTAATATGCAAATTTTTCTGGTGCACTAATTAGAAGGCACATACTCACAGTAAGCCTTCACTACAATATTGGCCATAATAGATATCATAGTCTGAGCAGAGTACAAACTGTTTACACAATGGTAAATATGCTAACAAGGTCAACAGAGTGGTAAAAATGAACATCTGCTGAAAAAATGTGTAATGGAGAAAAGCTTCCCTAGTTTGCACAGGGCTCATATGATAAAGGTGGAATGTGAATATATAGATATGAAGGGAAAACAGGTACAAAGTACAGGGTAATTTGAGAGAGAAATGTAATGTGTTACTTGTTTTGATCAATGTTTTTTGATCAAAGGAAGTGAAGAACTTCATAAATTGGTATTGACCATGAAGATGCTAAGTTTTGGAATCAGTGACACCCAGATGATGCTGTGCAGCATCCCCTTGGTTTTTGGTTGTATTGAAGGCTCTGTGGCATTTGCAGTAAGTTTTGGAGGTACAGAGACAGCATCACATCCACTCATGTGAATTATCCCCCTCCAGATTTGCAATTAATATTCATCCTGGTTGCAAATTAAGCCTTCAGTGCCTCCTGTCCCTTCCTTAGAACTCCTGCCTCAGTGGTTCAACAGCTCCAGTGCCAGCACCAAGCCTCCTCCAACTTCCTCCTCCTGTGAGCTTAGTGAGAGCAAGCCCATGTGTCCTGCTTTATAAACCCTTCCTTTGCCCACACTTGTTCACATCCACAGCAGAGCATCTCCCCATCCAGTCTAAGGCACAGAAGAAGATATGAAGGAGGAATAAAGTAATCTTCTTTAGCCTTTGCTCTGTAGTTCTAGCTACTAGTTATAGTCATTAGTTATAACTGTTACAAGCATACATAACTTTTAAGTGTATATATATTACAAAGAATAGATATGCACCTCTTGTCTGGCTGTACATTGCCACTGTGACACTGCAGGTTCCTGCAGTGTGCTTGCTGATTTGAACCCATGCTCTGCAAACTCAGTCCCCACGTACAACACAGGGAAACAAGATGCCCAGGCCAGGGCAGGGCTCCACGCCAGGGTCTAGATACATGGAAATTCACATCAGCTATTTTCAGTAATAAGCCATGATCAACCAGTTAATGTAGGAATGACTGGATCATTTGATTCGTCTTCATTCATCAGTGGGATAAACACATTAAGTTAAAAACAGTTGTCTATACTTCTGATTTGAGCCATTCAGCGTATCACCTGAAACTGGCAAAATGGCTATTTTATTGTCTTTTGCCCAGGCAACTGAAATGCATTATTCTCTTACTTTGCTGTAAGCAAAATAAAGGTTTAAAACACACTACTTCCGCTTATATATTATTATGCGTTGTCACCATTAAATTGTAGTCAATAAGAGGGTCTAAAAGGCATAATCTTGATGCTTTCCACTATGCTGAAGTTATTTGACCTTCAATTGAGCTCAGCAGAAAAAAATTGTGGAAAGAAAGCTCCTTGAGACTATATTAACTGTATTCATTATTCAGCTTGCTTACATTACTCCCTAAGTGAAGACCTAAAGTAACAAAAAAAAAAAAAAAAAAAAAAAAACAGAATAAGAGTACTGAGAAGTTTTCTGTCTGGATTTTTAGTGGTGTCCTGTCATTATGAATCTGCTCATTTAATTAGATGGTGGCTTACACTCACCTAGTATGTTTTATGTGTTATGATTCATTACATTTCTAAGGATTTCCCATGCCGTCTAGCAGTAGATATAGATAATAAAAGCTCTGCCTTTTAGAAGAACATTTAAAATTACCTTCAGATCTTCTTAGAACCTCTCAGAAGTGTAGGAACAAGAACATGGGCTAAAATTCAATTTTATTTTGCCTCAAAACATACAGAATATAGTAGAAAACAAGACACTGTAAACATTTTTGAAACTGTCTGAAATGGTTGAAAAAAAATATAGGAAGTATATCATCTACTACATTATATAGAGCTTTTACATCAGGTCAGTACAACGTCATCCCTCCAGCTCCATTGCCATTTGGATATAAACCAATTGCATTGAAAATAATAACAATAAAAATAATTAGAACAATAGTAAAAAGTGAGAAAAAGAAATAAAACATAGGAAACACAAGTGATGCACTGCTCCCACCTCTTAAATTGGCATGTATATTCCCCCCTCCTCCTTGCACTGGTTTTTAGGCTTTTGTCTCTTACTAGGGCAAAGTCTTTTGTCTCACAGACCCGAAACTCAAATGACTGGAACTTGGTCTCGCATTGTCCCACATGACTGGAACACAAGAGTACGTAACCTCCTTAGTCTCATCCTCTAGGAGTTCAGCTTCTTCAGCCTGGGATACTGATATCTTAGGTTGTACCATGTTTACCCCTGAAATATATAGTGTTCCGCTTACCTCAGAATAAGGTATCCGAAGGAAGCTATTCTGCACTTAGTATTAGTCCATTAGTTATTGCAAAATTTATAAAACTCTCAAGAAGACAAGGAGGCAGATTGTAAGGAAGAATGATATAGTTAATTAAATCAAAAGTCAATTAAATTCAATGGAAAGAGCACAGCTGTATGATGTCCTTTGGAAAATTACTTCTTATCCAGCAGCTCACAATCTATTTAATCTATTTTGCTGCATCCAGTCCTGCCCTACCACTGATCTCTTTTGTGAGAGTCAAGCAGCTTATGTTGCAAAGCTACAGAGAGCCAAGATGATGTGTGGTAGAGAGCACAAAAAATACTCACATTGGTTGGCCTAAATTGAGAACTGGGCAATTCAAATAATGCATGCAGTGCAAGCCGGCCACAGGACCTCTTTTCCAGTCTTTCCAAGGTTCGCCCAACCACAGACATTTTAGCATTTTCAGATTCCTTCTCTTCTTCATGCACAAGATCCATGTTTTTCCTACCATGTCAGCTACCAAACCCACCATTTTTTCACATGCCTTGCTACTAGTACCAAAATGTCTCCTCCCTAGAGCCACAAGCACACTTTGTTCCTATATGCTTCAGCACTGACAAAGAGTAGGAACAGAATTTTACACTTGTTGATAGAAAGAACATGCATTTTTCTACCCTTTCATTTAAAAATATTCCAGCTGAAATGAAGGTTAAGTTTGGTATTAATCTTCATGGCCTAATTGTTTTTCCTGATTTTTTTTGTACCAGTCTTAAAAGTCAGCATTATGGCTTCAATATTTGAGTCTAGGAGGTCTACTGATTCAGCCCTTAAAGTTCAGAGGGTTTGCGGTGTCCACAACTGGTGTGAGAAAAACTGGATTTGCAGTGTGGGGTCAAATTAAAAGTGCAAAATAATGAACTGTAAACCAAAAGAAGGAACACATTCCAAAACAGCAATCAAAGCCTGTATTGAGTGCTGGGAGACTTGCTAACACATTTTGAGTTTGGGGAACACACTCATTTTATCCTTCTGCATCCTCTCTCTACCTACCCTTTCTGTCCAGCAGAGTCCTCTGGATTATATCACGCTGTTAGGAGTTGGGGTAGATTTGTACCCGTTGCACCCAAATGCATCCTTATACAGACACATTTCCCTTCACTTAGGTGGGAATAACCAGCTGCAGATATGGGATGGAGAACAAGTGTTTGGGTAACAGCTCTGCAGAGAAGGGTCGGAGTGAACCAGAGAGCAGCATGAGTCAGTTGTGCTGACCCACTGCTGAGAAGAGCAAACACCCTGGGGGTGGGCAGAGGACTTAGTTTACAAGACATAAGGATTAACCCCTCCATGGTCCTTGGAGCTGCTGGCGACTCTGCTGCAGCCCTGTGTTCAGCTGTGAGTAATGTGCCCCCAGGAAGACGTGGTGGAGATGAGAGGGAGTTCAGAGGAAGGAGATAAGAGGTCTGAGGTCCTGTCCTGTGAAGGAAAATAGAAAAAATTGGAATTGTGCAGCCTGCAGGAGAGAGCATTAGTAACACACCTTGAGGACAGAAAAGGCTCTTGTGAAGAACGCAATAATCTGGATTTTGTGTCCTAAAAATACCCATACTTCATCAGACCAAAAGCTTGCCTCCCAGGATCACGTCTCTGACAGCACCAAAGTGGATATCTGGGGAAGTAAGGAAAAGGGGCAAGCGTATGAAAAATAATTTCCCCAAACACTCCAGCCCCCTGTTGTCTTCAGCTTGGAGACTTCCCAACCAGGACATTCATGTTTGCTGTGAGTAGGACAAACAGTCACAGGCCTGCCCTGAGAAAGGGGTATTTTGGGTTAGTGTCAGGAAATGTTTACAACTGTCCTGGGTTCAGCTATAGCAGTCATTTTTCTCCTGCTTAGTAGCTGGTGCAGTGCTGTGTTTTTTAACTTTCAGCCTGGGAACAACGCTGATAACACCGATGTTTTTAGTTGTTGCTAAGTAATGTTTATTCCAACCAAGGACTTTCTCAGTCTCATGCTTTGCCAGGGAGGAGGGGAAGCGGGGAGGAAGCAGAGACAGGACACCTGACCCAAACTAGCCAAAGGGGTATTCCATACCACAGCACGTCATGCCCAGTATATAAACCGGGGGGAGTTACCCGGAAGGCCCAGATCACTGCTCGGGTCGGGCTGGGTATCGGTCGGCGGGTGGTGAGCAATTGTATCCTCTCCCCTTGTTATTTCACTAATCGTTATTATCGTTGGTGGTAGCAGTAGTGGTTTTGTGTTATACCTTAGTTGCGGGACTGCTCTTATCTCAACCCGTGGGAGTTGCATTCTTCCCATTCTCCTCCCCATCCCTCCGGGAGCGGGGGGAGGAAGAAGGGGGGGGGGGGGGGTGAGCGAGCGGCTGTGTGGTTCTGAGTTACCGGCTGGGCTCAAACCACGACAGTTCTTTTTGGCGCCCAACGTGGGGCTCGAAAGGTTGAGATAACGACAGATCTGACCAGAGTGTGTTTAATCATATTTGTGATAAGCATTCATTGTTACTACTCGTCACAATGGTGATTATTTGGCTCTCAGACGTGTTGCGCTTGATCTCAGAGTTTCAGCATGTTGTACCTTACTTACAGCCACTTTTTGCTGTTTTAGCGTTTATCGGCTGGGGGGCCTGGGCTAAGGTTCTTGTTTCACTGTACTTCATGGTAACGACTTGTAATACAATAGACTCATTGATCATGAAACTGGTCTGGTTTGTGCTTCCAGCGTGGCCATCACCACTATACATTGGGAGGTATATAATGAAATATTTTAGCAATTGCATATCTTTTTTTTTCTCCTCGGGGGGTAAACTTACGAAGGAAGCATTCTCTTTCACCCCCCGTTCCCCCACCAGCCTATTTGCAACAGCAATTGAGAGTTCTGAAGGTTTTAGATGGCCTTTGAGTACCCTTGAAACCTGCCTGCTGATTGTGCTGGGGATCAGCATGTTGGCAAACATACGGAGTGTGTTTTACCCACGGCCATCCCGTCGTAGGAACATCCTATTTCGTTTAATGTCAAAAATTCAGCAGTATCAGGTTCGAATCTGGTCTAGGGTTAGACGACGATATAGGAGGACCACCGGGAGATTTTCCCTGAGGCTGGACAGTTATGAGTGGCAGGGTGTGTGGGATAGTATGGGCAAGTACCTAGGCCAGTGGGCCCCTCCAGTGCTTTGGAACTTCACCACTGAACAAGTGCAACATCCGGAAAAACTAGTAAAACACTTAAACGAGGTGTGCTGTCGTCCTGGTTATACCAGAGAGGGACAAATTTTGGCAACGTGCTGGGGCTTGGCCTATGCCTACAGAGCCCTGCTCAACACTATCCAGCACCTTCAAAGGGAAAAAAATGTCTCTGGATCTGATGGCAAAGCAACAGACAACGCAGCTATGCCAACTACAAGCACAGCAGCTACTCAGACCCTGACCACAACAGTCAACACAGCTACTCCAAGTACAGCAGCTACATCAACCCCAGTGACAAGCACAACAGCTACTCAAACCCTGACCACAACAGACAACGCAACTACTCCAACTTCAAATACAGCAGTTACACCAACCCCAGTGACAAGCACAACAGCTACTCAAACCCCGACAGCAACAGACAATGTGGCTACTCCAAGCACCACAGCCACACCAACCCCAGTGACAAGCACAGTAGCTACTCAAACCCCGACAGCAACAGACAATATAGCTACTCCAAGCACCACAGCTACACCAACCCCAGTGACATGCACAGTAGCTATTCAAACCCCGACAGCAACAGACAATATGGCTACTCCAAGCACTGCAGCTACACCAACCCCAGTGACAAGCACAGTAGCTACTCAAACCCCGACAGCAACAGATAATGCAGCTGTTGGTGTTACTCAACTCCCAAGCACAACAGCTGCACCAACCCCAGCAATAGACATTGCAACCACTCCAATCCTAGTGGCAGACACTGCAGCCACTCCAACCACAGTGACAAACACTGCAGCTAAACCAAATGTCCAGTTTGTGACAATGTCTGTTGCCCCTGTAAGCAAAAGCAAACGAAAGGCACAAAGAGCAACCCGTGAAGCGAAGAAAGATGAAGACCCAGTGCCATTACTATATGCAACAGCACCTGAACAAGAGTTACTACTACGTGGGTCAGAGGAAGAGGAAGAAGAAGAAGAGGTCACTTCTCGACCCCGGACCTCAACCGAACTACGGAATATGCGAAAAGATTTCACCCGTCTTCCAGGGGAGCACATTGTCACCTGGTTGCTCCGGTGCTGGGACAATGGGGCCGACGGTCACGAACTAGAAGGTAGGGAAGCCAAGCAGCTGGGATCACTTGCTAAGGAAGGAGGAATTGACAAAGCGATTGCAAGAGAGAAGCGAGCCCTCAGTCTTTGGAGGCGGCTCCTGGCAGCTGTGAAGGAAAGGTTTCCCTACAAAGACGATATTACGAATCGCTCAGCCAACTGGACCACGATAGAGAAAGGCATCCAGTCCCTGAGGGAATCAGCCATTATAGAGATGATCTATCGTAGGCCGGATTCCAGGAACACATCCGTAGACCCAGATGAAGTCGAATGTACACGACCCATGTGGCGGAAACTTACACGGAGTGCACCATCATCATATGCCCACACATTGGCATCAATGACCTGGAATGACGGAGTATCACCAACAGTGGATTTCCTGATTCGTCAACTCCGAGAGTTCGAAGACAATCTCACCCCTTCCATCATTTCAGCTGTGGAAAAACTGTCCCAGGAGTTCAAACAATTGAGAGACGATTTATCCGATCTATCCAGCTCTCCACGCGTACCAACCCATGTCTCAGCTATCAACAGAAGGCGCCCTACTGCTCGAGAAAGAAAATATACGAGGTACACGCCACGGGCCACCCTATGGTTTTACCTGCGAGATCATGGAGAAGACATGAGAAAGTGGGATGGAAAACCTACTTCAGCTCTGGAGCAACGGGTGCGTGAACTGAAGAGGAGAACAATGGTCAAGGATGATCCTCCCAGGAAAGCTGCTGCTCCAGTCTCTGGCGAGCAGTTTCCCAGATGGAGCGAAAGAGCTGATTTTACCCCAGCCCCTGTGATAAGGAATACTAATCCCTTTCTACAAGACAGAAGTGGAGAATTTTGTGATCACTATTAGAGGGGCCCTGCCTCCAGCCAGGTGGAGGAGAGGGATAATCGGGTTTACTGGACTGTGTGGATCAGATGGCCTGGCACATCAGTCCCACAGAAGTATAAGGCTCTAGTAGATACCGGTGCACAGTGTACTCTGATGCCATCAAGGTATCAAGGGGTGAAACCCATTTCTATTTCTGGAGTGACAGGAGGATCCCAAGCGTTAACTATGCTGGAAGCTGAAATCAGCCTGACTGGGAGGAAGTGGCAAAAGCACCCCATTGTAACTGGTCCAGGGGCTCCATGCATCCTTGGCATAGACTATCTCAGGAGAGGGTATTTCAAAGACCCAAAAGGGTATAGATGGGCTTTTGGTATCGCTGCCTTGGAGACAGAGGAAATTAAGCAGCTGTCCACCTTACCCGGTCTCTCAGAGGATCCTTCTGTTGTGGGGTTGCTGAAGGTCGAAGAACAACAAGTGCCAATTGCGACCACAACAGTGCACCGGCGGCAATATCGCACCAACCGAGACTCCTTGATTCCCATCCATAAGCTGATCCGCAGACTGGAGAGCCAAGGAGTGATCAGCAGGACCCGCTCACCCTTTAATAGCCCCATATGGCCAGTGCAAAAGTCTAATGGAGAGTGGAGATTAACAGTAGACTATCGTGGCCTGAACGAAGTCACACCACCATTGAGTGCTGCCGTACCGGACATGTTAGAACTTCAGTATGAACTGGAGTCAAAGGCAGCCAAGTGGTATGCCACAATTGACATTGCCAATGCATTTTTCTCAATCCCTTTGGCAGCAGAATGCAGGCCACAGTTTGCTTTCACTTGGAGGGGCGTCCAGTACACTTGGAACCGACTGCCCCAGGGGTGGAAACACAGCCCTACCATCTGCCATGGATTGATCCAGACTGCACTGGAACAGGGGCAAGCTCCAGAACACCTGCAATACATTGATGACATCATCGTGTGGGGTGATACAGCGGAAGAAGTTTTTGAGAAAGGGAGGAAAATAATCCAAATCCTGCTGAAGGCCGGTTTTGCCATAAAACGGAATAAGGTCAAGGGACCTGCACAGGAGATTCAATTTTTGGGAATAAAATGGCAAGATGGACGCCGCCAGATCCCCACAGACGTGATCAACAAGATAACAGCAATGTCTCCACCAACTAACAAGAAAGAAACACAAGCTTTCTTAGGTGTTGTGGGGTTCTGGAGAATGCACATCCCAAATTACAGTCTGATTGTAAGCCCTCTCTACCACGTGACCCGGAAGAAGAATGATTTCAAATGGGGCCCTGAGCAACAACAAGCCTTTGAACAAATTAAACGAGAAATAGTTCATGCAGTAGCCCTTGGACCAGTCAGGGCCGGGCCAGATGTGAAAAATGTGCTCTATACCGCAGCTGGGGAGAATGGTCCTACCTGGAGCCTCTGGCAGAAAGCTCCAGGGGAGACTCGAGGTCGACCCCTTGGCTTTTGGAGTCGGGGATATAAAGGATCCGAGGCCAGCTACACTCCCACTGAAAAAGAGATACTGGCAGCCTATGAAGGGGTTCGAGCTGCCTCAGAAGTGATTGGAACTGAAGCGCAGCTCCTCCTGGCACCCCGGTTGCCTGTGCTGGGCTGGATGTTCAAAGGCAGGGTCTCCTCTACACATCATGCAACTGATGCTACATGGAGTAAGTGGGCCGCACTAATTACACAACGAGCTCGAATAGGAAATCCCAGTCGTCCAGGAATTCTAGAAGTCATCATGGACTGGCCAGAGGGCAAAGATTTTGGGATGTCACCAGAAGAGGAGGTGACGCGTGCTGAAGAGGCCCCACCATATAATGAACTGTCAGAGAGTGAAAAGCAATATGCCTTGTTTACTGATGGGTCCTGCCATGTTGTGGGAAAGCATCGGAGATGGAAGGCAGCTGTGTGGAGTCCCCTGCGACAAGTTGCAGAAACTGCTGAGGGAGAGGGTGAATCGAGTCAATTTGCAGAGGTGAAAGCCATCCAGCTGGCCTTGGACATTGCTGAACGAGAAAAATGGCCAGTACTTTATCTCTATACTGACTCATGGATGGTGGCAAATGCCCTGTGGGGGTGGTTGCAGCAATGGAAGCAGAGCAACTGGCAACGCAGAAGTAAACCCATCTGGGCTGCTGCATTGTGGCAAGATATCGCTGCTCGGGTGCAGAACCTGGTGGTGAAGGTACGCCACGTAGATGCTCATGTACCCAAGAGTCGGGCCACTGAGGAACACCAGAATAACCAGCAAGTGGATAAAGCTGCTAAGATTAAAGTGGCTCAGATGGACTTGGATTGGCAACATAAGGGTGAATTATTTTTAGCCCGGTGGGCCCATGACACCTCAGGCCATCAAGGCAGAGATGCAACATATAGATGGGCTCGTGATCGAGGGGTGGACTTAACGATGGACACTATTGCCCAGGTTATTCACGAATGTGAAACATGTGCTGCAATTAAGCAAGCCAAGCGGTTAAAGCCTCTCTGGTATGGAGGACGATGGCTGAAGTACAAATATGGGGAGGCCTGGCAGATTGACTATATCACACTCCCACCAACCCGCCAGGGCAAGCGCTATGTGCTTACCATGGTGGAAGCAACCACCGGCTGGCTGGAAACATACGCTGTGTCCCATGCCACTGCCCGGAACACTATCCTGGGCCTTGAGAAACAAGTCTTGTGGCGACACGGCACCCCAGAGAGAATTGAGTCAGACAATGGGACTCATTTCCGGAACAACCTCATAGACACTTGGGCCAAAGAGCATGGCATTGAGTGGGTATACCACATCCCCTACCATGCACCAGCCTCTGGGAAAATCGAACGGTACAATGGACTGTTAAAAACTACACTGAGAGCAATGGGTGGTGGGACTTTCAAACACTGGGATACACATTTACCAAAAGCCACCTGGTTGGTCAACAGTAGGGGATCTGCCAACAGGGCTGGCCCAGCCCAATCAGAACTTTTACGTACTGTAGAGGGGGATAAAGTTCCTGTGGTGCACATAAAGAATTTGTTGGGGAAGACAGTCTGGGTTATTCCTGCTTCAGGTAAAGGCAAACCCACTCGTGGGGTTGCTTTTGCTCAGGGACCTGGATATACTTGGTGGGTAATGCGGGAAGATGGGGAAGTCCGATGTGTACCTCAAGGGGATTTGATTTTGGGGGAAAACAGCCAATGAACTCAATTGTACGCTGTTGCCTGCTCTATAACACTTTTATAGCCCACCAGCTAGATATCTTCAGGTCACCAGCCATTGACCCTGACTTCCCTCCGATCATCACCTCAACAAAGAATGAATTTTGAGGAAACCAGATGAGCTCAGCAGTGACCAGATGAGTTTGGCGGTATCATCAGCAGGCAACAACCCAACACTATGTACCGTCCCTCCTGCCCTGAAAGACTATTACAAGAGATGGAACTTGACATCATGGACTGGATGAGTTCAGCAATTTTACAGGGATTGGTCCATGGACTAGGGAACGATATCTTTCTCTGTGTGTGGGTGTGGGTGTATATATATGTGTATATATGGGACAGGGGTGATGGTGTGCTGAGAGATGTGGGATCTGAGCATGACGTGAATGGTATGGAATAAGGGGTGGATACTGTCCTGGGTTCAGCTATAGCAGTCATTTTTCTCCTGCTTAGTAGCTGGTGCAGTGCTGTGTTTTTTAACTTTCAGCCTGGGAACAACGCTGATAACACCGATGTTTTTAGTTGTTGCTAAGTAATGTTTATTCCAACCAAGGACTTTCTCAGTCTCATGCTTTGCCAGGGAGGAGGGGAAGCGGGGAGGAAGCAGAGACAGGACACCTGACCCAAACTAGCCAAAGGGGTATTCCATACCACAGCACGTCATGCCCAGTATATAAACCGGGGGGAGTTACCCGGAAGGCCCAGATCACTGCTCGGGTCGGGCTGGGTATCGGTCGGCGGGTGGTGAGCAATTGTATCCTCTCCCCTTGTTATTTCACTAATCGTTATTATCGTTGGTGGTAGCAGTAGTGGTTTTGTGTTATACCTTAGTTGCGGGACTGCTCTTATCTCAACCCGTGGGAGTTGCATTCTTCCCATTCTCCTCCCCATCCCTCCGGGAGCGGGGGGAGGAAGAAGGGGGGGGGGGGGGGGGGTGAGCGAGCGGCTGTGTGGTTCTGAGTTACCGGCTGGGCTCAAACCACGACAACAACACAAGGACAGCAAAGCATTGGAGCACGCTGTCTGGGCAAGTGATACTCTCTTGCACAGGGCTGCAGTGGAGTCACCAGCAGTACTGGGGACCATCAACGCAAAGGAGACCTGGCTCATATCTTGAAAAGGCAACAAGCCTCCATTTAAAAATAAATGCCACCAAATTCAAAACAACTGACAGCAGAATGACATGGCACCTTCTTCTCCCATAATAATCTGGTTTTCAGCTAGAATGTGACCTGGACTCTGAATTTGCAAAGCTGGCACCCCTCTTCTGGGGGGAAGGAGTGCAGTCCTAAATGCAGAGCAGGATGGTGGATGTTTACACGTTGCCAGTTGTGCCACAATTTGGGGTAGAAACAAAATTAACTTGCTGCTATTTTGGCAAGAGACAGAAGGAACGAGGCTCAGACAAACTGTTATTGAAAGGAAATATGTGAAAATAACCACTGAAAAAATATGTGTAAGGTGGGTCTGAGTAATGTTCTCATATAGATTGTTTGGGAAGAAAAATGCCATCACTCTGAACATCCCCCTTCTTTTTTCTTCCCCCAGCTTTACATGCTGAGCATGACTCCACATGGTGTGGGATAACCCTGGGGTCAGTTGGGGTCAGCTGTCCAGGCTATGTTCCCTCCCAGTTCCTTGTGCACCCCCAGCCTGCTCGCTGGTGGGGTGGTGTGAGGAGCAGAAAAGGCCTCGGCTCTGTGTAAGCACTGCTCAGCACTAGCTAAAACACCCCTGTGTTATCAGCACTGTGTCCAGCACACATCCAAACCATAGCCCCGTACTAGCTACTGTGGAGAAAATTAACTCTGCCCTAGCTACAACCAGCACATTCTCCATGCCTTATTCCATACCATTTACATCATGCTAAGGCCCCACACTACCCAATACATCCTCATTAACCACCACCCTTCTTCCCATGCTTTGTTATAATACACATCTATCATTCCCCTAGTCTATGGACCACCCTGTAAAATGTCTGTAAAATGTCCAGAAATGTCAGAAAAATGTCCACTGAGTTGATTTAGCCCATGACTTTGGGCTCTGTCATGGTGGTCACTTAGCCAGGAGAGCTGGTGTGTAGCATGGAGTTACTGGGCACCAAAGCCAGCTCAGGTTGGGTCACTGCTGCACTTGCACTGCTTTTTGTAAGGCTTGTCCTCCATTGGTTCAGGTAGTTCCTGTTATAATTCCTGTATCATACACTGCAAATCATAGATTACAATAATTTAAAAATATTTCCATCACAGTCTCCACCCCCGGTCCTTTTGGATGAGACCAGAGGGTTTAACATTGCAGTAAACTCCTCCCCTTACTCCTAGTCTGGTTAGGAGGTTAGCAACAAAGGATTTGTGCTGTAGTAATTCCCATAATATGCAACTCAAATCCCATGTTACAACAATTTAAAGGTATTTCCATTACAGTCTCCATCCATGGTCCCCTTGGATGAGACCGTAGGGTTTGTCATTGCAATGAATTCCTCCCATTGTCCCTGCTTCAGCTTCAGGAGTGACCCTGCTTCAAAATAGCCTTATCCATGGCTGTAGTCTCTCCAGGGGCACACCTGCTCTGTCGTGGGCTTATCCATGGCCACACATTTTGAGGTGCTCTGGCATGACCTCATGCAAAGCCACTGGTACTTCAAGGTACTTATCCACAGCCACAGATGCCTCAGCATGTACCTTCTCCAGCATGGACTTATCCATGGGCCACAATCCCTTCAGAGGTATACCTGGCTGTGGCACAGACATAACCATGGTGTCAGACACTTTGAGATGTACTTACTCTGGCATGGGCTTATCCATGGCCAAACACATTCAGGGTGTCTTGCTCCTGTATGGGCTCATCCACAAGTCGCAGTCCCTTCGACTCCACACTGGAGTTCCAGGCTGTCCAGTACAGTAGCACAGAAAGGGCAGCGATGCCCTGGCCACTTTCCAGCCCAGGAGCATCGCCACTGCTGTTATCAGAATGCTCCCAGGCACAGCAGATGATAGGCAGTGCAGCAATACAGCAAGCAGCAGAAGCAAAAAGCAGCCACTAACAAGCACTAGACTCTGATATTCAGTAAGGCAAGCAAGCCCAACAAAAAGCACAGGAGCCTGTCAATTAATAGCTAAACAGAAATAAAGCTATAAATTCAACATAACACATTCCAATCAAATCTGTCGTTATCTTGAACCCTTGGAGCCCCATGTCGGGTGCCAAAAAGGTTTGCAGTGGTTTAGCCCCAGCCAGCCACTCAGCCCCACATAGCCTCTTTTTCACTCCCCCCTGGTGGGATGGGGGAAACAATCAGAGGGTAAAAGTGAGAAACCTTGTGGGTTGAGATAAAGGCAGTTTAATAGGTAAAGCAAACACCCCTGTGTTATCAGCACTGTTTCCAGCACAAATCCAAACCATAGCCCCATACTAACTACTGTGAAGAAAATTAACTCTACGCCAGCCAAAACCAGCACATATGTGCAAAATTTAACAATTTAGCACATACTCTTATATAATACGTATATTATTCTAACAAATTTATGTTTTGCATTTAATGTCACAACATGCAAGTTGGACCTTAACATAAAAACCATTATATATAGATAGTTTTTAAAAATGTAAAAGTGACAGTATCACTGAGATGATGTTTTTTGTACAGCTTTGGGAAGCTTTTTAAGTTGCACAGATGAAAGACAATAGTAAAAAATGCATATGTACTACATATTATATATACATATGTGCTATATATATCCTAATAGAGAGAGATAAATATCAGAGAGCTGTCTGTCCCATCAATAAATCAGAAACTCAAAAGAAAACATTAAAGTGAGGCTTGAATTCTCAGCTCACCTCTCCCCATTATTTCCACCAGCAGTGTGTGAGCTGGAGTATCACTTTTCTATACAGTCCCAGAGTTACATAGTCATTATTGGAGCTGACATTTGCTCTCACTCCATCCATTTCCTTAAGATTATTAACATCAAACAAAAAGTCAGTTTTACACAGTTGATCCTTGACCTTCACTCATGTTCCCATGGAGCAGGCTCCTTTTTCAGCAGCTCCAGCCCCTGCTTCTTTCTGTGAGTCATCCAGCAAAGAAACACTTGCATTACTAAAGTTATGCTTTGGATCACACTGAGATGATCGTTTCTGTGGCATATTGTTTGCTCCTCCGTGCTTCTAATTGTCTCCTGGAATAGCTGTTTCTGAGGTACAGCACTTGATTGCTTGACACTCAAATAATTAAAACACTTCTGTTTTGGGGAGAAACTGGTGAGGAACAACTGGGATCAATTTATTCCCATGGATCTGTAAAACTCACATACCAGCTTCCCATCGCTACGGACCAAACCTGCTCCTGCTGAACTGGACAGGGATGTGGGGAGGGGTTCAGTCCACATGTTGCTGATATTGCTTTAATATGACAGCACATCTGAAATGCACCCAGGAATGAATTATGTGCACGCTTTATGTTCTAACGATTCCTAAAGATGCCTGAGGAAATAAACACATCTCAATAAAGAGCCTTGTTTCAATGGTTCCTTTGGTCTGTGGTCCAGTAGCCTCAGGAGCTCAGAGGCAGTTTATCACGCCTAGGGGTCCAGCTGAGCCACTAAAACGCTTCCTGACCCCATTCTAAAACATTTCTTTGTTTTGATTTTTTCTGTGCTGAGTCTGAACAGCACTGAAGAGGAACTGGATCAGCCTCATCTTCAGCACGCGCAGACTGGGCTTTGCTTGCCACCTACATGCAAGCTTATTGTGGAAAACATCTTAAGGTTTTTGACATAATTCACATAGTACACAGGGCATTTCACTCTAAACCACAGTAAAGAAGCAGCTTTTAAAGTTGGCAGTGGAGTTAGTGGTGGACAGAGTCAAATAACAGCAATGCCTGAATTTCTCCCTTTTCAGCTGGTGGCACAACATGATGGAAGAGGCATGTGCCCAGTTCCCACGTGCTGAGACCACCTGGTTCTTGGTTTTTTCTAAGCCTCATAACAAAAGCAAAACATTCAAACCAGAAATATGGGATTCTTGTTTAGGAAGACAGCAGAGAGGACTAAATCAAAATGAGGCATAGGTACTGCAGCACTGTAAGATCTAATCCTCTCAAAGCTCTGACCCAATGCTGAACCCAGCCACTCTCTTGAAATATTGGACTATGAATTATAGGGGACCTGTGATATGCGAAAGTGCACCTGGAGGGTCTTTATGTAACTTGTTTGTGTGTCACACCAGTACCAAGGTCAACAGGGCTTATATGTATGCGAGAAGAAAAAGAAAGGTGTGTGGCAACAAATGCCAGACATGCTGCTAATGGAATTGAGTGGCTCAGGGGAGAGCAGAAGGGCTATTGAGTGATGGAGAGCTACGGATGGCAGCACCAAGGTACCAGGACACATCAACACCACCACCTCATCTTTCATATCCAGCACTGCGGCCGTCCCTCAGGAGGAGCTTTCTGTGAAACAGTGGGACACACATGGCTGACCGTGCAAGCTCTTTCCCCATGGATATCCATGCTGCTCCGGGGCACTCCTGACCTCCTCCTCAGGGTTTATTCTTTTTCTTCTGCTTCTGGAGTCCCAGGGTAGGTTCATGTACTTGTTCTGTTTTTCCAGTAGCCAGTGTGGATGTGGGAACAGTACTTCTACACTTCCTTTCAGCTCAGGGTGAGACCCTGGGAGGTGTTTTTTCATTGCTGCATTCTTTATAGGTATTGAAGTGCTTTCTTTCTTAAATCACATCTTCCAAAGACCAACTGCTGCTTGCGGGACTCAGAGAAGGAAGAAAGGCAAATTAAAAAAATATCCAAAAAAGTATTACAAGCAGACTCTGTTAAGGTCTGCTTTTTCTGTGATTCCCATGAAATGGGTAATCTCATGGCACTAAAATCAGTTATTAAATACAAAAAACCACCCACAACTTAAATAGATGATAAGTAAGTAAAAGGACGATTAGCTGTGGTAATATACAGAGTCCCTCTCCTTTCTGGCTATTCATCAGTTTGGAGCCCTTTCAGACCATTTGTACAACAGGTCAGCTTGTCTCCCCTGCAGTATGAAGCGAAGGGCAAAGTGACTTGTGTTGCACTAGAGGAGGATAGAAAGTGAATTCTAGAGTCATGAGCCTTTCATCAAAAGCTGGGACCTTGAAGGTAAACAAGGTAGCATCATTTCAGATGCAGCAGCTCCTCTTCATTTGCTGCTTGTTGAGAGAAAACATTCCATTTTCCTGATCATTTACTAGACTAACTCCACTTCAGGCAATGCCTGTGTGTGTTTTTTCATATGGGGGCAGTGGGGCATGGCAGGTAATGGTTTACAGGTGGTTCTATTTACCTCTGCAACTCAAGCTCTGAGATCAGAAATAAATCTTTCCCCAGTGAACATAAGCAGCTATTTCAGAGTTATTTTCTGCTGTATGCCTCCAAGTGTAGCGGGCAGGTCATTTTTCAATTTGTTTAGATCCAGTTGGCAGGGCTAAGTGAAATGTGGTTGATGATTTCAACCTCCCTTTTTGGGTGGTGTTCCAAAGCCCTGCAATGGGATGCAACGGGTAGTCCTCGTGCAGAGAAACTGCAGTGATTAAGGCAGCATATTGACTGAGTTTCTTGTTACCCTTTAGGCAGGTAAAACTGAATATGTATGTGGCACAGAGTGTAGAAAAGCTCAGGCTTTGGCACTTCCACTGTGTTTGTCTGGCTGGCTGCTGTAATAGTCTTTTGGCTTATGTGAAAACAAATATTTTCCCAATTTGTCATTTTCTCGTATGAGCTGTGAACACATGCAAAATTAAGATAAACATCAGAGGGCAAAGCAAATTCTGTTTGCATGTTGCAGCACAAAGTAAACTAAAAAATAGAGCTGCCAGACTCAGAGGGACTTCTGTTAGTGCAGCTCAGCTGCTGCAGCACTGACCATCGCATGGTTCACTTCACCATATACCACAAAACTGAAAGCTCAGGTGGACACCCCAGCTGCCATATGGTGCTAGCTCTCATCTGCTGCAAGATCAACTTTTGGCATGAATGTTTCCAGTGGGATCTGTATTATTCTTCACTATCCTGTACTGAAATGTGTAAGGAGTCAGACAATCTATTGAAGCCCCCTTCAGCCGAAAAGCATTTTACTGACATTTCCACAGTTGTTTTGGGACACCATAGCACATGGCAGCCCCGTAGCCCACGATCATGTGGGCAGAAGATTGACTGGCTCCTTGGTAGGATGGGGTGGTGGTTCAGTCAATGTTGGCCACAGCTCTTGCCTCCCCATCCCCAGCTTCTCCCTAGGCTTATTATTATTATGATGATGCTGGCTCCTTGGAACAACTTGCTCTGATCCATTTTTCAGCTGATTGTCCGGTACTTCTCTGTCCCTAGATTTTTAGCCATTCTTCCTGCTAAAGCTCCCCTTATTCTGAAGAATGACTCACTGCTGAAAAGGGACTCACTGAGCAAAGGGATGGTGTTTCCCCTTTTCTCATCCCAGATCTCTCCCTACAGTTCTCCCTCAGCCCATCTCCCGGGAATGCAGAAAACATGAGTATTTAGTTCAAGTTCTTACTTTGTTCTTCTCATTGCAGTATTTAATCTCCTTCCAGAAATACACAAAGCAAACTGACTGGCATCTGTCACATCACCGCACTTTCCTCCTCTACCCTGAGGAAGAAGTGTGTGCAAAGGAGTATCTTGACTCGGAGCCTGTTTATTTTAAGCTTGATTTTCATAACACAGGACTTAAGCATATCATTTCCCCACCCCAGACACTACCAGACCATCTGCTCACTTTCAATCTAACTTGACTGTGGGACAATGGTCTTGAAGACAAGGTGTTATGATGAGAGCCAGGCAGAAAAGAGAGAGATGAATGTCTCTCATCTCTCATCTCAGGGAGAATCTGCAGTAGCTTCATCCCTGTTCAGATGGTGGGACCCTGGCTCCAGGGACACCAACTGCTGGTAAAGATGACTTCATAGATCACCTTACTGAGGTCTGTAATGGCCTTTATTCTGAGCAAACCCTATCTACAGTTTGCCACATAGATGAGTTCTTTCGTCGCTGTCATGGGCTGCCTCAGTTGAGCAGGGTCTGTTGTCTTCAACCTGGTCCTCTAGCTCGTCTGGTGGGTACATGGGCCTCCTCATGGAGCGGCCCGCGGCACAGAGACTGGGAAGCTGATAAGGAATTCCATGGAAGGTATTTCAGGGATGATGCCATAGCCTTCTGTGCAGATGGTGTGCAGGGATTGCTTTAGGCTTCATACCAGCAATGTTGCATTGCTACAGGCAAGCCAAGAAGCCCAATTTACTGAGGCGAGGTCATTCCTGTGAAAAATTGTATTCTAATGAAAGAGGAGGGTGTTGCTCCTAGGCACTGCTACAGAGCTGGACATAGACAGCAAACACGAGAGAAGTGTAACAGCTAAGATTCATGCCATGAGATGTACGTTCAGACAAAGGCTCTGCATGAGGATGGATTTCTTTAAAAGCACCGTCCTATGCCAGTCATTTCCATCTTGCTTAGATCTCAGAGAAGATTAATCCAATTGCATTGGCAAACCGTGCCTCAAGACCTAAGCAACTCACTTGGGAGACTCAAGAACTAATTCCAAGCTTTTCTTCCCAACCTTGAGAAACAGAAACATATTGTTTGAAGGTAAAGCTGAGGCATGCAGCTAATCACAGAGCTCTGAGGGCTCCTTCAGAGATGCACCCAATGCTCGATGGTTCACTTGAAGTAAGGGGATTTGCCACCACTGTGTGCTTTGTTTATGGGTAGCCCTCAAAGCAAAAGTACTGCAGTGGTAGGTAGTTGTCATGCTGTCAGTGTAGGATGCAGCACAGGGACAACTTTCTCACGGCATGTTTTCGGCAGCTGGCGCACAGCACACGGGGACCAGGAGCATCTCTAGGAAGGCCATCCATCAAAGCAACCCACACAAGTGATAGCTCCTCCCGCTGCTCTGTTATCACCCCCAAACATTATGACAGCAGGCGGAGGTTGCAGGAGCAGGAGCAGCAGGCGGCTGCCTCCGTAACACCCCTCCTTGCCCAGCCTCAGCAGTGAAAGGCTGCGGTTCCTCCCTGGGCTGCCCAGGAAAACCTGTGGGACATGACTTAGCTGAATGTTTTCTCTCGGATCTGTTCTTCATTCCAAGCATTACCTCTGTCAGGAAGGATTAATGAGGCATTTCATTTATTAAATGCGAGCATTTGGCTTCAGCAAACTCATCTAGTTGTTTACTATTTGCTTTTATGCACTTTTTTTTTTTTGACAAATGTTTCTGTTTTAATCTGTACATTTGCTATAACCTCTTCCTCTGCCTCAACATTTTTCAAAGTTAGCAGAATTAATAAACATTTATATACTACATGCTGAACAAAAACACCTGCCCACAAACACTATTTACTTAATTTGCTTAAGCCAGTGAGATATTTATTTATCTGGCAGATAAAAGGGATAGCAGACAGCTTTCTAGCTTAACAAAGTGTTGGCAAAAAGTATGGACTTCAACTTATACATAATGCATATGATAGGAGTGAAAAGCAGCTCTCTGAAATAACTCTGAGCTCCCAAATACACTTACTACCTTAGCTCACATTTTTGGTCATTTATTTTCTATGTCTTGGTTTTTTGTGTTTAGGGAATGTGGAAAAAAAGAGAGGCAAGGCAGTATTTTTAAAACTCTAACTGATTTTAGAGACCACCTTATGATGTTCCTGAGAGCTATTGAGATGGAAAAGTGAATTTATTGGATACGCTGGATTGTGAATACTTCCCTGTATTTTCTTTAAACAAGTACAGCTTGTACTGCTGATGTGAGCAGGCTAAGAGGGGGTGAGATGATAACTGATTAGCTACCTTTGCACCCACCATTTGTTACTTGCTTTGATTTAGGCTTTCTTTTTAATTCCACTGTCTTTCAAAATAGATGAGTTTTATCAGTCCCATGAACTTCAGATGTTTGGGATATCTGCGTGTTGTCCAGGCCAAAGAATAACACTCCTGCAGTATAACTTCTCAAGGAAGCAAAGTATGGATCAGCATATGGATGTGCTGATTCTGAATCCTATATTAAATATTTAAGAAAAATTATAAAAAGTATGTATGAGATATCAAAAAATGAAAAGCAAGGTGGGTGCTCTACAGCCTAGATGCTGAGGTGCTGGGGACAGAATTGGTCCTAGAGGTGAGCTGCAGTAAAAAGCTACCTGTGTTATTCAATAAGTGGCAACACCTTGCTCATCTCCAAAATCCTATTTATCTCTGAAGTTCTGATTGTTTCTGGCCCTGGCCACCAGGACTGCTTATGCATTTTATATTTCTCGGTTTCAAAAATGTCAGAAACTAATCAAGGAATCAAGAGCAAAGCTCAGGTCTATTCTGCCCCAGCAAGACCCCTGCCAATGTGGTTAAAGTTTACCCCTAATCCTTTCCCATTGCATGTCCTTTCGCTGTATGTATAGATTGAAGGTGCTCAAGATTTCCCATGAAAATTAGAGTGGCTCTGTACTAGTCATGGCAGAAATAATCAGAAGACTGTGAATGCATGAAGAGCTGGGCAGCAAAACGACGGAGCGAGGGAGACCAGACAGGGGAAATGGCAAAAACAAATGAAAAAAAGATTGGCCAAGAGAGATTTTTTACTTTATTTTTTACCTTTTGTATGAGAACAGAGAGAGGACAGATCAGAAGAAAGCTTTACACACCCAAAGATTGGAGCTGAACAGAAGTGACACACTAGCAAGCCCTGAGCAGGCTGGTCAGACTGGAAACCAGACCTTCTCTCATGTCTATCATTGTTGGCCAACAGCATCACGACCACCCTCTGCTCCCTTTTTGGAAGAAAAGACATTGTCTCAGACATCTTCTCCATTCCTCTGTTGGCGAATCAGCTGGGAATGCTGTGGGAGGTGTTGCAGGGATGGGGTTGCAGCCCCCAGCTCAGCCCATTCTATTGCTCTCAGGGATCCCCGTGCAGGCAGCGGTGCCTCCCAGCAGAACCTCGGGCCTGGCCATCCTCCCTAGGTCCTACAGCAATAAAGATTTAGGCACCAGTGTTACTTTAATCTGGCCTCAGATTAGTAAAAGAAAGAAAAATTCCAATGAATTGGATTTAACACCACAGCTGTGAATCAGATGAACTGACTATGCGCACACCTTTGAATTTGTCACCTAGTTCCATGGCATCCAGAGATCCAGGGACCTTTGTTACATCAAATAGTGAACTCATCAAGACATGCTAATTCTTTTTTTCAGACAGAAATTGGCCTAATCAGACTAAAACCTTGAAAAATACCTGTTCTGTTTCAATTTTTTTTTGTTCCACCATATTCTGAATTTCATTACAGAATGGTGTTTCCATTCCAAGGGTTTTTGAAAAAAAGTTAAAGGATTCAGTCCTCCAAAATGAAACATTTGATTTTCCATCAGATTAATTGTTATTTACACAACTCTGTACCCGAGTTTTGCTTTTTGCTAACGACTCTTGAACACAGACTGTACCGGCTGTCACCTGCCAGAGGAAAGCTTTCCACAACTGAATCCCTCTCACCAGCAATGTTATGCTTGAAGTTCTGACGTTGAGAATGATTTTAATTAGCTTATGTTTTCCCACCTTGTAACGCCTTGAACCAGAACTGCCCTTGTCTAACAGTGAACTTCTAAATATTTGTTCTGTGAACTCTCTTTATGCAAATGTCTCTCCATTTTAAATTAAAATTTCTTTCAAGTGGAGATTAGGACACTCTTTTAGAAATGTGTTGTTTTGTTTTAACAAAATGCCATCTGGCGTGGTAATATATCCCTGTCACTGTGCTTTTAGCTTCATTACATCAAAAACTTCCCCAGTACCCAAGACCAAGTCTGGGTTGTATATTAATCCATGCATATTAATTCACTGCGAAGCTTTTTAAACATATATCTTACTATCATCGTAATAATTTCTGAAGATCCTAAATATGTGTTTGGGTGAATGGAGCAATAATGAGTTACTTTATGCTGACATCAAGTGGTGTCTCTTTGGTCAAAATACACCAGCACAGCTGCTGTATGCTGTAACCATTCAGTGCTGGCACAACAGCTAAATATTTGTGTTCCCAGCACAGCTGAGGCAGCACTGAAAACCCATTGCATGCACAAGGGCCACCACCCACCTGCTCAGCAAGACCGTGACTACAAAGCTGATGCATTTTCCCTGTCTCGTTCCAGCACCATGCTGGTGTTTTCTGCCCTTTCCAAGTGTAATGGGGCCCCATGGTCAGCACCGGTCATCTGAGCAGGATGTCCCCCATTATTGGAGGATGCTCTCCCGCGCAGCCCTCAGGAGTGACCCTGCTTTGCACTCATACCATGCTGGCAGACCCTGAGCAAGGCTGGGAGGGAGGGAGGCCAGCTTCAAATGCCCTGAGCAATGCTGATGCCTATTTGCATCCCAGTTAACACTTGTGCTGCCAGAAGAGTGCTCCACGTGGTGAAGGGGAGCAGAGGAAAGGGAAGGACGGGGTTTTTCTACCTCTGTGCCCACGTTGCCATGTAGTTGTGCAGCACAGGCAGCCTGGAGCTTGGGTTCGGGGGACAGGCTCATGTTGAGGTTCAGCCACTCACTTTGAATCATGATGAAGTTGTCACTGTTTGTTGGATGGAGAAATATGACATGTTTGAATTTTCCATGTAGGCTTCATTTGATCAGAAGAAATTGGGTCCACTGTACCATCCTCTAAATGGCTGCCTATGCACATCACCCCACACTGCTCTGTCTCTCCGGCAATTTAAGAAGACTTTTTTTTCTACTTTCTTGAACTTTTAGACCAGGCTGGAGAAGCAGATCTTTTGCAGTACAGCAATGAAAACACAGGAGCTGTGTGGGGTGTCAGCATTGGCTGTGCTGATCCTGCACCTTGGACTGTACCACCACCACAGTTCCCACAGTGGCTGAGGTGGTTTGGTGGATGTGAGGACAGTCTGGCAATACAGAAGGGACAACTGGTGCCTTGCAGAAACATGCTCTCTGCTTCCTGGTTTTTTTCCCCCTCAACACAATTTGTCTGTGCCTGGAGAGACTGGGCAGGGGGCACTAGAGGTGGTTATGAGGGTTTAACCAAACGCTGTGAAGTCCTCTCATACCTGGCAGGTTTTCCTGTGTTGGGTTTGAACTGTGAAGCAGGCATGAGGGCTCAGAGCCCCGCTAAGGGTGACACGATGTGCTCAGCTGGAGGGAAACAGCCCTCTGAAAGCTGTGACTCAGGCAGCCCTCAGCATGCAGGGACCCGCTGAGGAACCCCGCATTCATCCACACTTGTTAAAGCCCAACATAAAAATAAAATCATTCATCATCTGTGATTAAATTAGTGCCCCTATAAAACTTTAATCTGCCTTCTGAAAATTAGCCACATTCAGAAAGCTCTCTCCTAAATATTTCATCAAAAGCTTCCCACGGCAGTGGCCACACAGCAAGTCTCTTTTATTTACAAGGACAACGTTTTAGTTTAATGGCAGTGTTTAAAGATAACGCGAGTTCTGCACTGAATTGCCTCTCGCACAGAGTCTGGCGTCCGCGTCCCACCCTTGCTTCCTGACACATGCCTGTGCAGAACGTGCCTCATTGTGATTTGAAACACACATCATTTCTTACGCAAAGATTCATAATATGGGGAGGTTATTTTAAGAAGTCTAAACAAGACGCTGTGGGGGCAGCACAGGGATGATTGAAGGCATTTGTGTGTTGCACAATGCCGTTACTGAGGCACCTTGGGCAGTCACTCTGCAGCATAGACTATGTAGGAGGATATGATCCTTCTCTGTGTGTTGTAATGATCAGGATACATGGTTTAAAACCAGGGTAAGGTCTATGGTGCAACTCAATGAAAAGAGAAGCATAAAGTTATTAGTGCAGGAGTACAGCTGCTACTGTTAGTGCTATATAAGTGTTCATTATATTCTAGGCTTAATGCAAGCCATGAAACAACAGTTCCTGCTCTGAACTTTTTGCAGGCTTGGCTAATACGTGGTCGCCACCAGGCTAGCTGGTGGGTCTCTTGCTGCTGCAGGTCCTTCAGCTTCCTGTGGTGGGGTTTGCTCTGCTTAGCACTAGCGGCCAAACACTGACCGAGCCATACGTGTGCTGTGGCTCTTGTTAGGGAAGAAGTAATTGGTAAGGGAGAGGAATTTGGAGCTGGGGCTTTCACGTACAGACAAATGCCATCGGAAGCTAATTACAGAGCAATTGTAAAACAGATGTCAGTTTTCTTATCAAATTGTAAAGAATCACAAATTCACCCTCAAGTGGAAAGGAATTGTGGTATTATAATTTTGTAGTGATTAGTGAGGAGTTTGAATTGGAGACCAAAGCTCCATGTGCCATTACATAGGGCACAGAAGCGACATTTTAGGTCTCTTTTTTACACTGGTAACAGCAACCAACACCATTTTTTCTGAAATGAGGATATTCCCCGGGTGCTACCCTGCATTCCAGCCCTCTGAAGGGTTAGCTATTCCTTCAGGAATGACTTTGAAATCTCAAAAAATTTCATGCTTTTTCTCACCTAAAATGAATGTCTCTCTTTCAAAAAAAAAAAAAAAAAAAAAAAAAATGGAAAATACAAGTGGTCTCTGATTTGTTTGTTCTCTGGGGAACTCAGTAACAAAGCTCTGATAATGAGAGGAACTTCTCAATCTTTTAATATAAATAGATGCGTTTCTTAGGCTCAAGACACCAATCAATCCTTCAATAGGCATCCCTACTGCCACCTTTACAGGAAAGATGTTAAAAAGCAAAACCACATTAGCACACATGACACATGCAGCACTTGCATTTTTAAATGAGGTTAATGTGTGCTCGGCAGTAGGATGAAAAAGCCATTTTGCAGTCTCCTGTTTTCTTTCTTCTAAAAATGCTCTCAGGCTGCCACATTTTCTCCTTCTCACCTTCAGAAAGGGCTTCGGGCATAAGATGTGCCATAGCCAAGAAGAGAGAAACCACACACTGCTTTACTGATAATGAGTCTTGGCTGCCCCATTAGATGTGGGTTTACCCACAGGACTGGGGTTTACCTAGAGACATACCCCACCTCCAGCCATGGCGATACAAGCCGCGTGCATGTGCAATGAGCCCAATGCCCTATTTTATATGGGCACAATCTGCCAGGCCAGGATGCCTTAAAGCTTTCCAAAAGCAATGCCATGCTGCTGTATGTTGGTGGAGGAGGGTGATGGGCCACAGGTTCAGAGGAACTAGAAACATCACTATGTGCTCATACAGAAAAAAATTGCTTTTGGGTGGTGTTATGTAAAAAGACCACGGCAGCAATAACTCTGAGAAGGAAGAAAGCTTTAGGGAGTTACTGAGACAGGCTCTGTGGAGATTCATAACCCAGGAAACAGACCTTTCAGCCAAAGGAAAAACAAAGTGCAAAGGATCTGATAGTACTGCTTAGGGATGATGTACTATAGAAAAGCTGTGGCTCCAGAATCTCCTCACGACTCAAGCTGTTACCATCTGTGCGCCAGACATGAAGAGGACAAAATTAATAGTGTAAAATAATGCAAAATATGTTGTCCAGACTCTGAAAATGCTGAAATAGAAAATGCCAAATGAGGAGTGGCTCCTAGTCATAAGGAAGCTTACTAACCTAGAGGTGGAAGGAATGATTGGTCTGATAACAAGAATAGTTGTATCTTTAAAGTTACGTGAACACAGTGAGATTCAGTCAAGAAGGATATCTGTAATAAGACAGATGCCTGCTCTCCATCATGTATGGACGATGCAAGGGAAAATTTTCAGGTAAGCTAACCACTTACTGTTTCTCTAGCTAACCCACCAGCCTGCCGTAGATCACGAGGAGCTGAACTGCGAGCAGCAAACAGCCTGGCCTCCAGGCAGACCCTGCAGCATGTGAGGAAACTTCCACCAACAAGATTGAACTGAGTTAGCTTCTCCGTGCTCAGAGCTGAAGTAAGATTTGCGCAATATGCCTCTGTCAGGCAGACACTTCTGTGTAGTATCAGCAGCACAGGAAGAGGACTAAGTTCATCAGCTAGGCCAGAACAACTGACAAATTCCTCTGCCAGGATGTTCTCTTTTCAGTTACAGCAAAAAAATACATCTGTCAAAGTACATTTAGGTGCTGTGTGCTGTAAGTCATCAGCAGTTAGTGTGGATCTTATTCAAATCCTAGATAAGTTGGGAGACTGCATCCTTCGTTCAGTTGCTGAAGAAACTGATAAGGCCCTTTTCCTCCAGAACTTAAAATGCGCTTCAAACCAAGATATTTTCCTGCCAGTAAAGATTCACACCTACATACACTAGTCTTATTTGCGGAAATATTAACAGACAAGTAAAGATTTTTCGAATCATTTGAGTGGAATTGCCCATCATTCTGCTTTCCCTGGATCACAGGAAGATGACTGAGTATATACCATGTGTGACATGAAGAAGATTCTGGTGTGGACCTGCCATAACTAAACACCAAGAAGAACTCGCACAAGATGGAGTTCAATCAAACTCACATAAATGTCTCAGAGATAGTGTAGACCTGACCAAGTCCTCTTAACAAAAATATCTTCACCCAAAGAGATGATGCAACCCAGCCATTGCAGATCATGGAAATACAATACTTCTCAAAGCACTTTTGGGATTGACCCAGCTCTTTCCTGACCCAGGAGGAATGACATGTACAGATATGACGTCTTTCAAAACAGCCAGCTTAAACCAACCCAGTATTTGACTGTTGTCCAAGATTTTCTCCTTCTCTGCTCCACTTAGGTTTGTGTGGCTAAAAAGCAACCCTACCAGACTCCCGCTAGGTCAGAGAGCATATGAGCCCTGTGCACCAGCTCAGTGGGTGAGCAGGGAGAGCAGTGCACAGAGCCCTGGGGAAGGAGCACAGCTCAGCCCAGACTCATGTCAGCTGGTGACAACCCAGCCGCTGGACAGCTCTTCTGCGTCCTTCTGCCTGCAACATCCAACATTTCCAGGGCTGAGATGTGGGACAACTGCAGGTAGGATGCTCTAGCCTTGTCCAAGAGCTGTCCAGCAGATGAGGAGGGAGCACCATCACAAATGTGCAGTAGATCTCCACAAGATTGCTTATGAAGCCTTTCTTGCATTAACATGAAAAGCATTATGTCTCTGGCTATGGGATAATTATGCTGCCAAGCATCCTATCATCGCTTGCTGGAAGAAGTGTTTAAGTATTTCAGCAATGTTTGTGACAACATCTGCCAGGCATAATTCAAATTGATTCCTTTTAATGATTCATTTTCATGAATTGTACATCTATTTTAAGTGCACTGCACATACTTCAAAGGCAGTAGTAATGAAAACTTAACATTCTGGATATCTTACACTGGCATGGTAAGCATGAGATACAGACCATTGCAGAGACCCTGGATAAGTGCCTTACCAGAGCTCTAATATGCTTTCTTGGGAAATGGCTGATATTATTTATGGTATAATTAAAGGTATGCTATAATTAATTTGTAAATCTTCAATTGCAGTGTGAATCTCTTTTTGATTAGTAAATATGTAATGCTTAAGTGCTATTATGTAAAAATATATTTATCATCAGACAGGGGGGTGTCATCGTTAAGTACATAATTACAAATCTATAATTATAGGAAAAGCTATGTAGGCAGTGTCTAGAGACACAAAATCTTCAAAAAAATCATTATAATTTGTGTTCTCAGGGGGCACAAAGAGCTGGAACATGTACCTCTGACTGTCTGGCAAAGTGCTGTGTGCCCTTTGCTAGTAAAACAGGTAGGCTGTTTTACCAACATCAGGAGCTGAACATGGCCAATGGCACATGACAGTGGTTCAGCACCCCATGACACCCACCTTCTCCCCCGCTCCTGCCCATGATTTAACTCAGAGCTACTACCCAGCCCCAAGCTAGCAAAGAATGGAGAAATGCTATGAGCCACCTCCCCTTCTGCACTTCCCACTGTCTGGAAATTAAACCTTGAAATGGGCTTAAAACAGAACAGCAGAAAGAGAGGACAAGTCTGCTCCACCCTGCAGATCATGCAGTGATTTACGTTCTACTCCAGGGAAACAAAAGTGGTGAGAACCATTTCTTCTCAAGGCAGGTCACATTTCAGAGCAACTTTGTCCTCCTTCTAGAGAGCCATAAATCATCCCAAGGCATACAAACCAGAAGGAAATCAAGCTTGGGCTTGTTTAAATGCTCAGGGTCACATTTTTTTCCTCTATAAAGTGGATGTAGAAGGTGAGCTGTAGAGCGTGGGACAGATAGTTGAGATAAAAATGGCAGATGCCAGACAGTCCTTCACCATATAACACTGAAATGATTCTCTGCTCCCTTTTGCTGCACACACTTTGGTGCTTGCGTAGTGCATGCTATTAATATAGCTCTATAGAAACCTACTTAAGCCACTTAAACCTGAAAATTGGACTTCAGACACTTTTAAGAAACCAACATTCAAATCGCTGAAACAGAGGCATGGGAGGATTTCCAGATAAGAGGCAGTAGCTGCGCTCCTAAGCCTTCAAGAGATTTCTGATGCTTCTTTTTAACATTTTGTCCGTCCGGCCCTGCTGTTTGCGAGGAACTGGGGATAAAGGCCATAAATAAAGTCCGTGGTGTGTGATCTGCATTTTGATCTGGAAGCTGATCTCTGGCACAAAGAATCATTCCAACTTCTCTAGATAATATTGCAGAGCACCATGTGTGTGACTAACGGTAATAAATGTGCTCATTCCCCTGATTTTGTAGAGCACAGAATTTATGTGAGCGTTCATGTAGAATTGGAAATGATTGATTTCTATGCAAACTTTCTAACTGGGCTTCTCCAATTAGTCCCGAAGGAGGTATCGAATAGTTGTTCTTGTATCACAAGTGTTCAGTCCAGATATAATATTTTCAAATGCTTATCAAGATTAAATTCTCCTTTATTGTCTACTTTTCAAGGCTAATTAGCAGAGCAGCTCTGCAGGTTCTGAAGAATAAACCTCACTTAAAGCAAAGAAAAACACCAAAGAAATGTCATTCCAAGGGGAATGCCTGAAGGGCAGCTGGAGGTGTGTTCCCAGCACAGAGATTGCTAGATTGCTTTTTTGTAGGCCAGCCTCTTGCAAAAAACTTGGCCTTTGCTTTTCTACCCATCATATGAGGCACTTTTCAAGTAAAGGGCATTAGGCCAAATGTCCAATGAATATTTAAAATGAAGTCAAGTGGCCCTGCCAAAGCGTGGGCAGGAGAGGCAGCCACTGCAGGAGCAGAAGCAGCATCTCTACCCCAGATGAGTCACGAGAACAGAGAACCAGGGGAGTCAAGGGCTTCATCTGCAGACCTCCTGCAGCAGAGGCTGCAAGGGCACTCCAATAAATTTCTGTCACCTGCCTGCATCTCTCCCCAAGGAGAAATCTATAGCTCTGCA
This sequence comes from Strigops habroptila, assembly GCF_004027225.2. Lineage (NCBI taxonomy): Eukaryota > Metazoa > Chordata > Aves > Psittaciformes > Psittacidae > Strigops > Strigops habroptila. The sequence goes on from NC_044279.2 coordinate 16,176,408, forward strand.
GCTCTCCATATGTTGGTGCCAGCAAGGTTTTCACCTGGTCCTCTGCCAGCCAAAACGGGCATCATCCACTGCACTCAAGTACACAATGAAGTGACCCCAACAGCTCCAGGCATAGGGCTGTGCAGTCCAATCTTCCCAACTAGACTGGTGTCTAGCTGGACCTGGGGAAGAGCATTATTTCATCATCTGAAATGCCAAGCAAATATGCTTTAATTTGATTCAGTGTTGATCATAATATTGATTAAAGTTGGAAGATAGCCTGTGCTTCTCTGTGCGTGCAGGCAAGACATATTCGACTCAAGAAGAGTCATTTGCAGCTACCCAGGGGAGAAAAATTTTAGCTGTAATTGATGCTTGCCAAAATACATTACCTGGCACTACAGGTGGAGGGGATAAATTAATATCATTATTACCTTCTTTTTTAAAGCTAATAAGTTATCCAGGGCTTGCAGTGAGGATTACTTTATGCTCAGTCAGTGCAAATGAGCTGAGTGATATACAATTCTTGGCCAAGTCCTTAAAGCTAAAGAATGGCACTAGTTGTAGGATATGCCTTAACAAGGTTTGGATTTTTTCATTGTTTTTCTTTCTAGGGCTGTATTTAGGAGTATGTAAGGAGCAGAACCAAATTCTCTTGCTCTCATTTTAAGTGAGAGCAAATTTGGTGCAGTTACTACTGATACGCGTTAATACAAGGCTCTGGAAATGATGGGTCAGTAGGAAGAGACAGGTTTCTCCCATGTACTATTAACAAGCAAAACAAGTACCTTGTCAGTACTGATCTTACAAGAATACAAATTAACCCTGACACTGCAGCTATAAATTCTGAAGTGGTTTTCATCACATATTTTCACAACTTTTTTAAGGCAGTTTAAGGAAACTGAGACGCTTAAGGGCTATTATACCCTACAAGATGATTAAAGATCCATATTTGTCTGGATGCAGGAACAGGACCATGTACTAGAGGTTATCCATTCTTTCAGGGAGGATTAAGGTGAAAGTAAAGCTATTGGTCATTGCCTACCTGTTTTACCAACTAGCAGCCACATTTGGACCTCATGCGTACTGGGAATGATCCTGACGAATTTAGCTTGATTTTAGGTAAGTTTAAATGATGTGAGTGCCAATCAGTCTCAGCATGTAGATTCTTCCAGGTGGATTCAGCTTGGCTGGCAAATGTCTGGGGCAGGGAAGAGAGAGGTTTGTCAATAACATTTAGAGACATGAGGTAGGGATCATCCCACCCCATTCAAGCTTCAGAAGCTGCAAGTGCATGTCTGTATTGTAAATGAAAGTGGGTTTGAATCCTGGCTCTGAAGACAGGCAATCTCAATGCAGATAATCTCAATTCATTTGCTTCTGGTACATAATTACAAATACTTTGTGCATATATATATGCACACACACACAATGTTGTTATTGTGGGTAGGTAAGTATCTGAGTGGGCACTGATAAAGCAGATTGTAGGATACTCAACTGACAGCATGCAATCTACCAAAATACCTGAATGTCTTCCATGTTCTGCCAGATCATACGCAAAGAAGACGACAAAGCAGCTCTGTGCACTGAAAGATACAACAGATTTTGTTGCTTACTATATATTGCGTACTGTCAGTGTGCTCATCTCTGAAAACCTTATCTCCAAGCATTTTACCAATGAAGGACTGTGATCGGATCCCAACACACTATATGAGAAATGAGTGACAGGGCTAACTAGTAGTAAGACACCAGCCTGACTGTGATTTTTTTAATATAAGGAGTGCTAGGCATTGTCATTTCTTGTTTTCTGTGTTTCTTGTATTTCTAATACTCACCTGTTCTTCACAGCTTGTTTCTCTAATGCGATTTTCTGAACAGTAACTAAAACTTCAAAATGAGCGCACGCTTTAGAAATAAAGTAAGCAAATGGCATATTCATACAGATTTCATTTGTCTTTAAATATGCAGAATCATTCAACATGGTCTTTTTACAGGTCAGCATGAGGTATGTCTTCCTGTTTATTTTATTAATTAGTCTCATATGTTCTTCTGGAAATCAAGATACACACTCATCTGAATTTTATGTCAGATCAAGCCTGAAAAAAACCCTCAGATATTTTCTTATTTCAATCTCTTCATTTAAATGAAATGAAATTAAAATAGCATCTGAAATAAAGGTATGCAGTTTGCTGGGTAGGTCATGATTCATAAGCCATTCATAAACAGCAGGGAAATAGCAGCTATTCTGACTGCTATGGCAGATATTTTTGGCTTTAAAATCCCATCTACTGTGTCAATTAATAGTAACTATTTGAGCCAAAAATAACTGTCACTTTTTCATTTTTAATTACGGCATCTGTTATCCCATTTAATCTTGGCATAATAATACAATGGGACATTACCAAAATAACCCCACAAATTATTTCCAGGCTCATGAAGGAACTGTAAGAACATGTAAGAACCCACAGAAGGATTTGCAGTGATAAACAATGCTTTTGGTGTGCATGAATGTTTCTAGTGAATTACCAGATGCTTCTATAACTAAATATGCCTTTCTGGCATGCATAATTTGATGTAGCCACCAGTGCTGCTCTGGTCCGCAAGTGGAGGTGGGATAGCAGCTGGCGATGTGCCTGGGCAGCTCATGGTGGCAGAACCATGGCACTGGCATCCTTCACTAATCAGAGGCACTAATAGCACTGATGGGATTGCCCAGCCCTTGTCTGTCTCTGGAGCAGGAAATGGTTACCTTTTTGGAAGGAGTCGTATCCTGAAGTGCTAAAGGCCTATTCATAGGATGCGGCATTGCATGTACATGGAGGTGGGCTGCAAAGGCGGATGGGACAGCAGACATCGCCAAGAATCCAACCTGCCCCGAGGTCCAACCAGTCACTGACCATGAAGGAGTGCAGGCAACAGTCTCCCTTCCCTGATCTGCTGTAAGAGAGCCTCAGGAGAACTGGCAGAGACAGAAAGAGAAGTGCAAACCTTTGGGCTGGCATCACAGCCGCACCTAGCAGCCTGTGGTAAGGCAGTGCTGAAATGCTATACGTGAAAGCACAGCACAAACATGCCTCACCGCAGACAGACTGTGTATATGGCATCCTGTCTGTGGTAGAGTTGGTGGTGAAAACAAATGGCATAATTTTAGCACAGGACTAGGCTGGAGAGAGAGGAATTCATAACGAAAAGCATCAGTTCAGTGGGCTTCTCTGATTTCTCTACAGTGCTGCTATTGAAGCTCTTTTTATTCAAGAGAAATTTAGAAAACCTTTTACTTTGGTTTTCAGCACATGAAGACAAGAGCAGAGTACGTGGGAAGGGTAACGCTGTCTTTCCTGGCAACTTGAAATGTATTTTGACAGAACAGCTAGCAAGAGTATTGTAAAATTTTCTAAGTACCATTTAGTTTATCAGTAGTTGCTGCATCCTCCTTGGGTTTGTATGTCATTTTAAAAGAAAAAAAAAAAAATATATATATATATCCTAGAATAACCTATGGCACTTACTTTTTGTTTTCATTTGCCTTGGGGTTTTTGGAAGTTAATAAAATCAACCTGCATATCTCAGTAATTGTGTTTACAGAAAGGTAGGCTGTAAATTCAGATTTCTAGCTTAATATTGTAAGATTACTGTCTTCAATTGCTCATTATCCATCCTAAGCATTTTATTTTGCTGGGAACTTCAAATAAGTTCACAGATTTATCTGCACATGTCAAATACATATGGTTATTATTTTTTTTTTCCTTTAGGATAACGGAGTCTGTGGGGAATGCTGGAAGCAGATTTTTGAGATGTAGCAGACCAGAAGCAATGGGGGGGAAGAGACAGCAAAACACTGAGAGCATGGGGAGGGAGAAAGACTGAGTTTCATTCAAATAACTGGCTCCCAGTGGCAAAGAAAAAATGCAAAACAGAACCCTTTCACTGACAATTTAGTGCTAAAAGCTTTGAAAGAGTTGTGCCTTCATGTAATCCTGATGTAGGTGCCTGTGTGCTGAAGCCAGCTGAATTATATGGCCATATTCTTCACACGAGCAACACAGCTGTATCTTCTGCTGAGTAGTGAACTGTAATAAGCCAATGTTGCATTGAATGGCTGCTGTAAGGTGGCAACATTACAAGAAAATAAAACATCCATTAGCAACCAAGGCTAGTATATCTGACCCAAACTTGCTTTTATAAACATTCTCACAAAATTCTTGTCTTGATTTAGAGCGATTTGAAAACTGCATTTTCTATTCATCAAATGAAATTATCAGAAGGAAACTACTCCAGATAAATAGATCACTTGAAAGGCTGATGAGTGCATTTCTGGCATTCAGGGACCATTTCAATCAGTGGTGAAAAACATGCCCCTTCTGGGTATGTTACAGGAGAGATTACAAAACTCCTCTACCATGTCATACAAAGAAGACAACTAATGCATATTGGATCATCTTAGAGAATATCGGCAATGTTGTGGACTGGAGATTAACTGGAAAAACATATTTAATAAATGCTAGAGGCTGTGTCTGTTTCAAGAGAATGTCTTTTTAAAAATGTGGATGCATTATGGAAACAAAATGCTCAAAAAACTCATTAGTTTTGAGCTAAATTGATCACCTGCTACACCATACACTAGATGACTGGAACTATGCCATGGGCCACATCTTGGTCCTCTCAAAGCCTAGGGGAGTTGTGTCATTCATTCAGTGAAGCAGAAAAAACCTTTGTTTTCTTGTTCAGGCAGGGCTGTGGCAACGCTGGAGACCAGCACCCTACAGCATTGCCAGGGTTGGTGGCTGAAGTGGGGTCCTGGGCCATGGGCAGGGTGTGGGGAGGCCCCAGTGAGGCAGGCAGGGACATGAGTGCCCTTGGGACTGTGGCGCATACTCAAAGTCCCTGACTGTCACCACAAGATTATAAAAATGATATAGAAAACATGATCTTCTGCCTCTTACCATGTCATAAGCAGTGCTCACCCTTACTGCCAGGACCTGAGGGAACACAGAGGATTAGGGAGGGTTTTGCAGAGATGCTACCTGATTATCTCTATTTTCCTTCACCAGGCAATCCCTTTTTAAGTTACTACATTTCACTGATGTATCTTCACAATTCTGTTCCTGCCTAAATCGGCTCTTCCATGTGTCCCTCTCTTTCCTTTCTTCTTTCTGTTTGGACTGTTTGATCCATCACTCTGATAGTTCAAACGAGAGGGCCCTTTGTAGCACCTGAGTTGAAATTGTGTCTGCCACATAAAAAATCTTTGCCAGGCTTTATCCACCCCTGTAAGCTGGTTGGGGATTTTTCAGTTTGCTTCCTAGTCTATTTAAGAAGGACTTTTCATCTGTTGCTTTCCCAGAACTGCACAACAGTTACTAATCCTAACCCATTTCCCACCTGAGAAAAAAGACTTGAAACCACAAGCTGCTTCTGTGGCCTTTTGGGGGAGACCAGAGTGCCCAGGCATGTGGGTCCTTCTGCTACAAGACAGTTTCTCAAGTCATTGACAATGACTCCGGGAGAAGCCAACGCTTATAAAAGAAACGCTTTCATGAACAGCACAGATAGCAGGGGATTCTTGATGTAATGAAGTCACTGATTTCATTAATAGGTATTTTTCTTGGTGACACTTTACACATTTTCTTCAATGTGAAATAAATTAATCTAGAAAAGATTATTTTTAAAAGAGCTAACTAATCATTTGAGGCAGAAGAAAATATTTTTACTTTAAAATGTTTAAAGAAATTCTGCACTCAAAAGCTTAAATGTTCATTAAAGCACTAAACTCTTTATCAAGGACCTACAGTATAAATATTCTGATTGCTTAAAGAATGGCATTTATTTTGCTGGGAGCAAGGCTATGGAGGACATAAATATACAGCCCATTACCATGTCTGTCATACTGGAACGACACTACATGATGCCAGCATAGACACATGCAGTATGTATTTTCTGGTCTTTTCACCTCCTCAGCTTCTACATGGATTCTGTCATAAATGAATAACACTTATAGACTGGGAGAGCCCAGAAATGCAGACATCTTACTTTTTGCATTATGCTTCATTCCACCTGCAATTCTTTGCGTTCATTTTTCTTTATGAGTTTATTGATTGAATGCTATTTTGCATGTGGCTGTGAAAGCACAGGCACGTTTTCCCTCCAAGCCAATGTCACTGCTCAACCAACCAGCCAGATCATATGTGGTGAATCAATGTCACCGCACCACAAGTGTTTGCACAAATCACTGTTCTCAACAGCAGTTCATGTCAAGAGAAACATGAAAGGGAGTTTTGAAATGTCTTGTCATGGGCTGAGCTGATGGACAAGGTTTTTAACAAAATATTTTATTTTCTCAGAAAATTACAGTTGTTGAAACTTCCAACTTGCTTTTCATTAAATTGCAGAGGCGGTCCACATATTGCAAGGTGTGATAGCTCTGGTAAAAGAACTGTATAATACTATTTTACATAGTTAACATAAAATAAATGGTGGTGTTAGGAGACACAGATGTGACTAAGCTTTAGTACTACTACTACCACCAAAAGATTTAAATAACATTTTAGAGGCAGCCAGACTACAGTGCCCACGGACTAGATGACTCCATCTGAGTGCTAAGACACATTTTCCTGGTCTTCTGGTCATTACTGATTTTCATAGAAGATTGCTTTCAGAGCTTAGGTAGAGGAGAAGAAGGAAATTTAATGCAAAAAAAGGAGAGGAGGAAAAGTAATACAAGGAAAGGACTATCCAAATGCTGACTGTCAGTCCATGCAAGTGTATCAATATGAGTTTAAGTGTTGATCTTTCGGGCCAGTGGGCCAAATCAAGTTATTCCACCTTGTTGCATGTCCCAGAACTAAATTCAAAGATAATGTTAAGGTTTCCTGGACAGACCTCATAGACAGGTTTTTGAATTTGTTTTAACACAAGGCACTTACTGTAAGGTCTATGAAATCTTCACATTCTGTACAAACATACTTAAAGGAACTCTTGTGTTCCGCAGAAACATTCCTGTAGTTACTTGTAGTTTCACATGCCCAACGGCTTGTCTGAAAAGTCCTTGTAAAAACAAAGTTCAGAAAATCTTGGAACTAGCTGAGCATGGGATGTGAAAACTCTGGAAGCTGGTAACTACTCAGGTTGTCACTGAGAGCTCCAAGTGGCCAGAGCACCTGTGGCTTTTGGAGAGAAAATTCACTGTAGGGACCAAAATGCAGTCATCAGGGTGACCTTGTTCTTCTCTTGTATGCCCAGAGGCAGGCAAATATTTGTATGAAGATGCAGCGTGTGCAGCTATGCAGGGAAATATGGCACACCCAGGTTTTGAAAGCGTTAAGTGAGCAGGGTGAAACATCAGCTCTGCATGGGAAAGGGAGCGGGGGTGGCATCTTAGAGTGCTCTGCAAGATCTGCAGAATACTGGAATCTGCACAGAAACCAAAATTTAGAAGGATCTGGCAAACCTGAGAGCTGCCAGTGACAAATGACATCCTTTTCAGACAAAACACCCTGCTATGAGTCACCAAGTCAAGCACTAAGTTATCCGCTTTAAAGCTTTTGTAGCAAAACAAGCTCTTAGGAGGAGATGCTGAGCAAGTAAGGATGGAATATGATGGAATGGAAGGAGTTTCTGTCAAACATAAAAGTATAAATAGTTGGTAGTGACTGTCTTGAGCTGAGTGATTAAACCCATGCTAAAAATTGTGATTTGTAAGTGGATGGCTCTATATCCTGCTGCAGCCAAATAAACACCACCAAGTACCAACATCAACTTGTTTTCTTCCCTGATCTTCTTAACAAAAGATCTTAGGTTTGCAGGAGAGAGATAGTCATTCCCAAATGCAGGTTGCTCTTTGGGATATCTTTCTCTTTTCCATCCAACTCTTACAGCAAAATGACTCTTTCAAACTTATAATAATCTAGAAATGCACTCACCGAATGTCCCAAAGGAGGTATCACCAACAGCGACCATAACCAGGGCCCACCAAGACCAGCTTTCCATCTCCTTCCCTGGTTTGGGGCCCTAAAGACAGACAGCATGAACTCCTCCCAACTGCACTGTAGACTCACACAAGGTACTCACTCACTTTCCCAAAACAAAGGATATCTATGCAAGTAGATGTTCTTCCTGACCTATTTCTCCTGTCAGTTTACTATCATCCTATTTTCAAGCCAGTGCCCAGGGTCATGGCTGTGTTATTCCTGTCTCAGCTGGCAGAGAACACGAAGCAGCCATTAGAAACAAAGCAGCTCAAGTGCCAACATTAACACAGACTTATATCATTAGTCTGTATAAGCCGTCTGACACTATTTAAAGCTCACTTTGGCAAGACCTATGGACAACAGGCATGCTGGCAACGGGAGGTAATTTAAAAACATGTCTCTGCTCTCCCTGTTCAGCCAGCAATCCTGCTCCAGGAAAGGCTCTGTATTGCTCTTCCGTCTCCATGGGGCAAATCCACTGTGGTTCTCAGGGCACCGCGATGAAGGCCAGAGGGAAATTTCAGTGTCCGTGGCCCAGGGAGAGGATGGTGCCTTCTCCCATCCCAGTCTCTTAGGCAGGCACTTACAGGAGATACCCTCAGGGCAGGAGCCCGGGTACAGGGACGATGGGTCGCGCCTCCTGCACCTCAAGGGGGAACCACTCATTTCATATTAAAATGAAAAGCAAACCTTTCCCTATCCTTATTGCAAAGATTAGGAAATGGAGATATGAAATCAGGTCTCTCTGACACAGCTCCCCACCTATTCACACATTCTTGTCAAACCTGATTCTATTTTCCTCCACTTTGTGCTTTTAAAAATAGCTCTGGGAATGTGGCTTTTAAGTGTTGTAGAGATGGTGACACAATACAATACAGGTCATTTTTTCACTGTTTTGTAGCTGATTAAAATAGAAGCTGCAAAGTGCTACTTACTATAATTTTAATCTCCCACACAAAGACTATTTATCTCTCTTCCCCCAAAGTCAATTACAGGCTTTGTTACTAAAACAGTGAATCAATTTGTAGACATACCAGTCATTGATAACTTTTCAATCTTCTAACCCAGTTAGGCTTATTTAGTGCATATATGTAGGCTCCCAGTTACTAGGCAGCATTTAAATATGAATTAATATTTCTTGCAAGTCTTTGTTATTTTATATTAGAAATACAATGTTTAGAGTTACCCAAGTCTTCCTTTGGAATCCTGATGCTCTAGGCAAATTCTTTATTATTTTGGGGAAGGTGTGTTCTGTAGAAAAAGAATACTTTGGCAAAGTTTTGGTATACACTATAACAAAGAGAAGTTGTAGTTTGTAGAGAGAAATAAACGTGAAGATACAATTATTTTTTAATTATAGAACATAGAGTTTCTCTTTGCATTATAGAATCATAGAATGGTTTGGAAAGGACCTTTAAGATAGTACAGTTCCAACCCCCTTGCCACAGGAAGGAACGCCTTCCACCAGACCATGTGGCCCAAGGCTCTGTCCAACCTGGTCTTGAACACTGCCAGGTAAGGGGCATCCACAACTTCTTTGGGCAACCTGTTCAAGTGCCTCACCACCCTCACAGTAAAGAACTTCTTCCTTATATCTAACCTGAACTTCCGCTATTTAACTTTAAACCCATCACTTCTTGTCCTATCACTACAGTCGCTGATGAAGAGTCCTTCTCCAGCATCCTTGTAGGCCCCCTTCAGATACTGGAAGGCTGCTATGAGGTCTCCACGCAGCTTCTCTTCTCCAGGCTGAACAGCCCCAACTTTCTCAGCCTGTCCTTGTATAGGAGGTGCTCCAGCCCCCTTATCATCCTCATGGCCCTCCTCTGGACAATAATCCTTCCGTAGATGCAAGGTACTATGACTGTTACTAGATTTAAGGGTAACGTAAGAATTTGCAGTAAAATAGGTAAATCAGAATTAGATACAGATTGAGCCAGATACAGCAATTGCCTCTGCATCCTTACAGGTGAGCCTCCAGCAAGTTTATTCTGATGGATGCTTGTAACATTAACAGTGAAACTCTAGGACTTTGTTGATCGCTGTGTCACCATCAGCTTCAATTACAGTAATTTGTGTCTGGTCAGGTGGATCAAAATCGGAGTGATTTTAGCTATGAAAAATGTGCGCACCTGCATATAACTGTTATAGAAATTCTAATCAGTTTGAGTACAAGTATATTCTTTTGTTTTAAATCCCATGGGATCAGAAAGCTCTTTCTTCCTGAGCTGCATAGTCACAATTATTTGTGAGAGATAGATACACTCGTAACAGCTGATCCATTGATACACTTAATGTATCAAAGGAGGAGCTAAATACAAGGAGAAAGGAAAAAGGAGAAAGTTAAATTATCCTTTAAGATTAACTTCAAGGAAGCTGATATCTATTAAACAATTTATTTAAAAACAAAACCAAAACAAAACCTAAACCAAAACCAAACCAAAGCTTTTGGAAACCAGTTCAGCCATTGGCTGTTACCTCTCCCTGGATTCTGACCAAAGAACATGACAGACTTATTTTCTTTGCATCTTGCTTAATTAACATGCCTTTGGAGGTGCAGTGGCAGTGGCAGAAGGGACCACCCCAACACTCACTTAATTCCAGTAAGCATCTTCTGTCCTGCTGCAGACAGGCTTTATCTGACAAGCTCTTTCTGGCTGACTAATGTGCCTTGGGTCATGTTTATGGTAAGCACAGATACTTGTAGAGCAGATATGACTTATTACAACATGTGCCACTTGTAATGAAATTCTGACTCTCCAGGAGAGGGAAAAAAGAAACAAGCAACAGCTTTATAAAGGAACATCTTTCAAGATGTTCTGTTTAGGCAATTCCAAGCATTCCAGCATTTTATTTTCATTCAACAGAAAATGATTACTTTTGAGGCAGGATTGTTTTGTGTTAGAGAAATGCTATAATAAAATACAGTTTCTAATAGCAATATACTATAGAAATTCTGGGTATTTAAGAGCAACACAGCCTTATTTGCAATGAACTGAAAAACTGAAATGACAGAGTCAGTGCTAAGGTCTCATCTTTTTCCTTATTATCCATGTTGTACAGTAATAGATGAGGTGAAGAACGAAAAATGTCAGTGTTTGAATCAGGAGCTCTCAGACCTGTGGCTTTCATCAGTAGGTCACCTACCTGCTCAGGGTTTAAATTGTCAGCAATTATTTTAAGTTTCCATGAAGGAAAATTGCCCCAGAAAAGGAAAATCTTACATTTGCTAACATTGCATTTTAGTTTCGTGAGTCTCCTGTAGTCACTTTTCTGGACACCAGATTTATGTTATCCCTGTATGGCCATTAAAATAACAATTGGAGAATCCTCTTTTTCACTGGTGGTTTTATACTGGGCTAAATAAAATCTTCACTTACACATTAAGTTTTGTACTTTCAGGAGTTGTACCACTGCCATATTATCAGGGAATGACACTCCTGTTACTGCCCTGCACTGACATTCCTCATTCCCATCCCATGACTGTCTGCTGTACCTCACCCTTGGCCACAGCCCTTGTGAGCACAAGCAAAACCATCTCCACCTCTGCCCTCCATCTTGTTGCAGTGACTGCCATGTCTCCATGCTGCCTTTCCAAGCAGAAAGACATGTATTTGTACCTCACCATGCAGAGCTGTGAGCCCAGCATGCCTGGGATGTTCCCTGGGATGCCCATGTACTGTCAGATTGATCTGTGCAGTGTACAGAGGTTTCCAGCTGTTTTGTAGCTGTTTTTCCAAGGAGGCTGTAAAGCATCTGGAAATCCTATCTATTTTTTTTTCCAAATCCTCTAATCTATGTAAGCCATACTTTCAGCTGGGGAAAGACGACATTCCTAGGAAAATTCAAACATGTGTTCTGTCTCCACATCCATCTGGGCTTCCGCATGAACATTAGTTCCTTCCAAAAACATTTAAATCTCTCATCTAAAATTTGACTTGAGAGGTGAGTGGTGATAGCAGGTAGTTGCAGCTACCCATATAGCAGCTAGAAGCGTAGCTCCTGTATCCCATGGGGTAACTATGTGCTCCTATCAGCAGGCAGCGAGCATGCTCTGAGAGCAGCAGTTCAGGAGCTGCTACAGCATTTTTAGGTGATCATTGTAATGTTAGAGGAGAGGAGGAATGTGGGAGGGAGCAGGACATGTTTCTCCTCAGGCTGCCACCAGCAGCTCCAACAACATCTGGTTCAAACCACAGCACTGTCAGGCTCCTGATTCTTCTCCTGTTATATCTCCCACTTCTACATACAAATATTAGCAAATATCAGTCTGTCTCTAGGTCTTCTTTTCTTGTAAGCATTCAGGGTCTGATGAGTTCTACTTACTTGCTTATTCCTTCTGGTCTTCTCTCAATCTGTAGAAGGCTGGTGTGGTTTGGAGCTTGGATCTTCTGCTCTTACCTCAGCTGCAGGATACTGAAGGTGACACCCATTTCTGTGCTGCTCTGATGTTCTTTAGCAACAATATCAAAGGTGCAAAGAGCAACTTTTCTACCTATGACAGCCTGTTTCACCTTTTTTTTGCTTTACTATACATATGTGTTGTCTCCACTTACAGGTCTGCATTTGAAAACATCTTCCATAGGTGGTTTAGTGACACAATTTGTATTAACTCAAATAAGAGTCAAATAGTTTATAAGTTCACAAAACATCAAAAAGCACCCTTTGGCTTTAGAGTTACTAAAGAGCCACCCATTTCCAGGTTGAGCAGATGTTAATACCACAACATCCCAGACAAAGAAGCCAGGCTGGGCTAACAATAATGTGTACTTTAAGGATTGTCCTTACTGCTTTTTGAGGGTGGAGCAATGCAGTCTGCTGAGCTCAGTTGCTTTGTAACCTTTCTCTCAGGACAGGGCAAAAGGGCTGTTAGCTCATCCTAGCTAAAAAGGATCAATCATCTGGAGAGGCCCTACTATGGCTATGAAAATCAGGACAAGTGAAATTCCCCTTCTACAAATTTTGCTTTAACAGCCAGGGTAGGATGATTATACATTCCTCCTTTTCCCTGGCAAGTCTTTTTGGTGCTATCCCACCAAACTGATGATAAGTACAGCCTACATCTAGATTTCTTAAAATCCTTGCCTGAATGAGCGCTGAGTTTTGTTTTTCAGCAGCAAGAATGGGGTGGCTAGGACAACTGCAGATAGTCTGTAGTATGTGCATATGTGGAGAGGAGAGGGTGGCACCAAAGGAAGAACAGCCAAGCAAGAAGAGGAACCGTCTGCAGTGGGAGGGGTGGGTTCATCCACCCTAGAGAGGGATGAAAGCAGAGGCTGAGGGGCCAGGCTGAAGGAGGGTTACCATTACCATGGAATTTACTCCTGGCCCAAGCTTCCTGCAAGCATACACAGCATTACTTTTATCTTTCTTCTCCTCCTTGCAACCCAGGCACACCCCTCACTTTGTTCTCTTATTTGTTATCAAAATACAGAAGTCCTAATGAAGGTTCAAAGGAAAGGATCAGATTTGTAAAGGTATTTAGGACCATAAAAATGCAGATGATCACCTGCACAACTACATCCTACCTTTTCAGATTTGGTGCATGGTTGCTTTCTACCTTATACGAACTAGCAACAATCTGTTATAAAAAAATCTTTTCAGCTTTGTAGTTCCCTGTATTGTTTCGTTGTTGTAAATATCAGATGGTAGCTTTGCAAAAAAGTAGTCTTTCATAATATATAGTTTTATTTTTTATCATTATGCATTCTAATGAATATACCAAATCTAAAAATTCTTTAAGGTCTTTATGCCTGTTCCTTCAGGTTGTAAGACCAAGAGCATGCAGCTGGAGTGTTTCAAGAGGGCATTATTATTTCTTTAGAGTGTAGTTCCTGTTGATTTAAATCCTCTAGATAATTTCCTTGGAGAATGAAGTATTGAAATGAAAATAGATCCATCTCATGAAGTTCTACTTACTACAGTTTCAATTAACTTAGTGTGTAGGTAATGGAAAAGAGAGTTAGATTGTAATTACCTTTTTCAATGTTCAAAGCACCAAAGAAATTGTCAATAACTATACACTTGCAGAGCAACAAGAAAGGTTAAATCTGATACCAAAGTATCCCGGTTACTTTATGCTAGATTTAATGAGAAAATAAAGTATTGCATGTATTCTGTCAAAACATACCATTGTCTGCATTTTGACTGCAGAGTATAGGTTCATTTGGTCCAAGTACCACTCACTACCCACATATACACTTCTCTAACTCAATATAAAAGACCCCCAAATCAATTTTTCATCTAACAGCCAATAGAGCCAAGCGCAGGAAAGAGAATCTTGCATTGTGAAACAAAACACAAAGAGGGCAGAAGAACATTTATCATGAGATCCATCACAGCAAAAGCTACCAGAAATCTTTTGAAGCTCTTTACCAAAGGAAAGGTGATGACTACAAGCTGATTTTGACATGCTAGCTTTTTGCCAAGTAACTGCAGACTATCAGATGTTATAACTGACTTAAAGGTTTTTCTTGTTTGTTTGCTTATTCTCCAACAAAATGATGGGCAAGAAAATTCAGGAACATCATGTACTCTATTATGTGGGACTTAAATAGCAAGGTAGAATCTTTGCAGGTGTTTAACATCTTTGACTCAGATTCAGCCACAAACAACTTACATTAACTGATCTAAGCCATAATTGTATGCCAAGGTTTACAGAAGCCTTAATTGCTAGTAGGTTTGGCATTTATTTTCCAGAAAGACTCTTTATTCACAAAGAAGTTTTAATTATAAAGCTAGGATTTGAAAGTGCAAAAGGAATGTGCCCACTGATTTTGGTGGTGGTGGTGTTCATTTGTTTTTAGAAATCAAAGGCTTCTTGCCAAGTTAGCTGATCTGATAGTTTATTAAAACAAAGCCTAAAGCCCGCTAGCCCTCAAGCAGGGTGATTCCATGGATTAGAGAGTACTTGAAGTCCCATCAGGGCAACTGCAATTTGGCTTACTCAGCCTGAGGAAAAGGGAAGAGGGACTTTCTCCAGAGCCACCCATTCTTATCATCTGAATACCTCCATTTTAAACTGGACAGAAAAGGAAAACTTTTGTGCTCAAACTCCACAAAGTAATGATGTCTCAAGTTAGCCCTGGCTTTACAGACCAAGACAGTAGGCAATTGACTAAATTTACTTCCATAAGAATTTAACTCCAAGGAGCTCTACAAGAAACAGCCAAATCATAAAATTGCTTGGCCAAACTGAAATTTCACATGCCCTAACTCTGCTTGCTTCTCCCTGGTTATTCCTACAAACCGATGTGTATATCTCAAGCCACTTCACTGCAAGATGAAAGCAGTTGTTATGGGAATTGTTAATATGTTTATTTTGGACTGATTTTTCCATTAGCATGACTTTGCAAGTCAGAAAGTGATGCTTCTCCTACAAGTTAGCCAACACGCTCTTCAAACTAAGAACTTGTTTTGACTGAACAAAGCAAGGTACACAGGTCTAGGTACATGATACTTCTTCCTTACAAAAAAAGAGAAGGGCTCAAAAGAGTTGTGCAGTCTTCGATTCCGATGATCATGCTTCTTCGTATGCTGAAAACAAAGCCAGAGAAAAACAATCTGGAGCACAAGAGTCCTCATGTCTCCGTAGTTCGGTAGGTTAAGAGGTTATTGGGCTGTGATCTGCACATACCACTATAAATGTTGTGAATATGCACAGGCAGAAGAGGAAAACGAGAATTATTTTTGCACAGATGTAGCATAAAGCTCATAACTAGAGCAAAAAGTTTCCTGAGAGTACACGTAACTAATCTCTGAGAAAGCTTGTCAAAGGATACAGTAAATTCATCACTACTTGATGGCTTTACATAGAGTGTATTTTCAGAAGATGTGCTCCATTTCAGCTACAAAATATTAAACTCTACAGGATTCATTTACATAATGTGGAAACTAATTCCCTCCTTGGTGGAATTCCCAGGTAGTTTTGTGGCCTCCTGTCAGACAAACAGCTGGATCAGGCCATTGTAATGCTTCTCTTCCCCCCCTTCTCTTCCCCCCGCCTCCAAAATTTAGGCAACGTATATTTTACAAGCAGTAAAGGAGGGTGGAGGGCAATTATTAGTATTTGTCTTTAAGGCAAATGTAAAGCTCCTCTCAGACAACAGATGGCTCCAAAATCCCAAATATATTTTCTTCTTAATTCTTAAGAAATGTGAAAGCACTTAATTTCTTTTTTATTTTAAGCAAACGATCATTCTTTCCTGCTTCAGAAAAGAATGCAGAAATATCCAGCTTAGTAATAATTAATTGCATAAAACTCACAGTTATTGAAGCAAATGTGCACTAGTACATTTCTAGCAACATAATACAACTCTTTTCTATAGCTAGGAAATAATTTCCTTATCCCTGGTCATGCTCGTGGTTCTTTTCCTGGGGACTGGACCTGCACAGGGAAGGTTATTCTACAAGGCTTCTTGAGACTTTAAAGCAAGTTAACATGGTGTATTGGTCTAAACTTTTCAAATTTAGCTAGCAGAGTGGCTGCCAGGAAAATCATCTCAAACACGGGTCATTCTAGCCCAAATCTCTGATTACGTGAGTCTTCCCCAGCTCAC
The DNA here is from genome assembly GCF_004027225.2 of Strigops habroptila. Lineage (NCBI taxonomy): Eukaryota > Metazoa > Chordata > Aves > Psittaciformes > Psittacidae > Strigops > Strigops habroptila. The sequence goes on from NC_044279.2 coordinate 16,192,912, forward strand.
GTAAGCACCCTGCCCAAAGAGGCTGTGCTCTAGCATTAGTAGATGGCACTAAAAGGTAGCTTGACAAGATGTCTTTCAGATGAATTCCCACCTTCACCACTATCTCAGTGGACTGTGGACGTAAAAATATCCTCTCGATAATGAAAATTATACAGCGCTACAGTGGCACAGGAGTGCACAGAGCAGTGAGTAAGGAATCCTATATGCAACAAAGAAAACATTAGGTATAAAACACCCACACTACTCTTTGCCTGCACTATAGTTATGATGTGCTTACTCCCACCAACAATGTTGTGGCACTTGCACAGCACTGACCCAGAGGGTGAAGTGCTGTGTCTGAAATCGGTGATGTTCCTGACTGCGTCTCCTTTGTTCTTTTCAAGCTTGTCATTTAAATTTCAATTCAGCCAGGGAATGTTTTGTTTGAGATTTAATGGGAACACAGGAAAATGCAGCATGATTTACATGTATTAAACGTGCAGGTCTGAAGCCCTAAAATTAGAGACTCTTGTCAGCAATAATTGCCCTAACCATTCCTTTTGCATTTTATGTTCACAAGAATATTTCTATGACAATACTTTTAGGAGGGTTGATATGAAAACGTGGAAATCTGGTCCCATTAGAGAAGATCTGAAGGTAACTAAGGGCGGAAACTTTGCAATTACATCTTTGAAAAGGAGTACGCTGGTACTATTAATATGAGTTCATACCAATTTGAATCAAATGTGTAGGATATTAACTTACATCTACTTAAAACCAGGATATAAAGCACAATATGAAGACATTGTTTTAAAAGTGTTTATTTCTTAAGATACAACAATTTTTGCTTTATAAGAACACTGGAGTATCTGGGCAACTAACAATGTGAAAATGGAAGGAACTCCCTCCCTGTTCCTGACACCCGGTTGTAATCCAAGTAAATTGAACTTCACAACATTTCTTGAACACAGTAAAGAACAGTTTTTATTTACAGATCCACAGGTAAGTACCAAAACATCTGTCAATAAAACAATTAGCTCCCAAGTTTTCAGGGTCAGCTCTAGCAACAAGCAGCTTCTCCTTTCAGCTGGAGAAGACATTACCACTCGTATATGTCAAACAACTGTCCCATATCACCACACACTTTAGCAAGTCACAGTGCACTGCTAAATACAGCAGTGCCCCAAAACCCCCAAAAGCACCCCACTCATTTCTGCTCCTGGTAGTGTTGCGCAGTCCTAGCTACGGCAGCACTGCAATGGCAACCATCTGTACAAATCTTTTTCCTCTTGCTTCCTGCACCTCATATCCCAACTATCCTTGAATTGGAAGGAACAGCATGAGGTCCTGAGCATATTCTGAGATTAAGCACAAAAACTTGCAAATTAAGGGCATTTTAGCTACACACCACTAGCTAGGTGCAATCTCTCATGGAGAGATTCTTTTTGTTTGCAAAATGATGCTTCTTAGTAAAACCAATTATCTGCATCCATCTAAAGCATTCTTTTAAGAAGGATGTTTTCCCATAAAGATGCCTCAGCTGACATACAAACTCCACTGAGTCAAAAATAAACCCAACATCCTATCTAACATGAGATAAGCAAGGAGAGCAAAGTATTTCAGGGGAAAGAAAAAATAGGACAGTGATATAGTCAAAGAATTGGAGATAATTGGAAGCAGTAATTTTCACAGACTCTGGCTTTGCCCTTTTTCATTTCACAAAAACTAGATGACACATTTAAAATGCAGGATGTCAACTACTATAGGGCCAACAGACATCGGAGCATTTATATTTTGTATGTGCAACATCCAACTAAAAAGATTATTTCAGAAAATCACCATGTGTCTGTCTCAGAAGTATAATTACTCTGCTTTCCTCAATTTGTCCTCCAATTTTTTTTCTTTTTAGACAGCAATCAATAGAATGAGTATGTGAAGAAAATAAGAATGCTGTGAAATTTAATAATCAAACAGCAGAAGGAAATCTGCTAATTTTCTAAGCAACTACACTGTTTAAACAGTGACGCCACGTCAACGGTAAGCTTTCAAGTTTCATTTTGTTCGCTCAGACCAGACATGAAATTTCCACAAATACCAAAAAAGTCAAAATAGGAAACTTTAAAGATGAGCAAAACTTGCTCTTCTCCTAAAACTTAATGTATGATGTATATTTCAAATTAAATACAATGATATTTTAGCTATACCAGGTACTAAACCAAGCAATCAGCCATGAGAGAACTTGAAGATTTCTAAGAAAACTTAAAGAAAACTATTTTCTCAGAAAGTCTTGCTGACTATCTCTTGAAATCACCCCTGACGTTATGATTTCAAGCAGCTTTGCATTGACCAGTTGGTCACCTCGACAAGATGGCACAAGACTGCCACCTTGTGAAAACAAAACGGTCAGATCTGCATTAACAGGACAAATAGCAACTCTGTCCACAGAGACTACAGAATATGTTTTACTACAATATTCTAAACAATTCATCTGATTTATCTACTCACAAGAAAAGTAACAGATGATAGAAAAATATTTCAGCATGTACATGTTGCTTCTGTGTAAAATTTATCCTAATCTTGAACACGAACGCATGTTGCCAAAGAACTTTAAAGGAACGAAACACAGAATGCTCATGAATAACAGAAAATACAGTTCACAGCATACAGGATTATCAAGCAGACTTCCTATCTTCCCAAATAACAACGGATTTTTAACTAAAATAAAAAAAACCAATGTGTTCAATTATTTGTGGTGGTTTTTTCCCACCTCAAAATAATTCAGCCATGCTGTGGCTATTCAGCTCTTTATTATTATGACAGTTATTAAAAATTACCACCTTTCTGTCCAAGAAAAACTGAACCTGAGCCTTTATTTTTAAACAGTGATTATAAAAAGGTTGGCTATGCTATTTTTGGTTTCATCTTGGACATTTCAACAAATTAGTGCAATTTTTTTTCTAAATGGATAGCTGATTCATAAAATTTACAATAAATTATCATTTTAATGCTGTTGTAAGTAATTTCATTGCCACCTGACATCTGCTGAGGAATTAACCTAAAGTAAGCAATTACGGTTCCACTGAAACCACAAGACCTTGGCAACCTAACCCAGGATAAACACAGTCCTTTCTGCAAGCCTTTGAGAAGAATAAACTATGAACAAACACAACGGAAATATTTCCAGAGCAAAGTATTAAAATCCATTTTCCAAAAGATCATAGAATCACACTGGGTTGGAAGGGACCTTAAAGCTGACCCAGTTCCAACCCCCTGCCCCCGGCAGGGACACCTTCCACTAGAGCAGGTTGCTCCAAGCCCCTGTGTCCAACCTGGCCTTGAGCACTGCCAGGGATGGGGCAGCCACAGCTTCTCTGGGCAACCTGTGCCAGCGCCTCAGCACCCTTATAGTGAAGAATTCCTTCCTATTATCTATGATACTTGCTCCATCATTTTAAAGGATGTTTAACTAATTCTTACACCTAGTTTTAAACACTGCTACTGATATTTCTCAAGTTTCTAAGAGATGTTGATGGAATTAGGAGCCCTTTCTTTATGACTAATAATGATATAATTACAATTATCTTGATTTCTGAGACTGAATCAAGCTAACATTGAATATTTCCTGCAAAGTCGCTGTGGTTCATCACCAAAAGTGAAAACATACCTTTACTCTAAAAATAAATTCTCCTCTCATGTTTTAGGACATTAATTCATGGACTTTCCACTTTAATTTAAGCTTATAGCAACTCAGCTTGCTTTTAAATTAGCTTTATTAATATGTTGAGAATAATTGTACTCCTAAATCAAAATACATAAATCCCACGATAAACTATTACAGCATAATATTGATTTAAAAAAACCCCAACAGTTCACAAACATCTCTCTACATGTAATTGTTCTAGCACCTTGTGATGCGGAGTTCATCAGAAAGGCACTGTGCTCTAAATCTGGGAGCTTTTTGTATTTGCTTTTCTTTACAAAATAAATGCATTAAAGTTTTACATATTTAAACTCGATTCTTTCCACTTGAAACATGGCTGTTATCTCTGTTAAGAATAAGGAGAAAGCATAAATACTGTCTCATAACACTGTTAATAATTGAAGGCATTCAGACACCAGTATCAAAAGACATGCTGGACAAAACACAACACCTGTGGACTGTGTAAGCACAGGAATTTTTAAATCTTATGAAGTGTATGAACATCTGCTCCCCTTCATAAAGCCAAAAAAGAAAACAGATCTAGAAGATAATTCACAGTTCTAAGCAGATGCCCATCCCTTCCCATTTTATCATTCCAATTCGCTCAGTACTAATATTCCAGGACACAAATGAAGTTGTACTGAAAAATGCACATGCTCTCTACCTTGCTTACATTTTTCCTGGCATGGCATACAAAAACCAAATTGGAAGCAGAAGGCATGCAAGACTTCCCCTCCCAAAACTGTCATACTGAAATTACAACACAAGACAATATTCTGGACCCCTCAAGAACTACGCTGGGTCCTCCAGAAGTATCCCATTTCAGGTTTCTCTTGTCCCTTCAACTTGATGAATCAAATAGAGAGTGATCAAAAATGGCTCTCCCTATGGTACACACATTATCAACAAATTAACAATCTGGCTACAGGCCAAGAAGCAAACAGTGACCAAGAAGCAAACATCTTAAATTCAATACAAATAAACCTACTCATTGAAGAGTGGTTTTAAGGTTTCCTTGGAAGAAGCAGGCTGCAAAGACATTGGACAGGAGAACCTGAGTTAACCACACTCTTCATAGTGTTAGTACAGGAAGGAATCAGAGCTGGGACATTGATCTGCATAAAGAAAAGAAAAAAAAACATGACAGTACTAATTTGAGTAAATAACTCCACAGTACTGACCTTTTGAGAAATAATTCCATTTCAGAGTGACTGGCATGGCAATAGTATGATATGTTTGCATGCATTTGTCAGCAGTCTTTTCATTACAGAACAAGAAAGAATTTAAAAATGCTGCACAGCATGTGAAGTTTTGGATCCCCTCCCCTGCCACATGGTTTAGTCATATTTATAAAACGGCTTAATAGTTAACTTTAAGCAATCAAATATTTTTGAGCCTAATTAAAGTCATTTACTGCCAGGAACCATTACAGCCTTCTTTTATTCTCAAGATAATATACTAGATGCTTTTAAAAATATATACATACACGCACTGTATTTTACCTCTGTAATACAAAATATATATTCCCTAGTTCCATTAGATCTGTATATACATGAAAAACATTTAAAAGAACAATGCAGTAATGCCATTAGTATTTCTTTAAGATTACATGTCAAAGATCTTAGAAACGCTCAGTTCAACTGGGGAGTGCACTCATATCCTACATCAGTACAAACCTGTGAACACAGAACCTCAGGACATAAAAGCTTGATTATTTAAAAGGGCATTCATTAGACTGCATTCCACTGTGTAACGACGTACTTCATTCTGACATATATAAATTACTTCCCTCCTAATAGGTCACATTATCAACTGCAATTTATCTTTTGTTGTACAATAACATTTATTCCCCCGAAGAGGGTACATGCACACAGCCTCCACTGTGTTTTCTAAATATCAGTTTGAAATAAAATTTTCAAAATGCTTTAATGATTTAAGAGCCTACATTCTGTTTGCAAAACTCATGTAAGCATTTGTCGACAAAAAAAAATCATGACAATTCAGTGGCATGTAGGAGGTTTTGAAAACATTATACTTTAGTAGTGGTTCATACCTTGGCTGCCAGCAAACCCAGATGGAAATGGCCTGATCCAAGCAGTAAATATGCACCCAGAGGTAACAAAAATGTTAAACATTGATATACTTTGTTTTAAAGAGAAACCTCTGAAACATACAAACTGTCATATCCTCAAGAAAACGTTATATAGTATTCTATTATAATGAAAAATCACCATAAACATCTCTCTTATTTCACATAAATTACAGAAAGGTGTGCTCAAATTCCCCTTCATATTGAATTTTTTAATTCCAGGAGCTCATAAATTCAATATATGGAATACCTTCACATTACAACATATCAGATCTCACATTCAGCTGCAAGAGTATAAGCAAATACCTTACTTCCCCAATTCCAACTGGGGAAAGAAGTCTTTACATAATGAAAAACATATTACTTCATTTCAGAGTCCACAGACCTGAAACAGAACTGGGTTTTCCTAACAGCATGAAGCTATTAAAAAAACAAACAAACAAAAAAAAATCACCACATAAACCTCTGAATTTCATCACTATTTGGCCATTGGAATGTTTTGTTTAGAAAAATATATAAAGTTATGGCATTCACAGCAATATAAAAAGCCAACTCCAGCAGTTGTCTATATAGAGATGGAAATGGAATATTGAGTCTGTATATTAAGAATGGCAAAATAAAGTAACGAAATTCCAGCAATTTTTGAGGAACTGTGACTGCTAATAAACATACAAAATACATTAAGATCCAGAATATAGATTTTGATTTTAGTGTATCAACAAAACTCCAGCAAGAAAATATATAGACTGGAACCAATACATATTTTACCAGCTCGTGTCTTTGGAAGACTTTTCTCCAGACATAAAATGTATAATGTCTGTTATCTGCTAGTAAATACTTATGAACATAGGTAAATTTCCAGATCAGGAATAAAGAGATGGCAGTGATTAAGCTGTACTGCATAGGGTGCTTTCGTAATGACAGAAGGAATTTCCTGATTTTAGAAGGGGTCAATAAATGAGAGAATGAAAAAAAGACAGTAAAGGACAGAAAATAGAACAGCTGAGGAAAGTGCAAACAGGCTTCATGGCTACTTCTGTCACCAACAACTATTCCACCATTGATGAAGACAAAGACAAAGAACCCAGTGACTAATACGATGTATGGCCAAGTTAAAGCAGTAAGTGTAACTAAGTTTTTAGGTGATGTGAGATATTTGATAAGAAACTGCAATATTCTCATCAAATCTGAAAATGATTCTTTCCTGGAAGAAATCTTTTCATCTTTCTTTTTCTGTAACTCTGTCTTCCAGGCTTCATTTAGCTTCTCTGCAACAACATTTCCAGCACAAAAAACTGTCCACACAATATTCGTCTGACGAAACATGAAGCCACAAAATCCAAGGAGAGCTGAAGTTTTATGGTTACCATAAAGGCACATTAAATAGGCAAAAAGAGTAAAAAATACTGATCCTGGATCCGTATAATAAAGGAATGTAAAAAAGTAAAGGGTGGGAAACATTGCAAGTGTTAATGTAGACAAGATTCTCTGGAAACCAGACACAGCCTAGAGAAGAAGCAGAAAAATGTGGTTAGCAATGTTCAACAAAAATAACATAAAACAAACCACCAACCCCCAATAAAGAGTACAATTCTTGAGAGTTCCATTAACACAATATAGTATCTCTTATGCTCTTTGGTTCCATTACTGCAGAAGCACACAGGCTGTATTTTTGTTAACCTCCTGCTATGTTAATGCAGTGTCGGACTACACAATGTTAGTACAGAACATTACTGCAGGCGAGTTAAAAATACGCAACGAAAATTTCTTTCCTATGTCAGGTGTTCACATATCTGTGCCATTAAAATCATTGTGGGAGTATAATTGCTCCCACACCTTGGATAAAAGAGCTAATGGGCCAAGAAAAAAAACCAAAACAACAAACCAGCAAACCAGCAATGTTTTATGCCCCTGCAATCTCATCGTCAAGATTCTGTTCGTTTGTGAGACAGCAGAACACATCATTCCATGCTTTTACTCTTGCCTCTTTTGAACCCAGTCCACAGAGTGGCCAGTTCAAAGTTTCTGGTCTTTGGTGCAGCTTTTATCGTTTATCTTCATTATAATTTGTGAGTTAGAAAATAAACTTCAAAGACGGTAGGAGACCATGCAGTTAAAAGCTCCTCCCGATTATCCCACTCACTACATGATGAAATGCAATTCCCAACATTAAAAAATGTTGCATGATGTTTCTGAATGATGTGGCATGAGGTGAAACAGCCAGTCACCACCTTACAGAAAAGAGGAATAGAGAAAATGCTGAGTTCAAACCCAACAATACGACCACATTTTCTAATGCTTAGACTACTGTCATAAAACCTTTTGTTTTCTTACATTTGTATTTCCACTTCAAAGCATACATTAAGTGTTCCAAAAGTGGAAACAATTTATTGAATTTGACCCAAGTCTGTATAGTCTTATTATGTGCTTAAACATGAAGAATCTCCTGTAAGAAAATACATCAGAAGAAATTTTCCTTAAAGGAATCCTTCAGTTATCAGGGAACAGGAAAAATGTTCTTATGGTTAAAAGTGAAACTGAAGAACTTGACTAAGGTGAAAGATTTTAAATAGGCCATTAATCACCGATTTTACCTTTTAATCACAATTTACCCTCTGCCATGTTGGATTCCCCACCACTTTAAATATACAATATTCTTGTATTTGAGTTGAACTGTTATGGTCTGGATGGGGAGTAAAAGGTAAGAACTGGCTGGCTGGTTAACTGGTCACACTCTACCCAAAGGAGAGTAACAATGAAAGTACCATAGGGATCTATACTGGGACTTGTCCTCTTTAACATCTTTATCAATGACCTGAAGGAAGCAAGAGTACACTCTCATGAAGTCTGCAGATGACACTAAACTCGTGGGACCAAGCAACATGCTCAAGAGCAGAGCTGCCAACCACAGTGACATAGAATGGGGCAACAGAAATATTATGAAATTCAGTGAGTTCAGAAATTTCTGCACCTGGAAAGCAAGAAATCCCTACAATGATACAGGCTGGACACAGAGTAGCTGAGGATCTGCTGCTCTGTGGAAAGGGACCTGGGGGCCTTGTTCAATGAAGTGAACATGAGCCGGCAGCATGCCCTGGATGGAACAGCAATAGCCTCCTGGGCTGCATCAACAAGAGCATAGCAGCAGACCAAGGGAAGTGATTACCCCTCTTTGCTCTATTTGTTAGGCTGCACTTACAATACTACGGCCACTTTTGTGCCCTGTGATACAAAAAAAGCAGCACTAGTAAACTGAAGCAATGGCAGAGAGCCACCAACACAGTTGGGGGTGGAAACACACGCCCTGAGAGGAGAGGCTGAGGGAGCTGGCCTTGTTGAGTCTGGAAAATAGATGGCTTGGGAGGACTGAACAGCAGCCTACCAATACCTCTGAGAATATCACCAGGTGAAGGAGCCAGGCTCCTCAAAGTGGTAGACTGTGGAAGGTCAAGAGGCAACAGGCATAAACTGAAATTAGAGGTTCAGACCGGATGTAAGGAAAAGCTTTTCCACCGTGAGGCCAGTCATGGAGCAGGCTGCCCAGAGAGGTTGTGCAGTCACTCTTCATCCTTGGAGAGTTTTCCAGGCCCCAACCCTGAGCAACCTGATCTGACCTCAGGGCTGGCCTGCTTTGGGCTGAAGGGTGGACCTTCTAAGGTCCCTTCCAACCTGAATCATTCTCCACTTTACAAGTTGAATTATTCTTTGGTTTTAAATATTGGTATGAAACCTGGTATCTTTCCAAAGAACAGGTTTCAGTTTAAAGACAGCTTACAGGGCTTCACTCAGGATTCGGTGGCTGAAGTTTCCTGAAGAGTCTTAAACAATTCCAACTAGATGAGCATTCAGACCTTTGGATAGTAAGTCTATATGCATACTAACTATAAGTTTTATTTCAATGGGACTACTTACAGTTACACACAAGAGTAAATTTTTAGAGGACTGCACCCTGCCAGAGAAAAAAGGACACTAAAAAAATAAAATCAAAACAAAAAACGGAGAAAAGGAACGTGCCTCCTTGGCCAAACTGGTAGCACTACTTGCAGTTATATAAAACTGAGGACAGTTTGCTCACATACATAACAAAATATACACAGAGGCACCAAAATTGCTTGTGCAAGTGCATAAAACATACAAGTACGTAAAATGAATTCTATTTCCACCATACCTTATTCTTCTGATGGATCTTGGACAGAAGTAAATACAATAAATAGAAGTTCCCAGCACTGAAAAGGAGGTTAATAAACCTGAGCATCCCTGTAGAGCACACCACGCTTCCCGTCCATCCACAGAGCCACGCCACGGGCTTCACTATTCCCACCGACACCAGGTACAAGCCTGGCAGTGTAGTAATCATAGGGTCCCACTGCAAAGGGGAGAGAGAAACAGGTTACGGGGCTGCTATAACACAGAAAGGGGACCCGAGACATACAGCGGGTTACACTACACCATGCCCACCCGCGCCCCGTTCTGTTAGCCTGGATGCTTGGTGCATTGCTGGCATTATTAGACCGGAACTTCTGAACACTCCGCATCTTGCACCGCCAAGTAACAGAATCAGCAAGCAGCGTTTTGGGCAACAACGACCACAAATGACTCCCTTTTCGAAACGCCCGCGGTACGTTCACAGAAAGCATCGCTCTGAGTGGGG